>NW_005354291.1:4342675-4386503 GCF_000412655.1 Myotis brandtii | reverse complement strand
CTGATCATGCCAAGAATTTAGTACAGTTTCTGATAATGTTAATGCATTGATTTATCTAAATGCAGATGATAAAACAATAAGATTTTCATACCTGAGATGTACATTTCCCTCCAAATAGATAACCTTATATTGAAATTGATCTAAAAATCTGTATCTTTTCTATAAGATGAACCATAATATTCATTAAGTTTTAACTAAGATACTTTTTTTCTTCCTGACAAAGAGGATGACATTAGGTACAGGTGACCGAGAAGAATGTATCGCTCTAGAAAGTACTTATAAGGGTTTAGAAAAAAAAATCTTATATTTTCAAAATTGACAATTTAAATTAAACCACAAAATCAAAGACCTTTAAACAAGAAAACTTCAAATGCCGTACGATATCTTAATTTACTTTAATATGCTTTCTTCCCATTGCCATAGTGAGGGAGGCAGGAATCATGCTATAAAAAAAAAATCAATATCACTTTAAATGAGTATAACTTAAAGGCTGCACATTAAGGAGGGAATGTTAAGAAAAATAACACATGAAGCTAACTGGTTACATATTATGGTGAGAAACTGCACCCGAGTGGTAGGTGTGATGTTCGGATAGGCCTGTTGACAGTCTGGGGAGTCACCTCACTCCAATACAAACATTAGACATCTGCAGCGGTGCACACCTGGATTCAAACACTGGCTCCACCGCATTCCCTAGGCGGGCAAATTCTCTAAAAACTTGGGTCTTTTGTTATTTTTCTTCACTTGTAAGACAGAAATAATGAAAGCTTTAAGAGAAAAAAGTATGTGAAAGAATTTAAACCTGTGCATGGAACAAAATGGGTGACTAATAAAGAAGTTGTCTCTATAGTTGAGGGACAGTTGATGCTGCTCTTGGGGTGGCTAATTTATGTACAGAGAGAAGAGGCCTGTGGTCCAGGGAAGTGGCCTCAGAGAAAGTGAAATTATTTGAGGGACGAAAGCTGAGCAAAGGAATTTTATTTCAAAGCCAACTACAAACGTAATTTCTGCTTCTTCAAAACTGATTAGCATTGTGGACTGTGGCATGAATTCATACAGTAGTTGAATCTATTTAGAGCAAAAACTGATCACTGCTTTCAGGGAGAGCATGCGTTAAACTGCCAAGTTAATCAAGGTGCATCATGCAGTGCATATAAATGCAAACTCATTTTTCATATCCAGCAATTCAGATTATTATATTTATGTTTAACCAGTTTGTGACAGTACACTTTCTTGCGGCTTTAGTAAATTTCCTCATAGCTAAACTTGCAAGTTTTACAACAAAACCTGACCATGATTCCTTGGCCTTCATTAATAATTAAAAAGAAATATTTGGTTTCTTTTGCACACATAACATTTGCCAAGAGAGATCTAATATTGGTAGTTTTTACTTTATGTATTAATTGGTAAGTAATACTGTTGCCTTAAAATTTTTGGTATAAAATTTATAGTGTAAAAATTGGAAAAGATCCAAATAGTTTTCATGCAATTTTTTTTGAAATGTGAAACTTGTTCTATAAAATGATCACTGAGTTCACAGATCAAAATTGAAAATATTTGATGGAAAGCAAAAAATCTTACATTTATAAACAACTAAAAAGATAGAAAATGTGGACTACAGAAATTTCAGCAGTGTAGATGGGTTAATTGCACATGGAGAGGGAGAGGGAGAGATACTTGTTCCAGGACAGAAATCCAGTAATCATACCAGTTCATAATGCTTGTCATTATAGATGGTGGAATATCTCCCAGGGTATTTAGGGAATGATTAAAAGCAAACTTAAAACAGTATTTTCTCATGAGAAGAACATATAAATATTGACTCAGATAAGATGCATAAAATAAAATGAACAGAACTTCTTTGGACTGATCCTATATAATAAAAGGGTAATATGCAAATTTACCCTAATGGTGGAAAGACTGGGAACGACCAGTCACTATGACGCACACTGACCACCAGGGGGCAAACACTCAACACAGGAGCTGCCCGCTGGTGGTCAGTGCGCTTCCACAGAGGGAGCACTGCTCAGCCAGAAGCCGGCTCATGGTTGGCCAGCACAGCAGTGGTGGTGGGAGCCTCTCTCGCCTCCGCAGCATCGCTAAGGATGTCCGACTAAAGGCTTAGGCCCGCTTCCCACTGGGCTGCCAGAGGGATGTCTGACTGCCAGCTTAGGCCTGATCCCCAGGGGAGCGGGCCTAAGCAGCAGGTGGCCATTCCCCGAGGGGTCCCGGACTGCGAGAGCGTGCAGGCTCGGCTGAGGGACCACCCCGCGTGCACGAATTTTCATGCGCCGGGCCTCTAGTGTATATATAAAAGAAGATGTTATCTTTACTAATGACCCAGTCACAGCTAATGATTTTATGGCTAACCAGAGGCCTGAGTAGTTATGTTAAACTTACAGAACAGCTTTGCGGCACCTCATGGTGGTTTTTATTCTCAGCAAAGTCATTTAAAATGTGGTTATTTTAATGAACTATGAAATGATCCAATAAGATCCTCTCAAGCATGAGGCACACTGTGTGACTTACTTCATGGTGATGGGATTTAAGAAGCCAGGACTCAATTTGAAAATTTAAATAAATAAGGAATTAAAATTTAAGACCCTACCAAAACTATCAGAAATATTGATAAATATAATTTGGAGAGAGAAAGAAGACTTGACTATATCTCTCTTTTTTTTTCTTTTTAATTCTCACCTGTGGATATTTTTTCCATTGATTTTTCGAGAGAATGAAAAAGAAAGGGAAAGACAGAGAAGAATATAGATGTGAGAGAAACCCATCGATT
Organism: Myotis brandtii; assembly: GCF_000412655.1. Lineage (NCBI taxonomy): Eukaryota > Metazoa > Chordata > Mammalia > Chiroptera > Vespertilionidae > Myotis > Myotis brandtii. The sequence continues at coordinate 4,383,715 of NW_005354291.1, read as the reverse complement.
GGTTGCCTCCTGCATGAGCCCCAAACAGGGCTCTGGCTTGTGATGGGGAGGAGCCTGCAACCAAGGTACATGTCCTTGACCAGAATGGAACCCAGGTCCCTTCTGTCCAAGGTCAATGCTCTATCCACTAAGACAAATTGGCTAGGGCTTGACTGTATCTCTTTTTAAGAGCAAAAAAACCCTTTTTTCTTAAAAAAGATATTGGCCAAATTGGTTTATAGTCCTATTGCTAAAAAATTTCACTGACTTAGGGAAGGTGAATAATCATGGTTGGCTTATACCAATCAGAATTTACCCTCGAGAAAGGGAAAACATTCTTCTCTCTGAGCTGTCAAAACCCCAATACAATATGTGTTCTGTAGGCAAAGGAAATGGGAGAAATGCCTCTAAGCAGGCAAGTGGCATATGCCACTCAGACTCTGCTATTCGTTATCTGCATTAAAGTTGCCTCAAAGACAATCTGGTAATATGAATCCCAGTCCCTCAAATTACACATCTCGTTGGGAAAGCAAATTTACCATATCAGAAGTTAGCCAATTTTAAAAATGTATTTATTTTTAAATAACATACTGAACCCATTACAATTTAAATATATATGTATGAAAAATAACTCATTTACAAAATTTTAAAAAGCAAAAAGTATTATTTTTATATTTTTTATGTATCTTAAAATGGCAGGCTTTAATGAAAGAAAGTCTGGTTCTCATTTTGGTTCTCCCTTGTATATGCCATTTTGGATGAAGAATATACACATAATCTAATTTCATACAGATATGTAGTTGAAAAAGGGAGGAATAATATAATAAATAGCCATCTAATATTCTTTGATACTACACCAGAAGTTGAAAATCAGTTTTTAAAAGTTAAGTTGCAATGTTGATCTGAAACTTTATTGATAAAAGTTCCATATTTTTATTATTAAAATAAATTGGTGTATTTTGCACTTTGAATGGATTCTTTGCCCATGAATAATTTTGTAATATCCTGCATTGGTTATTTGAAAATAATGGTTTGTTGATTAATCAGATTTTCCAAATGTTAATTAATTTCATTAAATAATATCTAGAGTCATATTCATTAATATCAACCATCCATTGCTTAAGAAAAGTCTTCAAGTATTAGGAAGCTGATAAGCTCGCAATGACAGAGACAAGTTTTCCAAAACTGAAAATATAAAAAATCAAATTTTACCAATGACAAAACTACTGTCAGTTGTCTTCCTCAAAGTGACAAACTCACTTTGTCCATTTTCAAGAAAATGTCTGAAAACACCTGTCTAAGTAATCACAGTTTGTCAACTGTTTTTCAAGAGAAAATGGTGTTAAGCATGGGAAAAGGCATCTAGTTCGACTCCCAACGCAACTGGCAGGGCTCTTCCTCCAGGCAGCAACCTCACTTCAGCATGCAGCAAAGTGCTGTAAGCGCACTTCCCATTTTGCCACAGGAAACATTGAGGTGTTTACTCAAGGTCAAGAATTAATAAAATTCATACTTTTTACTGCTTCATTAAGGATGTGAAGGGGTTTTTGTTTGTTTGTTTGTTTGCTTGTTTTACACTAACAATGACCACTACAATTTGGTGCCACCACCTTGATTCATGCTAAGGTGACTCTAACATCATTAGCTTTTGCACCATCAGCGCAAGTGTTAACAAGGTGAATAAGGTAAACATTGTCTTCATATTATTAGAAAAATAGTTTGGCTTTCCTGGCTCCTTGAAAGATCTGCAAATCATACTTTAAGAGATGCCATTAGGCAAGTATAACAAGTAAATGAGTATACTTTTATTCAGCACTACTCATATTCTAATCTTAAATCCTTAAATATTGAGAAGAAATGGCACACCACCCCCTTCAAATTATACATGCCTATATGTTAGGACAGTTGTTAGCAAAAACAGAGTTTAAGATTTATGGACAAACACTCCCTGCGTGAGTATGAGAGAGTATGAGAAAGACGGGGGAGTGGGGGAGCACAAGGGGGAGATACCACAAAAAAACCAGACACTTTCCAAAAACCAGTGGGAGGAGTTTTTAAAGTCTACTCAGTGCCCTGCATTGTCCTGGTGCATTCATGATGCGCCTATTATTTGCTTTATAACAGGAACATCATGAAATCAAAATAACTTCAGAATTACGAAAGTCTGCACATAAAGTGACTACACCTCACCAGAAGTTAGTTTCTGTTTCCACATGTATGAAGGCAGGTGTGGAAATACAAGCAGTAAAAGTCAGAAGTGTCCATTTGGCAAAAGAACAATCTGTAGGTCTGAATGTTGAGGAACAGGGACAGGACACTGCAGGGTGTGGAGCGTTAGGAGCAGCCTCCCAGCATTATTTCTGCGCATCTGTAAAGGGGACACCCCATTCTCAGTAAAATAAGCAATAAAGCAGACTACTCAAGACTTAGACCTTCCTGAGAATGCAATAATCAGCTCTGATTACTACTTACCATTATGCTTACAAAACATGTGCTCTCAGCATCAATTGAAAATATAAGACAGCTAGATAAATATGCAGACTGGCCAGTCCTCTTCAGAAACACAGAGACAGATGGAGAGAAGAAAGAAAGGCAGAGCAGAGAGACAGAGACAAGAGACACAAGAGACACACTGAAAGAAGAGAGAGACAGCCCAGCTGCTGTGGCTCAAAGGTTGAGCATCTACCTGTGAACCAGGAGGACTCAGGTCTTGGTTCAATTCCCTGTCAAGGTATATGCCCAGGCTGCAGGCTCGATCCCCAGTAGGGGGCGTGCAGGAGATAACTGATCAATGATTCTCTCTCATCATGGATGTTTCTCTCTTTCCCTCTCCCTTCCTCTCTGAAATCAATAAAAAATATATATATATATATTTTAAAAAGGAAGAGAGAGACAAAGAGATCCAGACAGATGGAGACTGGCAGAGAGAAAGCAAGAGGGACAGAGACAGGAGAGAGAAATGAATATAAGGAACAGGCACTTCAAACTACCAGAGAAGTGACGGAAGGAAGCTTTGTATTTCAAGATTACACCTGTTCAGTGTAAATTTGTGATGATCAATATTAATTTTGACATACTGAATACTGCAAAGCCCAATAGTCCATTTTGTCTTTTTAATTTTAATATAAATTTTTCTTTCATGTACAGAACTGTGGAAAACCATCTTTAAAAGCACATGCCCAAATCTCATGAGAAGCTTCTCACTTTTGTCCAAGAGCAGCCACAGTGATTGACAACATGCCAATTTATTCCCAGTTGCATATATCAGCCCTCAGAGGGTCTACCTATGCATCAACAAGGCTACAGTTCACCTGGGCTGCATTAAGGAGTTTACCTGATCTGCCGGTCAAGTGTCAGTTTTAACATGTTGTCTGTTGCCAACACGGCCATTTATCAAGGTCACTGTTGTTGTTTTGTTAATCCTCACCCAAGAATATTTTTCATTGATTTTTAGAGAGAGTGGAAGAGAGAAAGACAGAGAGAAACGTCAGTGTGAGAAAAACACATGGATTGGTTGCCTCCTGCACATGCCTCAACTAGGGCGGTGTGAGAAAAACACATGGATTGGTTGCCTCCTGCACACGCCTCAACTAGGGCACAGGCCAGGGAGGACCCTGCAACCAAGGTATGTGCCCTTGACTAGAATAGAACCTGGGACCCTTTGGTCTGCAGGCCAATGCTCTATCCACTGAGCAAACCAGTTAGGGCTATCAAGGTCACTTTTTAGGATGATAAACATGAGATTTAAAGCTTGACCCAATTTCTGGTTATTGAATGTCTCCTTTAGAATCCAGGGGATCAGCACAAGTTTTTATAAACACTCATGCAAGCAAACGCGCTTTGCCACAGTCCCTGCTACGTCTAAATTGCTAACTTCAGCTGGTCTTCTCTAAGGCCTCATAATGAGATTTGTTCTGATTCCCTGGAACTGCTTCACACATGCCATTTCCTCTCCTACCTAAGGGGCTCCCGGAGCACACTGATTTCTTTAGGGAACAAAAGACAACAATGTTTTTCACATTCACACATTTACTGAGTAACTAATAATTGCCAGCCTCAGGTTTGTGTACAGGATGCTTGGAGCCCCACATCCTTGCAGGTTCAACTAGAGGCAACTCTGAGTTTTTGCTAGAAAAGGTAAAAAACAATTACATTGGATTTTCTAACATAAGGTATAACTCTGCTAGGTCACAGAGGGCAGAGGAGTAAAAAAATGGAAAGAGAGAGTTTTATTTCTAATATTCTAAGGTTTGATTTCTAATGTGTCGCCTGTGGCTCTACAGGAAGTAATACCAGTATACCCCTTAAACTTGTCAGTTACGTGAAACGAGAAAATTCCCCCCTTTACATTTAAAGCTAGATTTGAGTTCCTATCACTGGAAACCGAAAGAGCGTCAACTAATGCATCCTGCCTGAACTCTGCTCCCTAAGGCTTCTAAATGGAATTCCCATTTGGCATGACAATGCCATCCGTGCACAGTCTGGATTTGAGCGACTGGACAACTTGATCTCCCCCAAATGCTGTGACCTCAATCTCATTTTACGCACCACGGTTTGAAAAAGCCAGGAGTGTTGAAACCGTGCTCATGACATTGCTTTTCCCTGGAATAAGTTCCTGTGTAAATTCTACTTGTTCTTAAATGTGACGCTGCAGAAAATGCAGGTCTTTTTTTAAATCTTCCCACCCATCCCTCCTCCTGGGACACCTCAGAGTTTCTCCTTAAAAACTGTGAGTCTTTATGATGTACAGACAGAAGGGTTATTTAAAGTAAATTCTATACAAACAATACACATAAAATGGCGTGTTTTAAACAGATGAAGCTTGTTGGAGTATAGAGAAGGATGGGCAGAGGAAGAGCAACTCGGAGGAATGGGTAGGAGTCCATCACAGGAATCCCACAGTGAGAGGAAAAGGCCCACCGCAAAGAGGAACAGGAGGGATGAAAAGAAGAAACAGTTCTAAGTTTGGGGGGGGAGAGGAGGGGATTTATGAGATTGGTGACAGATTGCCCCAGTGGTTGAAATGGCTTAAAAAAGATATAGTAACAAAAACTAGGCCTTCTAAATCATGTTCGATTGTCACTCTGCCATCATCATACCAGACCATCAGAATTAAAATTGTTTTAGGAAACAAATGGATGGAGTTGGCAATAGAAATGCATAAATGCATAGGACTGTGGTTTGATTTTTATATTTAAATGACCACACTATCTCCAAATAAAGTAAGCACTTTGCCAGAATTGGTGCAAAAATAATAATAATAAAATTGGCAATAGTATTTGAGACATGAACACAGATATAAAGTATTTCAAACCAAGGGTGCATACTCCATTAAATGACTATGACATATGTAAAAATACAATAATATATATATATAAAAATTCTATGATATACATATATACATATAAATAGAATTTTAATGTAATAAATTGGTTTCCAAAAACACACATTTATAGCAGTATGATTTAGATATTTGCAAATATTTGTAGTTGTCCATGGATTTTTTGGCATTAATAAAAAATTAGAAAATAATTTGTATTTCTGAATTAGATAAGAAGTGGAAATGGGTTGTTTATTTTCTTGAACATTTGTTCAATTTTTAAGTTTACTTTTCAAAAACTGTGGTTGATTAATTTTAGTTCTTTCATTTCCTCTCCCTTTATTGCCTGCCCTTTCTTTTCTTTTTCCATTGTCTTTTTTCTTTTGAACTACCCTCTTTCTGCAAATTATATTTCTGGCAAAGTGGTTACTCAATAAGTTCTTTTATTTCTCACAAATGTGTATCTGAGTGCTCTCGCGCTTCATTTCCCTTCCCTGAAGATCAATCACAGAACCAGATATTTTAGAATAAAAGAATATGATTGTGATTGGTTCGTTCTTCATTCACTTGAACAATACCACAACTACTAGTATACTATCTAGATCAGTGATGGCGAACCTATGACATGCGTGTCAGAGGTGACACAGGAACTAATTTTTTTGGTTGATTTTTCTTTGTTAAATGGCACTTAAATATATAAAATAAATATCAAAAATATAAGTCTTTGTTTCACTATGGTTGCAAATATCAAAAAATTTCTATATGTGACACGGCACCAGAGTTAAGTTAGGGTTTTTCAAAATGCTGACACGCCGAGCTCAAAAGGTTCGCCATCACTGATCTAGATGCTACAATAGCCCCTCCCCCAACCAAGGAGACTTGAGATGGGAAGAGCATCCAAATAATTTTTTAAAGCTAACAACGACATTTTATTATTTTTTTTTGGAATCTTTATTGTTGAGAGTATTACAGATGCCTTCCTTTTACCCCCTGTGCGCCCCCCCTTCCCACCCCACCACAGGCCTTCACTATCTTATTGTCTCTGTCCATGGGCAATGCATATATGCATATAAGTTATTTGGTTCATCTCTTCTCACCCCCTCTCCTCCCTTCCCTGGAGCATCCAATTAATTTTCCCCAATGTATTAAAAGTGACTCATGTCCCCAGTTTGGAAAATCATTTATCTGAAAAAGTTAGTCACTGACAAAATAATTAGCAGGTGCTTTGGAATTAGCTTAGTATTTTAGTCTATACAAGTTATAGAGTGGCACACAAAAATCTACTTCCTGCATGGATTTTCACCTCTAGTGTTAAAACGTCCTGTCTCCATTTCTAGTCGAGTTTCTGAACACTGTCTGTGAAGTCTGGAGCTCTAGCCAAAACCTGATGGTGATCACCTGCCTCATTGATATCTTAGCATCTACCACTGTATGTCTATTGCTGAGCTCCATTCACCCACGGTGTTCCCTGCTGCCTCACTTGAAGCCCCTGCAGCTGTGCTGCTGCTCTGAGAAGGCTGTGCCCTCGGCACAGTGTCTAAGTCACTATCTGTACCTGTGCAATCAGCAGGAAGGAGCGCAGGCAGTTGTCCTCCCCCAACACCAAATCTGCTTAGCCCTTCAGGGTGTATTTTGGGTCATTCCCACTCACTTTGCCACACCTGCCCTGCCTTGGTGTGTACAAAATCCCATGTTTTATCAATGTCTCTAGAGAGAGGATACCCAGTTAGTAAAACAATACCTGATATATTAAATACACCATAGAGAAATATTTGGTGAACAACTGCATTCCATTAGAACAGTGGTTCTCAACCTTCCTAATGCCGCGACCCTTTAATACAGTTCCTCATGTTGTGGTGACCCCCAACCATAAAATTATTTTTGTTGCTACTTCATAACTGTAATTTTGCTACTGTTATGAATTTCAGTGGTTCTCAACCTTCCTAATGCCTCGACCCTTTAATACAGTTCCTCATTTTGTGGTGACCCCCAACCATAAAATTATTTTCGTTGCTACTTCATAACTGTAATTTTGCTACTGTTATGAATCGTAATGTAAATATCTGATATGCAGGATGTATTTTCATTGTTACAAATTGAACATAATTAAAGCATAGTGATTAATCACAAAAACAATATGTAATTATATATTCAATATGTGTTTTCCGATGGTCTTAGGCGACCCCTGTGAAAGGGTCGTTCGACCCCCAAATGGGTTGCGACCCACAGGTTGAGAACCACTGCATTAGAAGGTTCTGAGCAAGTATGGTTGTACCAAAGATGACGGTAATGTCCAAGGTGATATTTGGGTTCTTTAATGTTGAGTACATATTAACATGATCTTTATGCATATGTTGTCATGGTAAGAGTATAATATTAATTTAGAATATATAAGATCATCCCACATTAACATGACTTTTTTTTTTTTTAGAAAAACACAAGACACGTAAATGACCAAATTGATTTCATCAATTAGTAAGTCTATGAAAATGTAATTATGGATCTCTATCTATACCCTGATGTTACCACTTTTTAAAAATATTTTTATTGATTTCAGAAAGGAAGGGAGAGGGAGAAAGAGATATAAACATCAATGATAAGAGAGAATCATTGATTGGCTGCCTCTAGCATGCCCCACACTGGGGGTCGAATCCACAACTTGGGCATGTGCCCTGACCAGGAATCAAAGTATAACTTCCTGGTTCATAGGTCACAATTCAACCACTGAGCCACGCTGGCCAAGCTGATGTTACCACTTTTTGATAGATGACTGACAATGAAATAAATCTTGATACTTCATATTGTTTTTTAAAAATAATGAAGTATCATTTTCATAAAGAATAGTGAAATTTATCTGCTTTGAGTCATGAAGAAATATAATAATTATCCTCTGAGGAATGAAAGGGATGAGCAAAGAAAGTCCAGTTATGAATTCATTTTACCTACTTGGCTGACATAATGCTCCAAATAGAGCCACTCATCCTTGTTTCTTTATAACTCACAGCAGAGCTTAAGTTGGTTCAGCATGCTAGGAGAGCTTTGCTCAAAGCTTAGGATGGTGTGGACAGTTCAAAGCTTGCCAGAGTCTATTTATAATCCACACGGAGCCCTTTCTCATTCTCAGTAGACTTGAAAATTCAAATACAGTATAATGCTGAAAAGGTTGTCAATTCTTTCTCACTAAATTGTTTTCATGATCACTCTTCTAATTCATTTTTGTAATAAGCAGAAAAGAAATTTAGCACTTTCTTCTGGAAAGAGCCAAGGTAAATGGAAATAAGCACTATAGCCAGGCCAAGTTTTTAACTACCTTAAATGCCAAAATAAAGCAGGTAGAGCTTATGCTCTAGAGCCAAAGCTGACTCATGAAAGGCTAATTTGGTGATAACATGCAGAGTGGATGATGGGTTAGGATAATCACTTTAAAAAATAATTCAGGAAGAAAATAAAAGTCTGAATTAGGTGCAAGGTAAGGAGAAAGAAAAGGAAGGGGGCAGACAGGAAAACTCAGACACACAACTGTATAGTGGTTACTAGCGGGAAGGGGTTGGGTATAGTCAAGGGTAAAGGGGGTCAAATATATGGTGATAAAAGAAGATTCAACTTTGGGTGGTGAGCACACAATGCAATACACAGATGATATATCATGGAATTGTATACTTGATACCTATATAATTTTATTAACCAATGTCACCCAAATAAAATTAATTTAAAAAGTAAATTTAAAAACAAACAGGAATACTTCATCCTCTGTCATTTCTTCAGTGACCCAGCAACAGCACAAGGCTTTTCTACTTCTTCCTAAATTATTCATTTGACTCAAATTATGCTACCTGATACAGTATCCCTGGAGGGATATGTTTCAAGCCCCCCCCCCCCCGCCAGATGCCTAAAACTGCAGACCAAACCTAAACCTATATACAGTATACTACTTTCCTATACATACATACTTATCATAAAGTTTAATTTATAAATTTGGCATAGTAAGAGATGAACAATGATAATAATAGAACAATTATAACAATATACTGTAATAAAAGTTATATGAATGTGGTCTCTCTCTCTCAAAATATCTTATACTGTACTCACCTTTCTTATGATAGTGATGATTGATGATGATGTGAGGTGAGCAATGCTTATGTGATGAGATGAAGTGAGGTGAATGACGAAGGCATTGTGATATAGCTTCAAGCCACTCTAAGGGTTACTTGAATACAAGCACTGTTATACCAGGACAGTTGATCTGATAACCAAGATGGGTACTACTAGTAATTAACTAACAGGCCGGTAGTATATGCTCAACAAAGGGTGATTCACTCCGAGCAGGATGAAGCAGCGCATTGCAACATTTCATCATGCTACTCAAATGGCATGCAATTTAAAACTTATAAACTGAATTCTGGAATTTTATATTTAACTAGAGGCCCAGTGCATGAAATTCATGCACAGGTAGGGTGCCTAGGCCTGGCCAGTGATCAGGGCTGATCTGTGGGGCGACTGGCAGAGGAATCAGGGGGCCCCCACTGGCACCCACCTTGGCTGGCGTGGGGCTTGCTGGCTGGGGACAGCTCCTGCATTGAGCATCTGCTTCCTGGTGGTCAGTGTGCATCATAGTGACCAGTCGTTCCGCTGTTTGGTCAATTTGTATATTAGGCTTTTATATATAGAATATTTTCAGACTCTGGTAGATTGTGAGTAACTGAACACAGGGAAAGGACCTGAGGATGTGTTAATTACCATTTTTAGTGTTTGTCCTCTATCCCCAATCATATTTCGATCTTGGAATGTTCCTAATATTTAAGCATCAGATATATGTGGATCATTTAACTCACTTAGCGGGCACCCAAAAACTTGTGTTAGTTTACTATTGGAAGCAGAATGTACAAGTTATGATAAATAAAAACTTTATTATCATTGTTATATATTTACACCTTTTGGAAGTAAAATATGAAATATTTTTCTTTAACTGAGAATCTTTCAGAAGTGACTTTGTTCTGTATCACTGTGGTGAAGCACTCTGATGTAGTCCTGGGTTCAATAAATGCTTTTCAATGAACAAATTGTATAAAATTGTACTCAAACTAACAGTGACCATGATTCAATGAAGAAATACCAGCATGATCATAATACTAGGTAAATGATGTTTTTCCTTTGACTAACCCTTACTAGTATTTGCAGTACATTTATGCTTGTATATATAATCAGAACCTAAGAGAACATCTTACACATTCTATTTAGAAAGTGGCATAAATACTGACTTATACTACTCATTCCTTATAGAAGTCACTTTAATTTTATTTGTATAACTCATTGTTCACCTTTCTAAGCAACAATTCCTTAAAATGTCACTTTAACACCAATAAATTCTCATTCTTTCATAAAGAGTTGACATTCTGTATTTCCATATATACAAACATATGAATATATATGTACATTTAGTTATAACATTACTAGAATATTTTTAGAAAATACATTGATTCATTACGACTTTTTTGTACAAAAATCAAGATGTTTACAAATGAAAAGCAATGTGTGAGATTCTGCTGTGTAGGCAGATGTCAATTTAAGAAATAATGTTTCTTTGTCCTATTTGCTATTGTTGAAAGTATTCATATGAAAATGAGGAACTAAATCAATTATCTTAATAGTTCTGGAGATCTGCATTTTTCATGTAATTGATCTTATTAGCTCAGATCTGCAAAATTGCTCATCTCCTTTTTCCTTCTTTGTAGATGTAGCTCCAGTCAGTCACAGTTTTCAGAATTGAATAGTTCTTTAAATAGTCTAATTTATAATCTGACACTCAAAGCCATTCCCTTCAGTGAATGGAAGTGAAGGAAAAATAAAATTTCCAAAACAAAGTTACTTCAAAAGCAATGAAAAAAAAGAGATTAAAATGGGAGTTTCTCAGCATCACTAGATAGCATCTCCAATTTGGCCTGGTCTAGATCATTCTGAAAAGAAGGATGGGCCCAGATGGTTTGGCTCAGTGGATAGAGCATTGGCCTGTGGACTAAAGGGTCCCAGGTTTGAGTCCAGTCAAGGCACATGCCTGGGTTGCGGGCTTAATCCCCAGTAGGGGGCGTGCAGGAGGTAGCCTATCAGTGATTCTCTCTCATCAGTGATGTTTCTATCTTTTTCTCCCCCTCCCTTCCTCTCTCCAAAATCAATAAAAATACATTTTTTTAAAAAAAAGATAGATGATGGGCATGTGATATTTTAATGTTTTGTTCACCTATGCGCCAGGCTCTAGGCTAAATGCTGGGGATTTCATTTTATCTCAATGATAAATAACTAGTTTACCTTTATAGATTTTTAGTTTACTGGAGCAGAGAGATAATGAACCAAGGAATCACACTATGATGAGAGAAGGGAGAAGGGACACCTCACAGTCATGCCACTAACAATAATTGTACTGTCTTTGGCTGCAATTTTGAATACCTTTCCTAATGAACAGCAAAAACAATAACAAGATTTAGCCTACGAATATGCAAAAATGTATTGGTAATTCAGGGATGTTTGGGTTAATTTAAGAACCCACATTCCTAACATATTTGGGGGGGTCAGTATCCATGGAACTGAAATAAAATGAAAAGAGATGACAAGGCTGTCTTCTTTCTTCATCTGGTTTCATGGAATGTATGTTGTTTTCCCAGACTGAAATCCTAAGTACTTATGACCTATATTTCTGAGTTGCCAAATTCCTGGAATAATTTCATCCTTTTTATCTTCACTCCTGAGGTTTCTGAATAGTAGCTGATGAATTCCAAGGTAAATACAAATATTTTATCCTGGAACTACAGATGATTATTCTCACTTTAGACTCATTTTCATTTATTAAAATTCAAGTTCTGGACATTATATTCTGTCTGTGGACTCGCGGGTTTAATTAATAAAATAGTTGGATGTGTGCTAGAATCAAAATTCTGAGTCTCTTAAGAATAGAGAAGTCATTCCTTGTTACTATGTCCTTACCAAGCCATCATTTGTCACTTTGATGTTGCTAAGAAAGTGGTTTTTTGGGGTAGAATGAGATGTCAAGGAGATAGGGATTTTGTTTGTTTTATTAACCAGGTTACTAGAAATGCATCTTATTATGGCACTAAGAATGTCTGCCTGCTTTCTTTTAATTTGAGAAAATTTAGAATTAAATTGTATTAATAGAGCAATAGTATGTGAAAGACTTGAAGTGTTCATATGCCTACGTATGTCATACTAAAACTCACTGGCAATGGTTAAGTAGAAGACATCTATAAAGAGGCAGAGATCGAAAGCACTCTATCAGATAAAACCCTACCATTCCCACATTTCTCTCTCTAATGTGCTAATGGGGGAGATGCAGTGTCTGACCTCTCATTCCTTGCAGGAAGTATCTGTGTCTAACAGAGACAGACCCTTGGAACTAATGTTTAATCTTCACCTCCGAGCTGGCAAGCACATGTGACAAAATAAATGCAGTAATGTACTTCAACAATTCTAGGGTGACTTTTTATTTTTCATATGTTCACAGTGTTGAAATTGAGATGAATCCTCCCTTTATCATAAGTCATGCTTTAATTGGAAGTACTTTTTCTTTCTTGGTGGTGCACTGAACATAATGCATCTTTGAATTGATGACACTTTGAGTGGATGAAATATAATTGCTCTCACCCTGTAGGGATTTCACATGCGGTAGCAATAACTATTAGAATTACAGTAGGTCAAATAAAGACCCTGTGGATTTCCTGTGAATAAAAACGCAGCACAGTGGTTTCCCTGCCCCCGTGTCACTGTGACCTCTGTCGTGCACCTGCACAAACAGGCAGCTCTGTCTCCTATAACAGCACATTAGAATATAAATGCCAGGATCTCGCTTTCATAAATAATGCAGGCTGTAGAGCTATTTTACCTTGATTGCTTATTCTCCATTCTCCAAAGCTTACAGCTTATACCCAATTGGTGTTACCTTACCATTTGCATTAATTCATGGGTTTGAAACTGACCCTCTACAAGTTCCCTGGGGTAGTTTAGTTTCATTTGTATGCATGTAAATAACACCAGGGATGACATAAAAATTAATGAACTATTTATTTTAGGAGCCTTTGCCTGGTTCCTAAAAATCAAGTGAATGCTTAAGTTCATTAAAATAAAATTAAAGCTATGAAGTCTTAAATAATGACAGTATAAAAACCGATAGTATTTAATTTTGCAAAATGTGAACTAAAAGGAAACTTAAGATGAGAAGTCCTAATTGAGGAACATTCATTTCACTTTTTTTGATGTCATCACCCAACCCACACCCAAATATAGTCTGATTCTTATACCCCCATGGAGTTCAGGGAGCCATCTAGCATCAACACACATCAACTAAGAATAATGGTAATTTACAGGATCTAGGATTAAGGCCAGCAATAACTGAACTTTTTTCTTTAAAACTGTGTTTAACTAGTGATGATAAATGTCACCATTTTTATAGTCCTGATTACATGTTTTATGTATTTTGTCTATAAATTCCTCAAAGACAAGAACTGCCTAATTTGACCATGTCTCTTTAAAATACCTACCAATAAGTGTCACTACCATAGCCTATAAGAACCTTTGATTTCGGGTCTAGATTTGCCTCAAATTCTGAAGTTGTTGAGGTTTCCATTTTTTCAGGTTTTACATATTAAAACATGCAACACAGCATAGCTTTCTCTGGTTTTCATTGCTTCGGGTAACCAAACTGACAAGAGCCAAACTTCACCACAAAATGAGGACATAGCTTTCATTGTTAAATTTGACATTGCCTACATATGCTTATTAATCTTTATTAGTCAATATAATACATAATGAGTCTCAATAAGAATATACAGACACCAGTTCTTCCTTGGGGAATTTCTTCTAAGTAAAAGGAGAATATATAATTGAGAAATCCAATATTAATAATCTCTGCTTATACCAACAAATATTTTTTGTAAGTTGACTTTTTTCTTCTGTCTTTGTTATGTCAAAGAACCAAAGCCAAACCACTGTAAGTTATTTAAGAAGTGAAACCCACAATTCTAATGAACTAAAATGTTCTTGATCAAAACTAAATAGCAGGCAAGAAAAAAGAAATTGAACTGGTGTGGAAGGTAGAGGGAACTGGGAGGAAGGACTAGGAACTCTGCACACAATTGTTTTCAGCATTCCACTTGCAAAAACCTGGAGAAGCCAAAAAGCAAATTATTCTTTCAAAGAGAACAACAGATTCCAGCTAGTGACACATCCTCGTTCACAGATAAAAGAGCTTAAAAATATCCACTTTGCAAAATCCTTTATTGTTCCACATAAAATCATTCAGTGCCTCAAAGTAATTTGCTAAGTGGTGCTGGTTGGTAGTACCATTGTGAATTGGCCCTGGACCAAGACAGTTGGCCAAGTCTATCACCTGGAGGCCACTTGAACGTTACAAGAATGCCAGACCTGATGTTTCTCGATTCCTACCACATGGTACAGCCATAAATGCATAGAAGTGAATTAGATGAAACAGGTTTTATAGGCTGGTTTCACTTAGCTATGCTTATAGAGAACAGGCACAGGAATATTGCTCGAGAAAATGCTTGAAATGGGTTGTTCATAATGCATGATATCTATGAAAATTAGAGTTTGTTATTAAAAACACATTAGCCTAAAATAAATAGAAGTTTATTCAAATGCCTTAATATAATACCTTTATCTTCTGATCACACATAATAGATTTACTGATAACTGACAATGGTTGTTGTGTGCTGAAAGTTGCTACCCTTTATCTTCTGATCACACATAATAGATTTACTGATAATTGACAATGGTTGTTGTGTGCATCAGATAGGCATAGCTCAGTTATATCAAATCTCTATTATTCTTTTAAGAAAAAAGATT
The DNA here is from genome assembly GCF_000412655.1 of Myotis brandtii. Classification (NCBI taxonomy): domain Eukaryota; kingdom Metazoa; phylum Chordata; class Mammalia; order Chiroptera; family Vespertilionidae; genus Myotis; species Myotis brandtii. The sequence goes on along the minus strand of NW_005354291.1, from coordinate 4,368,552 downwards.
TATAATTTGGAACAAAATACAGGTCTGTATTTCTAAACAAGTATTTCAAATGGAAGTATCAAAATAAAGGTATTCACAACTAAAATGTTCTGGTTCCATTCATAAAGATTCTATTGTATTTTACTATTTTAGTAAGGTGAAATTATCTGTCACTAAGTGGGCATATGCTGAAATGAAGCTCAAAGGGACTGAGATGAAGGACTAGGAAATCTGCACACAACTGTTTTCTTGAAAGATGTTTATTCTGCACACAAATTTTTCAGGATTTGACAAGATATACATAAGAAAAATCTCACATGTGCTAAACTCAGTTAAGGAGTTTAGGTTTAAAGAGAAATAATCTATACTCTGTAATGCCAATAAGAGCAAAGCGTTTTCTGATGCCCAGACATAAAAAAAGCAAGGCATTTATCACTAAAATGTGAGAAAAATTACACTGAAGACTTTGCTTAATAGTTAATCATTTAAAAATCCTTTAAGGAAATGTTACTTTTGAACTTTAAGCATCCAAGTTCAAATATAAAGATGGTCATCATGTTCTCCTCTTTGCACATTAACACTAATATGAGACATTATAGCTTGTTAGCCAACTTCCAATTTCCAGCTGCCAAGGAAACTATTTTTTGATTGTAAAATAACCTATTATTTAAGAGTGCAATGGCATAATATTTTCTTGAAATTTCCTGATAATAGTAAGCCACTATTAATATTAATGAGCAAGTCTTGTGAGTGTTACTAGGGGGGAAAAAGCACTGTTTACAGGTTACCCTTATTAATAGACCTGACATGTATTCTATTTTTCAGTAGAAAAGAATACAAATCAATAAGGAGAAGAAAAAAAAGAGGGAAGGCAGCAATAAAGAGGGAAGGAAGAAAGGAGAAAGGAAGGATGGCTTAAAAGTAACAACATTTAAGGAAAGGCATTATCTATATGTGTTGATTTTTTCCCCTTCTTATACATCCTTCCATTGCTTTAAATATTGTTAAGATGCTAGCTTTGAGTATTTATGCATAGATCTCACTGATTCATGAAGATTGTAATTAAAAGTGAAACCTTCCCATTTATCAAGATTACAAGCTAGTTTGTTGAAAAATCAAAATAAATTCATTTTAGTATGTTTGGTTTTGACTTTAACCATAAATTTTAGTAATGTTTGTTAAAATAACAATAAATGGCAGATATAACGTATACTCAGCCAACTGATCATACTGGAGACTTTAAAAAAAAATTATAGCTAACCTAAAAATGATTATTGAGTAACTATTAAAGTATCTACCAACAAAATCCTCAAGAGAGACTTATAACATTTTAATGTAAATTTACAAAAGAGTTAGTATTGTTCTAATGCTTACCTTTATAACAAAGGTGGCTATTTAGGACTTCTAGGTGATGGAGTTTACTGCATCTGAAAAATTGTCAATTCATCTGACTACTCATTTTTTTTATCACATTTAAATGTATCATCTTTAAAATAGTGAGGTCACTACTAAGGGGCTTGTATATGGGAATTTACTTTTGGGGGGCAACTCCACATACCTGGCTTGGTGCCTTACATAAATTATTTGATTTATCCCTCAGGAAACCCCTTTGTAGGCAAGAATTATTAACTCTATTTTTAGTTTTCAGGAAATTTGCTCACAGAGTTCAGTCATGGGGAGGGATTCTGTTTCTGAAGGCGAGGTTTTTTTCTGTTACTTTCTCCCATTTCCAAACATTTTGCCTGGAACTGTCCTGTCCTTTTCTGTCACCTGGCTGGTTCCCTTGTATTCTTGGTATCTATGATGCCTACTTCAGTCATGCCATTTGTTAGAACTTTAGAATTCATCCCCCTGCCCAGTAGAATGTGAGGTGCTTGTGGACAGGACTCCTGTCTTTCTTTCCTCTGGGTTCCCAGGCTTGTCAACAGTGCCTGGCCCATTGTGAACATTCAGCAAATGTTAACAGAATGAATCAGGCTCAGCTATTTTGTGCTTTTTATATTTATAGAGCTTAAAAGAAATCAGAATTTGAACTTTCTTTATCAAGTTGGCCCTTAATTATGTTTGGCTTTCATCTCAAAAAGGGAGCATCACACAAATATGACATAATACAAAGTAATGGCAGAGTATAAAGTTTCTTGTGACCTTCTAATAACAAAGCAGACTCATGTAGTTGGCCAGTGTTAAATCATTTCTACAGCTCTAGTCAGGTACACAAAGGTGTGTGGATCTTTAATATACAGAGAGGGAGATCACATTGAACAGTAACTCGAATGTTAATGCTTAAAAACAACACCCAACATGCTATTTGTAATTAAAGCAACAAGCAAGATGAGGAAGGAGAATGACACCTGGAGTTTGCTTGGGTGCAGTGTATTGGAGGCGGGGTGAGGAAGTTGTAAGAGGACAGCAGTTGTAAATGGATGTTTTCCTCGCTGGTATAAGTGGAGAGTCTACTGACCTCTGGGGAAAATGCCCCAGGAGCCTATTTGCTTATGCAGCAGTTGAGCATAACCTAAAATAAAGTGGTAATTATGTCTTAGATCAGACACTCTAATCCTACTCCCCCTTTTGGACTAGCGAGAGCACAGGAATGTTTCCTCCCCATGGCAAAATTGAGCGGGAAAAAATTTCTTCCTTCCACCCACAGTAGTAAATATTTGAAGAAGTTTAGGAGCAGATTGACTTTTAAAACAAACGAAAACAAAACAGCCGTTCTATGCACTAGTCAGGGTCCCCAGAGGTATGCTGAGCAGGTTGGTGGATGCTATCACAGAATCTGGGGGGGAAAATAAATCTTGATTTCTTTGTCCCTCTCCCTTCTCCAAACTGAGATTTATTTCAGTGAGCCCTGTGGGCAAAACAACAAAATTTACAGCCACTATTGCCCAAGGACAAACATTCTAGTCTCAATAGAAATTTTTCCAACAAGCTGAACTCTCTCTGGGGATGTAGCATTGATGACTGTGGGCAATCTGGCTCTACAACTGAAATCTGCAAGTAGCCAAGACAAAGTGAGTTTTAGTAGTCATGCCAAGACCATGCAAGGCCACCCAAATTATGATGTTTTCTAAAATTAGCTTAGTACGCAGCCATAATATATGTCAGCTGTAGCACAGTCCTATTGGAAAACGAATAAAATTCTTTCATAATTCAGAAACATCATAAAAACTACTTTCAATGTGATCCTTAATATGAAATGGACAGTTACTGATATAACTGAGGGCAGGGACATTGACATCAAGGATTTCCTTTGGAAGAATATTGGAACATAAGTCTTATATAAATCATAAAATGTATAAGCAAAGTAACTCTGGGGACAATGCACAATTGACGTGGACCACCCCAGAAGCACCTAGTTGTCACGATAACTATCTACTTATCTTTCTTTTCATCTGTGGTACTGGTATTGTCAACAGCAAGATTCAACATTTAAATGTTTTATTTAAGAATAGTAAGTCAGGAAATTGGATGCCAATGAAAGACATTTTATGTCTTATACCCATATGTATCAAGTTATTTTTCTTTTTTTAAAAAAATTGTTTGTTTGTTTATTTGTTTATTTATTTTGAGAGAGAGTGAGAAACATTGATATGAGAGACACATATCGACTGGTTGCCTCCAGCACACACCCTGACCAGGGCCAGAATCGAGCCTGCAATCGAGGCATGTGCCCTTGATTGGAATTGAACCAGGGACCCTTCAGTCTATGGGCCGATGCTCTATCCACTGAGCCAAATTGGCTAAGGCCCACTGTTTGTTCGTTTTTTTTCTAAATCTATCTAACCTACAGAAAATAAGGCTTTCCCCTCACCCTTTGCATTTTTTATGTCCTTGATAATATTTTAATTTTAAAAAATCCAGTGGACATAATTCATTCTCATTTTTCATATTAATTGCTAAGCATTCCATGGCACTACTTCTTCCTGCATCTTGGAATCCCCACTTCAAGTTTTGTTCTCTAACTGTACTTCTCAGGATCCTTCTAAGCCTCATGTCACCATTATTTAGTAACTGAGGACCTCGTTTCTATTCTCACAGTACACTCTCTGCTTACCCCATCTCCTTCCTGCCAGTGACTTCAAATGCCTTCTCTATGTCATTGACTTCAAATGGTAGCACTGGTGATGCTAAAGGGCAGAACCCTTCAGGGAACACAGGATCAAGTATGTAAGTAGTCATTATGCATCTGTTAATCAAAATTGTAATTGTGGGCTTTTAAACTGCATTAAATAAGACAAGCTGACATTCCACAAATAAACATTGGCTCAAATTAATATTTTATCTCTTTAGAAAAATGAAGACACTAGCTTTTTTCTTTACTACTATTATTTGTACCATCTATTTCCACTCTTATTAAAACCTACAATATGTATATACATAAAATCATTCTGGATATATATTATCATTAGCTTAGTTTTATGACTTAGAAGACAGTAATTACATTTAATGAAATGTGATTTTACTATTTGAAAACCAACTGGTTAATCATTTAATTGAAACCAACTGTGACATTGTTTTGATTGTGTATACAGACAATAGTGTGGTAGGGCTGGGGGTGGAGGGAATCAATGGGGGGAGGGACATCTGTAATACTTTCAACAATCAATACAAATTTTAAAAAATGGAATTGAAAAAAAGAGCTTGCCCAAAATATAGCCAATATCCAACCTAGCATATGACTAAAACTTTGAGTCAACAACATCAGAAACATAAGCATCACATGTTTGAGGTGATTTGTGAGGGCCACAGGTGTTCAGAGAAGGGAGAGTTACTGGCAATATCACTGGCTGGGGCTTAGCCCGGGAACCAAACCCCTTATTGCAGCACTGAGAAAGCCAACGGTCACATGGCCAGTCCTTCCCACAGCAGCACTAATGTTCAATCAACCCTTCCAATAATTTTATAAAACCATACCCTTCACACAATTTGAAGTTGGCATTTGTTTTCATAAGTTTAAATAGAAAAGTATATAAGCCAATGCATATTAAAATGTTGATGTTTTGAAATAAGACAAGCAATTTTTAATGAAGACAGAGTAATCTAAATACTCAAGGGAATTACATGAACATGACCTTTTTTACAGTTGGACATATTGCTTCATTCCTATTTTTTTTTAACTCACATTTCCATCGCCACTGAATTTTATCCTAATGTAGTAAGTTTTATGCCTGAAAGTCTTTTTATTGATATTTCGTTGCAACAAAAATACATATTTAAAAATGGCTTGTAAAGCATTTTGTGTGACTATATGACTCCTAAAGGTAAAACTAAAATTTCTTCCAGGTTGACGCTTAATTAAAATTATTTGAATTGCCTAATTATGAAAACAATTAAAATTGTGATAAATAATTATTAAACAAAGATCACATAATTACTAGACATGGATCTTATACTGAGATGGATGTATTTGGCTTTTTTTTTTCTTTTTTTCATGTATCCCATGGTGTTTACTCCTAAAAGAAGACAGGGCCCAGAATTCGTTTCCTTCCTTTCTTTCTTTTTTAGTTTCTGTTTTTATTACTATAACTGTGAAAATTCTTTGTGCACAAAAATAAAAAGATGGAAATGGAAGAAACTCCTTCCATTATAGCAATGTCATTCAATTCCTTAAGCTCCTTCTCAGTTATATGCCAAAAGTCAGTCATCTTTCATCAAAAATTATTTTAATCATGTATGGGCTGACAACTCAATTAGGCCCTGCTGCAACCTTGCTTAAAGTGAAGGACTGTAAACCACCCGACTTGCACATAGAGTTGTTACCCACTCATCAGAGCTATTTCACCTGCCAGTATTACAACAAACAAATTATCTCTCTGTGTGTTTTCTCTCTCTCTCTCTCTCTCTCTCTCTCTCTCTCTCTGTTGTTGTTTGTTTGCTTTTTTGTTTATTTCTTTTTTTGTCTGCCCTCAAAGCTCTCTGGGTCTATATCCCAATGGAAAAAAACAACAACTCATACAACCACAGGGATATGTACACTCCAGTTTAAAGTCCACTACCCAATAGCATGGTGGCAATGTGTATTACATTTAGATACGTTCACTTCTCCGAAGAGTAAACCAGCAAGTGAAAATAGAGCACAGAGTACCTCTAAATCAAATACTTTAAAGATCTCCCAAGGATCTTCCTATTATCATCAGCAATTACACACACACACACATCCTCTAGATACACACATACATTAATGGTTCAAATATTTATGGCAATGTATTCAGGTTTAATATAAATTATGCAAACATATTCCCCAAAATACCAGGACTTGTTTTATTTTCTTCAGCAAGATTGTATTAGCCAAACAGACATTGCATTTCTAGTAAAACCCGTTCATTTAATGGGAAAACAACTAGAAGATGTATTTCCTTAGTTAGGTTCTGAGAAAGAGGAAGTTGGCTCAAACCAAAACAATGTTTCCTATGAACACCATCATTCCTTACACAATTACAGGGGATTATTACGAAAGCAGCTAAACACCTAGTGCAAGAGCCGAGCAGTTTTACAGTTTCAGGCTTTCCTTGTTTTGCGGTAATTCCATGAAACTCACACCACCACATACACTCCATGTATCTAAGATTACAACAAACTAGTGTGAGTTTCTTGTATCAAACACCACAACCTCAAAAACAAACACACAGAACAAACCAAAAGCTAATAGGTGTCAAGATTTTTCTGTGGAACGTGGTTCCTTTTTGGTTTGTGTTTTGAGCCTGGGATTAAGTTGTCTAAGAAACATTACTTATTAAGAATGAAAAGGAAGGGGAAGGTGCCAGGGCAGCCTACAAGCAGGTCCAAAAGGGACCCTTGAAGTTGAAAGGTGTCACAGAGCTCAGTGGGACCAAGCAGAAGAAGAAGAAGGACAAAGACAAGGCGAAACTCCTGGAAGGCCTGGGAACGGGCAAAGGAGGAGGAGGAGGAGGATGAGGAGGAGGAGGAGGAGGAAGCGGCATGGCCTGGACAAACGGACCCTGGGCAGGGGGCCTTGGAGAAGATGCAGGAAAAGCAGCAAATGGAAAGGATCCTGAAGAAAGCCTCCGAGATCCACAAGCAAAGAGTGGAGGACTTCCACAGACACCTGGAAACACTCACAGGGCTCTAAAAGTCAGCCGCCCTCCCAGAGGATGGATTGGCACCTCTGAGTTAAGCCGGTGGGTGAGCCAGGGTCTTTGAGGATCTTTGTGTCCCCGTAACCCCCCACCCCCCACCCTCGCATGAGGATCAGACTGCATATGCTACTGGAAGAAATGGTCTCTGTTGACATACATATGAAGAAACAACAAATTCAGAAGAAAAATATTTAAGTGTTGGGTTGGGGGCTGTGATATGTGGACTGCAGAACAAAGCTAAAACAGTTCTTAAAAAAATGAAAAGGAAGACAATAAGAAATAAGAGAGCATTAATACCATAATGCAAAAAGTTTATATTTTAATTTATGAATGAACATTCTTCTATGCTTCCCCCCTATTTTTCCTGTAGGAATTAAATGTAGGCTGATCGCCCCCTCTCCAACAATACCTTTATATGCCATACCAAATAAAATGGGTACTCACTGATAAAGTAGTGATCTTCTTCTCATTCCTTGCTTTAAAATGGCTCTAGCAGGCGACACCATCCACGAACCCTTTTACTATGCAGGGGCAGGCAGACTTCTTTGTTGATCCTCAGGGACCCACACCCTCATAGAATCATCTCTGTCTTTGGTATGAGAGATACTGTGAACATCTTGGGCCATCACTCCCTGATTAGGTTATTTGGTACAACTGATCTGAAGAAAGCACAAGTGTCTCCAGTAGGCCTTATCCAATCACAAGATCCCTTTGAATCTGATGTAGACATCAGAGAAAGAGAGGCGAGGTCAGGGATGGGAAGCCCGAGTGGGAAATTCCCTGTCACTGGCAAGGCGTGCAGGTTACCTCTAAAAGCGGAGAGCAGCCCTGGATAATATCCAGAAAGAAAACCAGTCTCAGGCAGATAATTTCCAGAACCTGAACCCTGCCATGAGCACGTGAGCCTGCACGAAGACCCTGAGTTGCAGATGATAACACAGTTCAGCTGGCACCTTGATTTCAGCCCGTGAGACCCTAAGCCCAGTGGTTCTCAACCTTGGATGCACATTAGAATCACCTGGGAATCTTTTAAAATCCTGATTTCTGGGCCTCATTCTCCGGAAATTCCTCCGGGCCTAAGCAGAGAAACCAGCCTCATCAGTCCAGTGCACCTGCGAGCTAAGAAACAGGTGTCTGCAGGCACTGTTGGTTTGCAAACTGGCCCCTATACACGCAGGGCAAGCAGAGACCTAAGAAAGAGGGACATCACTCCAGATTGGGAGATGGCGGTTTTCACTGGCCAGGGGACTTACACATGAAGATTGTCTTGAGGGCCTCAGGAAGACCCCATCTCTGCGCCTGCCTGCCAGAATCTTAAAAGTTTGCAGAGGCTTAACTCAGTGCAGTTGTATCACCTGTACCATCTGGATGCTCTCACCACCTCAGGCTTTGAGGGCTACCTCCTTGGAACAGCTCCCTCTGTGGGAAGGTGGAGAGAACACACATTCCAAGGACAGAGGAGGGGTGAGGAGCCTCTGCCCCTGTCCAGTTCACAGGTCAACCAGCGGTCACATCCTCTTGATGACCTCCTGTAACAGACATCCTGGTAACTTGCTATACAGCAACAGAAAACTAATTGGGGTGTCCCAGAAAATGTGTACACACTTTAACAGCTGATAGCTCACTTAATTTTCACTCCTGTTCAGGTTTAACTGATTTGAAATAATGGGTGAGGCCCGACTAAGCTTTGAACAAAGAAAATTTATCCTGAAGTGCCACTAGACTTTTTTTTTAATGAGGATACATAAATGATAAAAGTTCAGAGTACAAAACTGGCAATAGTCAGTGAATTGAGGGTGCATAAATACTGAACGAAATGATTCTTGATGTTTGTGATTCCATTGCTTCACCTTATCAGCAGTGCCTGGACCAGAACAGTCATCAGTTTGAGAACAGGCATTGACAAAATAAAGTATTCATTTCTGTAGATTCTTTTAAATTTTGAAAAAGAACTGTATGTTAATAAACACTGATTTTATAATCATTCCAAGTGTGTGTACATTTTTGGGGACACCCTGTATATATGCATTACACAAATGGATCATTAGGGAAGTTGAAATACCTTCTAAATGTCTAAAAGGGCACTACCCCTTACCTGTCCATGATAATAAAGGGTAGGAAAAAGTAGGTTTACAGTTGTGAGTATGCAAAACAGAGTTTATTCTTATATTATTATTTATTTTATTATTTTCTGTATGAACAACTGTAAACCTACTTTTGCCCACCCCTTTATATACAATGTCTGTTTATCTATTGTTTCAGGCGATGTACTTGGGACAAAAGCCCACGGTGTCCACTAAGGAAAATATACTGGATGGCAACCAAGAATTGAAGCTATGACACATGTGACAAATAAGATATGAAAGAGATGTTTCTCTACTTTCCTATTATTCTATTTATTGAGCCTCTGAACTATGAATGAACTTCACTATGCACTTTGCTACTTGTTATGTGCTTAGTGCATAATTGAGGCTCACTACATATTTATTGAATGAAACAATGCTAACAGTGTGATGTGCAACTTTCCAGATTTTGAATGCATGTAAATATATTTATAAATGGAATCAATCCATCTATGTTGTGTTTCATTTTTGTTCAACAGGATGTATGAATGTTTCCAAGTCAATATATATATATAGATCCAACTCATGAACTTTATAGAATTCCATTTTTTGTTTATACTCTACTGTATTTATAAATTAGCTGGATACAATCCCTCTTTTACCAGTAGAACTTTCAGTGCAATCAAGGTCCTTACACAGTTTTCTGCTTTATCCACAGCTTCACTTTCTACAGTTTCAGTTACCCATGGCCACCCATGGTCTGAAAATATTAAATGGAAAATTCCAGAAATGAACAATTCATAAGTTTTAAAGTGTGTGCTTCTAGTAGCATGATGAAATCTCGCACTGTCTCATCGCACCCAGGATATGAATCAACCTTTTGTCCAGCATATCCAGGATGTATAGGCAACCAGCCTGTTAGTTACTTAGTAGCTATCTTAGATATCAGATGGACTGTCTTGGTATCACGGTGCTTGTGTTCCAGCAACCTTATTTCACCTAATAATGCCTCCAAAGCACAAGAGTAGTGATGCTGGCATTTCAGATCTGCCAATGAGAGGCCGTGAAGTGCCTCCTTTAAGTGAAAAGGTCTGTATGTATAGGAAAAAAACAGTATATGTCAGGTTCTATACTATACATAGTTTCGGGCATACACTGGGGGTCTTCGATCCTATAAGGGAGGCTAATGTGCATACATATTTGGTTAGCTATACATTTATTTGATTAGAGTCCTTCAGGTGGGATCATTGAGTGACAAAAAATTGTAATTTTAATTTAATTGTAATTTGACATATTTTGCCAGATTTTTCAGTTTTCTTTTTTATTTATATTTCCATAAGTATTGTTAATTATTTAATGTTTTGTCTTTTTATTTTAATTATTCTGTTAACTCATCATTTTCTTTTATTTATTATAAAAAGTCGCTTATATTTATCTTAATCAATGCATGTATCAACCTCTATAAATCATTCAATAATGACCACACAACTGTGAAAATTAAATAGTGCAAAACAGCATTCTAGGTCAAAATTTTAAATCTTAACTCACTTATCAAATTCAGGAGCGATGACTGAATGGTAGTAACAGCTTTCTTAAGCATTTCCTTTGCTTACCCCAAACTTAATCCGGTAAAAACCCTCACTAGTAATATAGTATCTAGTATTAATTTTCATGAATAGGAGACAAAGAGTTTCAGCAATACATGCACAAATTGAAAATAAGATGGTAGATACAATATCATTTTTTAAGTTTTGATATTGCAGTGTAGGTTAATGTCCACATTTTAGATTCTTATGTAAGATATGAATTGTATTTTTACATATGTTGAAGTTATGAATAGCATATACCATTTCATGCATTTTCCAAAGCCTTGGAAATCCATAAAAGTATATGTAAAAATTTAAGTAAAAGTGGGAACTAAATAAGTAAGAGAAGTAACAACAGTAAATAATAATAATAAAAATAAAACCTGAGCTTTCACTTTAAAGAATATTGGTCCACCATTATTTACAAAAAAATTAACAAACAAAAGAAAATCATAAAGAACCACATGCCATAAAATTTTCCATTTCAATTTATAATAGAAAATCCTAACACTTAATATTGTGAATAGAAACTATATCCTCAACCTAATTTGGTTGTGAATCTGAACTACCAAATGATATTCAGGTCACAGCAAACACCATGAATATCTGCTGATTAGACAAGAAGTAGGTAAGAGGAAATAGGGAGAATTAGATTATCCTTAGTAGGTAGATAGATATACACACACGTGATTCTGCAGATTTACAGACTCGTATGGTGAGAAGGACATCACATCTCTTTTGATTCATGTACACTGGTAATCCCACACCAGACTTCCAAGTAATACATCAGAACCAAGGCCCCCTGACCAAGCCAAGTCCCTGCCCAGGGACAGGAGCTCAAGGCTCACCAGGCAGACTTCATTCCGCACAATCTCAGTAACGTCAGGGAGCTAGTTCAGCTCTTTGCTGGGCATTTCACTAGAAAGTCCCACAGGCATTTCCAAATCAATCTGTCCAAATTCAAAGTCATTTTATTCCCTGCTGTGAAACTGTTTCCTTTCCTAAATGTTCCCTGTCATAGTTAACAGCCCTCCTACTTTACCAAGCTAGACCTTCTGGCATTTTCTTTGATCCACTCAGATCCCCAATCCCACAGCCTGGCACACAGCAGGAACAGAATAACATTATGTAAATGAAAAGGGGGAAAAAAGGAAAAATGAAGGAAGGAGAGAAGGGAAAGAATAGGGGAGATAAGAGAAAAAGGGAAGGATGAAAGGGAGTTTCTTTCAATTTGGGGGTTAGATTGAGGCCCACAGGAACCCACATTTATATTGCATTTCCACATGATGACCCTTGGACAGGTACTTGCTATTTTTTATTAGATTATTGCAATAGCCTTTTGACTTGTCTCCTGCCACCTGTCCACCATTCTCTCATCTCTCAGAACTGTTATCCTGCCATTAAATTTATCATTCTTGTAAAGTGTCTTTGATAGTAATGGTCACCTCTGGTTTAAAAATATACTTAATGGGTTCCACTATTTATGATTCCTATTCAAACTCCTTAGCTTACCCTAGGCCCTTAAAATCCTATTCTTAGTATGCTTTTATAATTCCATCTCTAGCAGCCCAAAACCCAGCCCTTTTCCTACTCTGATATACACCAAAGTCGTGCAGAGACACCCCTGACATGGACCCGGCACTGTTGCCACATTCTTCATTCTGTGTTCACAAGTGGAAATCCTGATTCCTTCCCAAGTAAACCCTGTGAGGTTAAATCTCTCCTCAACAGTCAAAGTCACTTCTATAAATGTTTCTTTGACACTTTCAGAATTAAGAAACACCACTCTCTCTGTGTGTCTATAAAAGTTTAGGTCTATGACGTATTCATTTTAATCTGAACATAACTAATGCTAACACATAATTGCATGTTCTAGGATTCCCTGGGGTGTCAGCTGCTCTGAAGGTTGACCATCATACATCTTTACATGTACAGCACTCAAATCAGAGCTAACAATAGTTCTGCAAATGTCATACTACTTGGTTACCTGGGAATTCTTTTCTAGAACAAAAATTAAGTCACATGGCAGTAACATTTTTGATGGACCTAAAGAAAATGTTTAAGCTTATCAGAATGGGTATATAGTTTTAACTTGACTCTCCTCACAGTATTGCAGTGTTCCAGGGTTCCTCACATCAGCTGTAATCAGCACCCCCCAGGTCACTCTGATACTGAACAACCTTAATAAACACTAACCTAGTAAGACATACTGATCTGGACCCAAGAAAACATCTCCATACCTTCTGCTCCCTCTGTCTGCTTGATCCCTCCTCCTCCTCCTCCTTCTCTTCTTCCTCCTCCTCTTCCTTCTCTCCCCACCCCCATCTCTCTCCCTTCCTCCATTCTCCCTGCCTCCAGGCCCCCCAACAACACACACACACACACACACACACACACATCTCAGGAAAATTACGGCATTTTTGACTTAACCATCTTCATTGGTTCAGTAGTCTCTCAATACCCAGTGATCCGTCATCAGTAAAGTAACTGGACACTATTTACCCTCCTATGACTTTAGTTCTGCAATTAAAAGAGCAACCAGCCAGACCCTATCAGAAAAATAAAACTCCACGGGCTGTATAGCAGAGTACATACAGTGTTCTCCCTCTCCTGAGGGCATTAAGTTGGATTTCCATATTTTCTGCAACCGAAGTAACAGGACCAGAGAGTGGCCAATAGGATGGTCTGCCTTTACAAAGGATCTTTGCTAAGCCAGAAATCAACATTGTGGAGCAAGCCGACGTACATGAGCCCACCTGGAAAATGTCTCGTTTTCCCTGGTCAGAAAGGCTCTAAATCAGTGGTTCTCAACCTTCCTAATGCCGAGACCCTTCAATACAGTTCCTCATGTTGTGGTGACCCCCAACAATAAAATTATTTTCATTGCTACTTCATAACTATAATTTTGCTACTGTTATGAATCGTAATGTAAATATCTGATATGCAGGATGTATTTTCATTGTTACAAACTGAACATAATTAAAGCATAGTGATTAATCACAAAAATATGTAATTATATATGTGTTTTCCGATGGTCTTAGGCGACCCCTGTGAAAGGGTCGTTCGACCCCAAAAGGGGTCACGACCCACAGGTTGAGAACTGCTGCTCTAAATGATCAGGATTACTCTGGTCTAGGCATAAAGCCCACAACTAGATGACACCATCCCTTCAGCACTGCTTGAGTTGTCTATGTAAATTAAGACATTTACATACATATTATTGGGTTCATGTGTTAAAGAGATCTTCACCATTAAAGACTACCCTCTTCACAAAGCACAGAAGGATTAGCAGACAAAGAAAGATGACCTCAAGTAGCATAGAACACCCCCACTTAATCCCAGATCTCTCTTTTATTCCATTCTTGGATTGCAATTCAGCATTATGAAAGTCCACTAAGGAATCAGAAGTTCTATAGAGAGTAAGTGTCCCCTAAGCCTCACTTAAATAATTAAACAGAACTGACTTAATCACTCCAAAGCTTTTCCTTCTCAAAGATGACACTCATTTTAGTATTCAGACCTGGTTTGGAAGTTAACCTGCTACCCAAACTGCAGAATGCCTAACGTTCATAGTTCTAACATGGCATTACTCTTGGGCATTAGTGACATGGTATAAACTGCTGGCATTTACAGAGTACTTAGCAGTGATACCAGTAAATCAAGATGACATTTCAGCAACACTTAGGTTTTAAACCTCTACCTCACTCACCCTCTGTCCTAACCATTAGTGATGCATAATTGAAATCTTAATTCTCACTGACTTAGGCAAAGTCAAACCACTTTAGGAAACAATAATGCTATCTGACATGCATGACCTTTTTGATTAAAATAACTTGTCACTTTTACAAATGCCCCTTCCATATCTCATTAGCAGCTTCACAGCCTCTGATCTTCAAAAGACATTTATTTCAGGAGATGCCTAGAAAATCTGCTTTACTCTTCGAGGTGTCACTAGAATAATATTTACCTATATGTTATTAGCAAGAAGTACTCTGACTTCTATAATGAAACATGTCAAAGACTTAACAGCAATTATTAAAGCATCCCCAAGGACCCAAAATGTCTACATGCACATCAAATTCAAAAACATTTCCAATTTATTAAGAGCTCTCTGAAAATGCAAATGTTCACAAGTGACTGCCTAGTACCTATATCATAATGTTGACTAGCAATTCTGTAGATAGTTACCGGAGATAATGGATGACATTTAAGTTACAGAGAAAGAGAAAGACAAACACAAGCAAGAGCTATATCCTTTGCTGGGGCTTCACCGACTTGTCTTTATTACTCATTTAAACCAGGGTGCACTTAGAAGGGTGTTAAGGATATAAAGAAACCTAAACTCTCATTCTGTAGAGGATCTCTTTGCATTAACTGAACTTCCCAAAAGGCATGGGGCAATGAGGACCACATGTCAACCCACAGTAAAGATGAAGAGCAAAACAGTGCAGTGCAGTGCAATGGGATTTTAGTTTTTCATAATAATCTTTTCTGGTCCTAGTTGGGTAGGTGGGCCTTCTTTAGTGGAAATCAAAGAACTAGCCAGAGAGATAATTCTCCTCAATGCTGGATGGCGTAAACTACTGCACTTACAGAGGTGTTGGGCTCTGACATCATTTGGTGACTAAGAGATCTCAAGATTTTCAAACGTCTCAGAATACTGGTGAACCCCATGAAGTCTTGGTGACAGTCCAGTAGTGCAGCAGATAATTTAGGCCAGACATGTGTTATGTTTGTGCACACACATGGACGCCATACCCCACATAAATAAAATCATGAAAGACTGCAGCTCAATCACTTGATAATAAATTTCATCACCTTGTCAGCATCTAGAAAACATAATTTAAATTTATGATTTTCCAATGACAAGGTATTAAAATAATAATTTTTAAAAATACAAAACTTGTCTTAGAGTTAGGCATTGCCCATCTCAAATCAGAATTGATGTTTGATCCTTCTGAGAGAGAGAGAGGAAGAATATAAAAGAAATTTTTATACAATAACACGGGGCAATAGTCACAAGCATAATTGCTCAGAATTTATTCTTTCAAGTGATAAATAATTATACAGTACCTCTTTCATCTTAGTATACGTCCTAAGCAAAGTGTGGGATTCAGTCCATATTCCAACACTTGATTCAATGCAATGATTTCCATAGCTATAGTATAAATCAGTTACATTCATATGCTTTGGTATGAAGTTTAAAATAAAAATGTGTCAGCCTTGATTGAGAAGGCAGTGAGTCCATAGCTATTTAACCATGAAGGTAATTGGCCTAATAAATATTGAATGCTTGAATGTATTGACAATATACTCTGCCCTGTACTAGCAAGTCAATCAGTTGAGAACAAGCCTTAATGAATATATATGTGTATGTGTAATATGTGTGTGTGCTTACTCACTCACACAAACACATGCATATTTGAGCTTCAGAAAGTAAAAACAAAACAAATAAAAACAAACAAAAACCCTAGTGTTACCTTTGTTGTTGTTTTTAATTAAGTTGCTCAATAATGCATTCATTTTCTGGGAGACTATGATAAAGCCAAGTTGCATATTTGACACTATACATCAACACAGATGGTTAGAATGAACATTCACTGTTTGATGCTTAAATTTGCATTGTATCATAGTAATAACTGTTAATAGGCTACACTCTATTTACATTTTGCCTGAAAGTATGAAGTTGAATTGATGACTCTAAAATGATTTAAAGTTACAAATTTTAATGCATTCACAGACTCATAATTCAAGAGGGAAAATGGTACAGATATTTATAATTTGTTTAATTTGTATTTTAACCACCATTTATTTGGAGTCCTACAGGCCTCTGGGGCTCTTCACTTTATTGACCTAAATATAATGTGAGAAAACAAACAGAGACCAATTGCAACTGAACAAGTACATTCAAGGTCTTATTTGATATGTAGCTAACAAAAACAAACAAACAAATGTAATCCCTACAAGATACATTTTTAAATTAATGTATAGTGGAAATTTAAGTAAAGGGAAGAATTGTTTTTAATGATAACACAGAAAAAATGACGAATATTTGTAAGTGAAAAGCAGCATTTTAATACTTTAAATTGATACACATGTGTTTGTACTGCTTATCATGCTCATCTAGTATCATATATTCTTCCTCAAAATACATGTGCCACGTTTTTAAAAGTCCCATCCAACATATTGGAGGGTTTGTTCAAATAAATTTGAATATGAATACATGCTTTCATCCAAAGGGAGTTAAGATAAAAGGAAGAAAAATGAATCAACTGCTTAACAGAAAAATATGAGTGATGCAATTGTTTTTTGTATGCAAGGCCTGTACATTCTGAATTTAGAAAATATATCTGCATAACCCATTGTTATTCCTATGCCGACTGCCCAAGGATGTCTGAAGTTCAAACATGGCCAAGATTACAGAAGTAAGACTCTCTGCATTCATTAAACTAACTGTTGGAGAAAGGGCTTTGATAAGATATAAGTAATTAGCAAGGAAATCTGTCTTACATGTTAGTTACCATATTTTTCCTAAATGAAATATATCCTATAATCACTACTGAGTTACAGCCATCTTCTCAATAGAGAATTATTCAACTAAAATGAAACCCTTATAGATACAGTTACCACCCTGAACTGGTTTTCTCTTTTCAATTTTTAAATCCCTAACAGAAACCAGATTTTCTGATTTTAAGTTAATATCAATGTTAATGTTAAAATGCATTTATGAATAGAAGGTTAATATCCCACATCTCTTTTCAGATTGTTCTAAACTGGAGAACGTCAGACCGAAACAGTCAGGTGGGTAGAGGAGAGTGAACATCACCGTTGTGTTTGCCAGTCTTATCTGTTCTTCTAAATCCGTAGAAATTGAAATGCATTAACAATGACACTGAAATGATGGAAGGGGACATTTTTCACAACTCTATATAATTTGTATGCTTTGATTCTCAACTCATTCTTCTTGTAAAAAAAAAATGTTGCTTCCAATGCAGCTAAGTATCCAGGTGGTATACCCTAAACCTTGGCCAATTGTGAATATATGATGGGTGATGGTTAATTTTAGATGTCAACTTGGAGGACTGACATGTGAAAAGGCCTCATCCAGTGAGTTGAAAACCTGAATAGGACAAAAAGACTGGCTTCCCAGAGGAAGAGGGAATCTCTAGCAAACTGCGGACTATAACTCCCCTACTGGCTACCTTGGTCTCCAGCCTGCCAGACCACACTGCGGACTTAGAACTCGGCAGCCTCCGTAATCACATGAACGAAACCTTAATAAAGACTATTTTTTCTCTATATATTAGATACAGGTCCTATTGGTTCTTCATCTCTAGAGAAACCTGACTAATAAATGTTGTAAAGACCAGTAACTTCCAAAAATTATTTCCATAAAGGAATTTTTTTATCCATAATTGAGTTGTACTTCAGAAAGCTCTCCTTGTACGTGAGAATATCTTAGTTGTGGCGTGATTCATTTATGCAGTTTCTTATCCATATGGAAATAAGAAAGTTCTGTACTTGTTTTCACATTCAGGTGGAAAAAGGGAAAAATAAATTGAGTAGTGGATTCCCTGAGCATTTCCATTCCCTCTAGCATGTATTATAACATTTCTTCAACCCAGTTTAGTCACCATTTGTTACTTCTTAGACCGTATTATTTGATTTTATCCACTTAACCTTATAAAAAGAATACCTAACAAGTAGTTCAATATTCCCCTATTATTTATAATGGGTTGTTGGCAAGACAGGTTAATGACTTTATTTTTCTGCCCTGATTTTTAAAGTTTCCCTCTCCTTCCACTTAATAACTAAATATAAGCTAAAATGAGGAAATAAATGGATTCAGGTCCAGAAAATTAATTCTTTAATGATGGGTAGCTGCAGAAGTCAAGCACACTAACATTTCATTATTATAAGCATGACAAGTGCTTTATCTTCTCTTACCTTCTGCAAGACACACTCTCTCAAGAACAAGACAAAATGTTAACAAGAGGTGTACAGGCAATACCTTAGACTTCTCTAAGATCTATTAAATTTTCTGTTAGGACTTAAAAAATAGATACTGTCTGCTTTAATATCAGTTCCATTCCAATGGTCCCCACGGACCTGCTCCAACTCAGTTGCATAATCTTACCTCTGCGTTAGCTGACCTTTCTCTGGAGAACTGATTATACTGAAAAGTACATTCCTCAATTCGGTGGTCAACCTTTTGCCTGCACAAACTGAAAACTCGCAGCCCAAAATGCCAATGCAGTAGGCTTATATTTTGACGCTGTTTTTGTCTCCAATTATTCACAGAATTCAGATACTATACTTATATGCACAGTCTGTGATCTCCATTGAAAACGTCACGGCCTCTGTCAAAGCCACTGAAAGAGATGCTTGCAAGAGTCATGCTAATTTTTATTTTAACTGATACAGTCATTCCCCCCTTGAACACACATAGTTTTAATCTAAAGGAAAAAGAAACATAGCAGGAACTGATCAAGCCTGCTGCGGTCCTTACTTCAAAGTTCCATCTGAAAAAAAAAGACCTTATTTCTTGACTTGTTCTCCCTTTTCAGAGAAAATACCTTCTTTAGAAGAATTACAGGTTTGCTAATGTTGGGAGTTATAATGGCACTCACCACAGGCAGCTCTAGAAGATGCAAAGCATTTTTTGTGCATCCTGTAATGCTTCATAACGTACCTATTCAATTCCCTCTCTTTATTAGGATGTTCTCATTCTGATCTAATAACATTCTCTATAGATGAATGGATAGGTATTCAAGTTTCATTTTCCTCATTGATATGAAAGCACTTCTACTTTCACTTTTCTTTCTTTTTTTTTTACAATGAAAAAGTTTTATGGCTTTTAGCCATAATATCAAAAATTTCCAGGAAATGTTGTTTTTTTCTAACTATTATGCTTGATTTTAAAAAACCGGGGGATTTATCTTGTATAAATAGTTTTACTTTATTTTTAGGGCTGTGTAATTATCACAACATTGAGCTATATAAGAAGAGTTCTGCCCTCTATAATTCCACAAACATTCTGGCCAAGTATCCAACAGAATAGCAGGATTCATAAATATGGTAAAACAGCTCATAGTGTTTCATGAATAAGAACTGTGAACCTGGGATTATGAATAGCTAGGAACCCAGGAAGCAAACTGTAGTCCTGCTATTGTGATAAACTCTGATTTTTACCATTGAATGTGAAGTCTGGGAATCTTCAACTTGAATCATCTATTGCTAACCAGTAACCTTCTTTCTTCAATACCCCAGAAAGATATAGGCTACACAAGGACCTATGCCTTCCCCTGCCTTTTTAGTATCTCTTCCCTCTCTCCTGGTGCCTTCCCCCATTTCTTCCCCTCTCCAAGTTCAATTCATACCTCAAATCCTAGCCCATCTCTTATTCTCTGGGAATACTTTATTTAACTTGCTGTTTTTAACCATCAATAATAAGCTGTTAGCCTTAAGGTGTATGTACAGCTTGAGCATGCGGAGACATAAAACAATAAGCTCTGATGGTGAAATTAGACTTCATGGTTTCTAGCAGGAATAATGTATTTGGGAGATAGCAACCCTCTCCCCAGATGACACTACAGCACAGAGAAGACTGCTTAGAGATGAAGCCAGAACTCTCCTGGATCAATTGTTTAAATGTTAGATTTTTCAAACACACAATATTTATTTTGGTATCCGAAGAACAAAGAATAACTGGCAGCAAATATAAAAGTTATAAAATATATTGATTTCTGATTTGATAGTATTAAGTCCCTGGTTTATTTGGTTAATAATATTAAATTTAGAAATACTGATACCATGTGCTCAGACACTTTCTGAGCACAATATGCATTTTCTATCATCTATGTAGAGCATATGACAGCCGTATATCTATGACAGGCCAAAATCTACAGCCCTACAATCTGCACAGCAGGAAAGAGGGCCTATATCTAGTAGTCAGAGAGTAAATAATGTAGGGCTAAAGTAGAAAAATACTATAGGCTTATGAAAATGTCTGTGGGTTTTAGCAATGGTGTCTATTTTCTGAGTAGGAACAATGTCATGCTGATAGTAATGGGTCAAGAGGGACTTACTCCAAGCTAACACAGTGCTCTGCTGTCTTATAGAGCTTTCTACAACGTCCAAAAGTCCCACAGTCCAATTATGTATTTTTTTTCCTTTCAAGAACTCAATGTTTCAGACACTGGGCTAAGTGGCAGTATTTTCAGTTACTGAGATGCTAAAACTTAGCACCTATTGTCAATTTTCACAGTATATTAAGACCTTTGCATTTTGCAATTAACCTTCCACTATCCTATTTGTCATCTGAACCCCTTGAGTTCTTTCATGACCTAAAATCAAAGACATATTAAAAATTCACATTGATCAAATCTGAATAATATTTTATATATGTCATCCAGAACATCCAGAAAACAATTAAATTTTAAAGCCCTCGTTTCACCTTTTTAAAGCCTTGTTAGGACTATGTCAACTTTTACTATATTGACCTTCATACACAAGAGCTAAACTCTCAGGTGGAAAATGGACATATAGCCTGTCTGGATCTCACTACATTTCACTTGTCCAGGAGGCAGGAGACAACTGGTAAGAACATTTTTCAAACCCTCCCAACACCAACCAACACTGTATCTAATAACTGCTTAATATAGATTTGATGGGGGCAATAAGCCTGCGTAAAGGAGATACTTTTACCAGAATACTTCATGAGTAGCAGCCTAGAAGGTTAAATGTGCAGGTTTCCATCCAAACCGACACAAAGAGATTGACTTGAAAGCAGAGAATGTTTCCATCTCGACCAGACGGTAATACCACACTGAGTATGCAATAAGAACGAGCAAACTCCACTGAAGCATATAAAATATAGTGCAGTTAAAATAATTATAATTAATATATATAACACACATATAATTAAAATAATTACTTTTATGTTCTTTCTACACTAAATGTGTCCTTGTCACAGAAACCTTATCTACCTAAAATAATACTACATCTACTCTTATCCTGCCCTAGGCACTCTCTGATCCCGCTTCATTTTGTTTATGGATTTATCACCACTTATGTACTATCTACATATAGTACTGATTATTAATTTCCCCCAAATAGAATATTATCTTCATCAGAATACGCACTTTTTCTTTTATACCATATTCCTAATGCTGAAACAGCTGCTGGCATATAGTAGGTATTTAATGAATACGAATTAAATAAGTGAATAATTTTGATACTTTATAAAACACATGATCACCATAGCTTATTATCCAAACCATTTTAAACACTGTCTTATTATGAAATAACTAATATTGTTAAATAATGGAGAAAAAAATAAATCTAACATGAAATCCTCATCTCTCAAATGAGAAAAGGAAGGTCCAAAAAAAAAAGTTCAGAAAGTAAATGAAGGGCTGATTCTGAGCTAGGAGGTAGGGAGGAGATGCACAGGAGGATAGAAATGGGATTCTCTCATGGAGTTCACAGCCCGGGGGAGAGAGGGAGACAGCCCCAGCACCCTGTCAGGGCCACACCCTCCACAGGTGAATGTGCAGCTCGTATGACTTTGGGGAGGACGGACGGCTTGGGTCTACCTGGGACAATCACTGAAATCTTCACTGCAGATTTAACCCTTGATATTTAATGAGGAGCAGCGATTTGAAAGGCAGATGAAGGCATTCCAGTGATTATGAACAAAGACAAGAAGGACCCAGGTAGTTTCAGTCAATGGTCAAAGTCTATTATGAATGGAATCTCAGTATGAGCCATAGTGCAGCAGGAGACACGGGTTGTTCTGGTGGACAAGGGCTCAGCCTCGGGAAATTAGGATCCAATTTCCATAGTTACAAATGAACGACGAATCTTAAGCATTAAAAAAACCCCACATCAAACAGAAGAAAGTATTTTTATTTTATTTTTTTATTTTTTTAAAATATATTTTATTGATTATTTACTGCACACCTCCTACTGGGGATGTGCCCGCAACCAAGGTACATGCCCTTGACCGGAATCGAACCTGGGACCTTTGAGTCCGCAGGCCGACGCTCTATCCACTGAGCCAAACCGGTTAGGGCGAAGAAAGTATTTTTAGATGTGCTCAGATGATCCAAAATGGAGAATGTATATATTTAATCTCTTCAGATACAGAGAAACATGTTTAATTTTTGGAGGACTAAATGCACACTCAAGTTTTAAACATTTAGTTTCTAAATTGCCCTGCTCAGCTCCAAGATGGAATCACTGGACCACTACAAGTAATCATGTTCCTGGCTTCTCTGTACCCGTGACTAATTGGAGGACCTAAGCCAGAGAAGCCCCCACCTACCCCCTGTATTCCTAGTTCTTACAGCACAAGTTCCCCATTTCCTTTTACAATTCTCAACTTCTTTTTTTTGCCCTCACTCTTCACCATGATTATATTGAGCACATATTTGAAAACAAAAGGTTGGTTGAGAATTCCAACAGGTGTAATTAATGTCAAGTGCTCCTGCAAGTGGCATTGCTTTCCCGCTGCCTCCTCCACCTGCTGCCTTTCCTGGCTGCCTTCTTAATGCCGTGTCCATCTGTTGAAAATGTGCATCCAGAATTCATCATTTTACATCCTGAGAGGCACCTGAACCCTCTTCTCCTCTTGTGAAGGAGCCCTCGGAGTGTTACTTTATAGGCACAATTAGTTAAGTGTTGTGATGCCATGGAGATCAAGCACACCAGTTCCTCAGAGCATTTTCAATATCTCAAGGTTGGTTTCTTCATATTCTCAGAGTTGGCTCGATAAAAGAGAGAAGAATTCCAATCCTATATTTTGCTTATAAGAAGAAAGTATGTGCTATGAACTAATATACTTTCTGTGTGTATGCATATGTATTACACATATATACTAATGTATACATATATGTTACACATGCATAAATATATATGTATATATATGTATATATGTATAAGCACATATATGTGAAGATTTTCTTTCAAGTGATGAAATATTGGCCATGTTTAGCTTCTGTGTTCTACACAGACCTCCTCCCATAGGTGGAGGTGAAAAGCCACAATTAAGATTTTCCCAGCACCATTTCTGACCAAGTGTATTTCAAACATCAATGAGGACATAAAAAGCTGAGATAACAGAGAGCACAAGGTGATATAGTAGATGATACCTTTTAAGTTTCTTAAGAACAGAAATGGTGCTTGCCTCAGAGCTTACTTAATGCATTACTAGCTGGCTTCCCAGTGATCTCAGGTAGGTGCCATAAAGAGAAGAATCAGAGAAACTGATCATATTTATAACATAATTTGTATTTCCTGCAGAGCACTTTCCATTTCAAAGGAAACTCTCAGAGTCGCAGTGGCTTAAAATATACACCTGTACATGTGCACACACAATGTATTTCTGAGCATGAACTTTGAATAGGTAGATATGGCTGTTTTTGAAGGAATTATGAGGAAGCTACCCCAGTACTTCTCAAAAAATATAACAAAAATTTGCCTATTCCAGTTTTGCATAAGAGCAGCTTTGTGTTTCCTTCCAGATGGATAAATACTTTTGGGCTTACTGCGAGGGAATATAAGTATATATACCTCTATGTCAAAACTTCTTGAAAGCCAGAGGACTTTTTTTTTTATTCTATAGGACTAGAGTGGTTTTTATAATACTTATGTAAACCATGTCTTTATTATTTTAATAATTAAATCATTAAATAATCCTATTTCAGATGAAAGCATGTCATGAGATCTAGAACCATGCCTGGGATTTTCACTGAAGTATTCCTAATACTTGGCAATAAATATTTTTAAGTGAAAAATAGCCTTCTGTGGTAGGCGTTGATATTAGCATTTTAAAGATGATGATCTCAAGGCTCAAAGTTATGTGACTTGATCAACTATGTTGGGTGCTTTTGCTACACAAACACATGAACCATGGTGTCTTGCTTCTTTTGACATGACCAACTTTTCCTAAGAAAATCCACCATCTACAAACTCTCTTGCTGGGAAAAGCTCAGTCAGTATCAGCTTCAATCCAAGCAACAAAGTATTGTGCTCAAAGTGTCTCACTACACTGTGCCCCCTGCTGATGCATTATAAAGATAATGATTGTCCTGGTGAAGAATACAATATACAGATAGTAAAATCTATGAAAAGGTACTTTGGATGTTTTCTGAGATTCAGAAAACAAGAAAAAAGCGAAGTGCCCCTGCATTTCCGGTATTCTCCCAGCCAGAATTCCTTGGGTCAGACTAACAAATGGAGCATTAACCAAAGGAAAGATTCCTGAAAATGCCCGCCATTGTCCTAAAGTTTCAGCCACCCCAGGGCCAAGAATCATCCCTACTGATATTCAAGCTTTTATGGGCCCTGACCAGCAGGTGGCGTCAAACCACAGTCCAGATCAGGATAGGGTGGGTTTAGTAGTCAGCCCTACCTTGAGAGTTATAAGCCAACTAACTACTCAGCTTTGCCTTTACTTAATGTATTAATCTCTCAATAAGGTGTACTAACATATTGAGCATTTCAGCGTTTAAGAATATTAATTAGACTGCATTTTATTGTACATCAATAATACAAGACAAAATTGAAGAATAGTTCAATTAGAGATGCCAAAACAAATCATTATGTGAATTCAAAGAAGAAAGAGCTCACATCTGATTGGAGAAAAGAGAAAATGAATCATGGACATAGTGGCATTTCAAATCTGCCTTCAAAAGCTAGATAGTATTCTGGTAGATGGAAATGAGAAGGTAATTCCAAGTACAGGAAACAAAATGAACAAAAGCACCAAGATGCTTACTGTGAGGAATTTTGGAAATAAAGCAGTAGTTCAGTTTTGTTAGATCACAGGACACGAGTAAGGGAGTGCAGCATATGGGGATTTAAAGGAATGGATGTCAATTACAGAGTCTTGAATAATTCGATAAAAACTATGAGCAAAATGTGGGCAGCACTGGGAGACAACAGAATTTCTGAACCTGGAGTAAGGTACCTTAACATGATAGGCTACATGTGATCATCCCCAAACCAAACTTCCAGTTCTATCTATCAAACTAATCCCCAAATGCTGTCAGAACATTTCTAACCTTGCCTTTCACTGTAAACTATAAGTCACCTATTACTGACAAGATTATTATCTCTCCTTCTTGATAACCAAGTCCAAGTGA
>NW_005354291.1:4270502-4342662 GCF_000412655.1 Myotis brandtii | reverse complement strand
ATTTTAGGACATTTCTAGATTCAATAACTACAGAGGTAGCCAGGATAGGACTGAGGAGGGTGTCACTTCCGAGATTTCCAGCGGCATGCAGTGGGCATATTTCTCAGAAAAAGGCCACATGTGCTAGCAAGACATTCTAAGTACTGAGGGAAGTGAAAGCTAAATACACAGATATTCTGTATACAAGGAAAATTGGCATAGAAAACAGGAACTCAGTAACAACAAACAATAAAACCCATGGGAAAATGGTTACCTGGTCAACACATTTAAGCAGAGACAGACTCAAATTTAGAGGAGAAGATGGAAGATGAGTGATAGGTACAAGGTGAGGACATGAGCAAAGGAATCGAACCAGAGCCCAGGGAATAGGACCAGGAAACGAGTTTAGCTTGAGTCTGTTAGGTGAGCAATGGATGCAGGGCTCACTGAGTTTGCAATGTGGGTTGGCCTGGTGCCGGCAACAGGAGTGGCACTGAGCCTCCAGATGGGGCAAGGAAAACTAGATGGAGCCTGGATGAATGTGGGCTGGGGACGTGCTGGGCAGCACTCCAAAATCCACTTGACATTTTCGCTTAAGAATGAGTTTTCAAACCCCTAATCATTTTTGGAACTTTTATACATGCCTTTTCTACATCCCCATGTCCTTTCTGTAACAGGGTGAGGAAACTGAGATCTGACATGGAGATGAGAGGGGAATTATGAAGTTAAGGCAGAGGCCACTTTTAAACAGCCTTTCTATATCTGAGCTGGCATGACTAGGATTTACATTAAAAGCATCAGAGGCCATTCATGCAGCCTTATAAAGCAATCCAATGTTGCTGACACAGAAAATGGACACTAATTAAATCTAAGGAAAGCAGAGAAGGTTCAAGAAAAGGCAACGGAAGGATCAAGGGATGAATAAGCACTTGTATACGAACCGTGAAATGCTGACTTACTAAATTCTAGGTTACTAGAACAAAGGAGGTAAAACTTGAAGGCAGAGATGGTTTTCAAATAAATAAATAAATAATGGATGTAGCTAACTTCTATTTTACACCACAATGCGTTCTCGGAAATCATGCCATAAAAACGCTTGTATTTTCCCCTAGGAGTAATTTTATAATTGCATATTTTGTTCCTGAACAAGGATTCATTTTCAAATAAATCAGAGATATGATCAACAATATGTTATAACAGCATAGGTATAACAATGTTAGGCCTGGATAATAATTGAAATATCATCAATATATTCCTAGTCCTTATAAAATGGGCATCAATGAACAGTGCATGGTGCTTATACAAAGAACCCAAATGCGCCATAAAACTGTACACATCACACATATTACAACTTAGCTGCCTCGCAAATTTTATCTAAAAATAAATATATGAGTTATAATAGATAAAACTTAAATATTTAATCAACAATATTGAGTGCCTTCTTATAATTCAGTTAGACTATTTTGGAAGGCTAGTATTGAAACTTGAAAATGGGTATGACGCAAGTTTCCTTGAATATCTGCTTTTTTTTAACTTTCTATTCCTATCTATCTATCTATCTATAATGTTTGCTATGTTGCAGGTCCTCTTCTAAATATTTTATAGGTACTAATTTATTTCATCCTCATCACAACACTAATACTGGTGCAATTATTACACTCATTTTGTAGCTCAGAGAGGTGAGGCCACTTGCCCAAAGTCACACAGCGATAAGGGATAGAGCCAGGTTTTGAAACCAGCACCCAAACTTCTACAATGCACCACCTCTCTGGACAAGTGCCTTTTCTCTCAAAACTTCCGTGTAACAAGCAGAGGCATTCCATTGACATCCGGGCCATGTTCAAAGCTGAGTTTTCTCATTTCAAAAAGTCACTTCAACTTTCCTTGTGAGGATTTGAAGGGAAGAGTTTTACTTTGACTCTCTAGTTCACCTCTTCACCTTTAATTTCCTCACTCTGAAAACATTAAATATTTCATAGAGAGTAAAAGTAGGTCACAAAAAAGACAACTTAAAAAGTGTGTCTAGTAAGCAGCCCCGATGAGGATGGTGCTGGGGTAAGCGTGTGAGCTTCGTGGCCTTGACAACAGCCATCAAATCATTCTTTTTCCTCCCTTGCATCATGTTCTCCCCCTTGTACAAACAACCTCTTCCTGAATGAAGCAACATCTTCACCCACCACTGTAAGCTTAAACCACCAAGCTTATGGTAACAATGAGCCAATATGCGTACATTATCCTCACTGGATACATCTGAAAGGGATATAAGAAAATGTGGCCTCACTGAGACCTGACCAACTTGCTAAGCCTTCTTTACCTCTACAGGATTTGGGGTCCAGTGGCTATTTTACATTTTTATTTTTCTATTCAGTATGACTGTATACAATCACAAGGCCTTATTATACCTACTATGCATGTGTGTGCATGTGATACATATGTGGGTATACACACATAATGTATATATGTAACTTAGCAAGATGTAAAGGCACCATTATTGGACTAGTGTTACTCCAAAACTGTTGGCGATGAGAGATTCAGTTACTTTAATGATAATTAATCAGAGCTTAAGATAATAATTTTATAACATAGTGGAAGTGTGCCAGTAGAAGCTTTATTGAAATCTGTATTTTAATGAGACAGGAAAAAATAATAGAAAAGTAAACTATGTAAAAACAAATAGTTTAGATGTTCATATAAACTTTATCGCTTTTTATACTGTAAATCAATGAGAATGAAAAGAAAATTATTTTGATCTGCAATATGACCATTTTATAATTAATCTTGTGCTAGCTTTGGCAGCACAAATACTAAAATATAATTAATCTTAAGACAACTGGAAAAGAAGCATCTTATTTAGTGTATTTGAATGAAAACCTCTAACAGTATCACAACAACCAAACACTTAGCATTTATTTTCAAATTGGATTTACTCTGAAAGAATATGTGGTTTTCACTTGGTCATTTGGGAGCATACGTTCATGTATTGGTCTATTTTTTATGAAATCCCACGACTCATCACTGTGGTCTAGAATTACGGTCTGAAGGAAAGTCTCCGGCGGAGGGGATTGATGAATTTTGGGAGAGCAACATTTGACATTTATCATTCCAACGTCTGATACTTTCTCATTTCCTTATCTCCCCTTACAGAGGTGTTTAGAAGCAATGACTTTTTTCCAAGCCCTTTATAACCTTATTTATGATTTCAGTTTCTACTCTCTCTAGGACTTACAAGTGCTCTTAGTCAATAATAGTTTGTACATAATATTACGGAGTATATCTTTTCCCATTTTTTCAATCCCACCCCTCTATTGCTGACTGACTAATACTGCATTTTCCTTTTCATCACATACAGGGTGGGGCAAAAGTAGGTTTACAGTTGTGAGTATGCAGAAGATTTTATTCTTGTAATATTAATTCTTGTATCATTTTCCATATTAACAACTGTAAACCTACTTTTGACTTACCCTATATATACTGAAATGGGGTCCCTGGTTTAAAGTAAAGGTTTAAGAACCAGTTTCTTCTTGAACAAGTCTTCTCATAGAAATTTTATTTCAGGATTATTCAAACAGCATTTTCTAAGATCCATCCTCTCATGTGTGCATGGATATGTGTGTGTGCACGTGTACACACATGTGTGCATGTGTGTGCATGCAGAGAATGGAAGAGAATAGGACAGGATGGGATACTATGAGGTAAGGATAGGTAAGAGGATGGTTGGCAATCACACTCATTTTGACAGATATGTGGGTTGGTGTAAAGCTAAAGCTTGTAAAGTATTATGTCAACCTTTAACTAGAGTAGTTCAACACTAACACTTATCAACATTAACACTATACTTTGAGAAGTTGTAGAAAGGGGAAAAGCTTTATCTCCAGATGTTAAAAATGCATCCTTATCTATTATCCAACAGAGAGAAAATAGATTACCACAAATGGCAAGTAGCAGTGACCATTCTTGGTTCACACCATCATCTCTCCGATATAATCTCAGACATAAAATAAAAAAGGGTTTTACAAGGCACTGAATATTATGAATATTCTGGCAAGTAAATATAGCCAGAGTGCTGACATAATAAGAATTCTATTAAAGATTTGCATTTTCTTATGCCTACAAACATAAAATGTTCAGAAAGAGGAGTAGACTAGAATAGAAACTGCATTATGCTGAAAAATACCAATAATAATATGCTGGCAATTGTGCTATAATTGTTCACATTTCTTCTAAAGTGTTTTTCTAGTCCATGAGCACGTGAGCTTTAAACAAGTTTGATTACATCCGCAGAAGTATTTAATGAATCAAGAATAATAGTGGTGTACGACCAGAAAGGCTTTATGTACAGTTTTAAGACTTATTCCGGTGTTGTTGTTGTAGAAAATGGGACACAGGAGGGAACTCACTGCATTTATGACAATGTTTTTTTTCTCCCTTCTGCTTTTCCTTCTTTACTAGAATGTCACTTCCAGATTTATAGTCACTGATGTTCATTTCTGATCAGTGCAACAGCCGCAATTGCAGGCTGCAGGCCTGTACGGGGGGCTAACACTCACATCTCCTGCTTTGCATCTGCCATTGCATGTGCCTCTGATACCTCCAGTGTAGGGTCGGATAAAGATCATCAATCCAGAAATGCCACTCACAACTATTTTTTAAAATTTTTTAATTGAGTAAGAGTTGAAGACATTTCTCTCTACCTTGAGTCCAAAAAAACCTTGACATTATTGTCTAGTTTGGTAAATCCTGAAAGGAAAAAAAAAAACAAGGGCTACATAAACCCCACTTCCCCCCACTTATCAGAAAGGTCCATTATTAGGGCACTCATTCATCTAGAATGAGAGTCTAAGAAATGTTTGTATAGTAAGGGGGTCTAGAGCACAATGTAGGCCTCTCACCATATCTGAGTTTTCATCTTGAAAGGCTGGGTCATGATCCAACCTATTGAAAACGTGTGGCAAATGCCTGTGGCCCAGGCATAGGAGCAAGGGAGAGCACATAAGGGGCGATGGTGGAAAGGGAGAAGAGCTATTCAAAAGGAAGACCTGGGGGTTGAAATTACATGAAGCCTCACATCAAGAATGGCCAAGGAGGTACATACCGGAGGCAGGGCCTCCATCTCTGCTCACCAGATCCAGCCAAGCACTCTGGAGGAGAAACTCTCTGGATAGAGAGTCAGAACTTCTAGCAAAGTCTACCTATGATACACACCTTGCTGAATGCTTCAGGGAGAAAGAATAAAGGAAATCAGGGGCGGGGAGGAGCGTGGTCCCTCCACAAGGTGACTGGCAATAGCAAGGGCTGATGAGCACATATGCAGTGGTGGGGATGTGGATGGGACCAACATGTGAGATGGATGCCATTAGATTTCAAGTAGAGATAACAAATGCTGGCCATAAGACAATTGGAACTCATCAGTATCTTTAACGTGGTGTGCTGCCTCGTGTTGACCTGCAAATATTTTCTTAAAAAGTAAATCAGATGCCAATATTAAAATATAGAATTTTTATGTCATATTTCCAGTTTATTGTAAAAATTATATACTCTTGCATTACAGCAAACCCACATGACAATAATCAGCTGGGGCTCATAGTGTTTATCTCTTTAGAAAGGTACATGTTCTCAGTTCCTACATTTCCATGACTCCTGACTATAAATGATGTTTTATTCATGTCTATAATATAAAAAGGAAAAGAGAAAAAAAACAGATCAAGAGAAATATGTGCTATAAACTAAATATCTGTGTGCCCTTCCCCACCCTCACTTGCCCCCCCCCCCCCGCAGCCACACACACACACACCTATTATGTTGAAATCTTAATATTCAATATGGTAGCATTAGGAGGTGGGGTCTTTGGAAAGTAATTAGCTCATGTGGGTGAAGCCCTCATGAGTGAGATTAGTACCCTTATAAAGGAGGCCTCAGAGAGCTTCCTGGCCCCTTCCACCAAGTGAGGACACAGCAAGAGCACAGACATCTGTGAACCAGAAAGTAACACTAAATTAGCCAGCACCCTGACCTTGGACTTCCCAGCCTCCAGAACTATGAGAAATAAATTCTGTTGTTTATAAGCCACCCAGTTTATGAAATGTATTATAGCAGCCTGAAGTAAAGCAACATGTCTTTTGTGGGGAGGGGGTTTCATTTCCCTAGCCACTCTAGTCATTGGGAACCTGAGTTACACAGCCAGTTAGCAAGTGTTTTTATCATTCAAGTAACATATTTCTGCCCCATGTATGATGTCAACAGGTTTAAGAAAAACAAAACCCAATTTGAGCTGGAGAATATTTTCCTTCATTTAAAAAGGAATACAAATATATCCATTTGGCAATCATAATAGATACTGAAGGGCTATCATGTTCAAGGATGTATAAAAAATTGTTTTGACGACAACCACATTCTCAAAATAAGCACTGTAAAGTGAGTACAGCGGTTGCCAATATTAGATCTATGTCTCTCATTTGTCTTCCTTTCCCCTCACTCACACAAAGGGCTCCGACAGAGCAGGCCCGCCACATGCAGGAAGACACGGGCCTTTTGGCTCTGTGCCTTCTGACTCCATTGTGTGCTACAGGGCAACCAACTCTATGAGGTCTCGGTAATTTAAAGGAGGCATTTATAGAGACAGGTTCACTCCTTAGGCCACAGCAAACTCGGGGCCTTACCGCATCAATGTATTAAATGGTCCCAAAGGGAGACTGCCATTCGCTATCTAATTCTACTGCCATATAGACCTGGCAAAACATGGCTCATTTTCTAGACCCATTGACCTCCCTCTCATAAACCTTTTCTTTCCTATATCATCTCTTCCTCCCAATCCCTCCCTAGCCACTAAATACACACACTGACAAATTGAGTAAACCTTTCAACTACTTAAGAGTAAAAGCTTCACTGGAGTTGGTCTCAAGGAAAAATCCCTTCTTAATATAAGCTACATATTCAAGATCAATGGGCAATAATTGCTAAGGAAATCACTGGCCATTTGGAATTTCTTTTCTCATTTGTAAAGACTGCTTCTACTTCATGAGGAAGAAGCATTCATTCACTCCACAAATATTTATTGAAATGCTAATTACATGATCAGCACTCTTGTAAACTTTGAGAATGAGGTAAACAATTCAGCCAACTCCTGCTTTCCTGAAGTTTATACTTAAGAGGATTTACAGAGATGAAGAAATACATAGTGTTAGTGAAAGTGAAATAGGGTAGGCAGTACAGATGGTATTGAGATAAAGTGGTTTGGGAAGTCTTTTATAGGAGAAGACATTTGAGTAGAGAATAGAGTCAAAGTAAACATCTAGGTTAAGAATATTCTAGTTGAAACAAACAAAAATTAGAAAGTTCCTATAGCAAGAATGGCCAAGACCACCTGGCTGGAAAGGAGTGAGTGACAGGGAGTGCTATGAAGTGAATTCAGACCAGAAGCAAAGTCTTCTAAGATTTTGTAGCCACAGAGAAAAGTTATGTGTCATTACAGGCCACCAAGAGATTCTCATCGAATGCACGGCATGATCCAACTATGTTTCTGGAAGATCACTCGTTCTATATTGTAGAATACAAACAGTGGAAAGAGAGCATGAAAAGAATGGTTACTGCACAAGTCTAGGAGCGAGACGAGGATGGCTAGGACCAAGATTAGTGCTGTGCATATGGAAAGCAGCAGTACAATCAGGAAAATATTTCCAGGATAGATCCCAATATGATATGGTAATCAACAGATGAATGGAGTTTAGAGTTATCATCAAATAAATTTGTACAACGTAATATATTCATCGATATTCTAGGAGCTTGTGGGCAAAGTCAGCCCACAAGTAAAGACTCACAAGCCATGGTAAAAATGCAAATTTAATCTAATTTCAAAGGGGCCAATATTTAAATCTGGCATGACTTGCACCAGCTTCCCTGAAGAGAAAGGTAACTGGAAAGCAAAAGAAGCTACTGTGAAACAACTTTATATCCAAGTTGAGGAACTTTAAATCTAAAGTTCAGGGAGACTCACCTGGGCAATAATGGCCAGGGAGTGACAGATGGCTCCAGGTGGAGACAGGCAACCAGAGGGGATACTGCTGTTCCTCGGTCATGTTTTGCCTCACTGGAGGTGCCGCAGCTTTCATAGGGATGAGGACAATAGATGGGACAGCTTAAGGTTCTAGATTTAATAAGCCAATTCCTCTTCTCATGACATCTAATGAGTTGTAAAGTATTTTTATCCTACAAAAGCTCTTTCAACTTCCCAGGTCACGGGAACAGCATTGCTGGAGGCTATATCCCTATACTGCCCAGTTTCCAAGCTACTGTT
The DNA here is from genome assembly GCF_000412655.1 of Myotis brandtii. Lineage (NCBI taxonomy): Eukaryota > Metazoa > Chordata > Mammalia > Chiroptera > Vespertilionidae > Myotis > Myotis brandtii. The sequence continues at coordinate 4,334,393 of NW_005354291.1, read as the reverse complement.
AAACTGAGATCCTAAATCCTCTCTTCTTTCAGCCTTTTTAGGGTCACAAGTTTTAAAAGACAATATTTATGATTAAGGGAAGACTTACTAGGAGCAAATATCCCTTCCACTCCTAAAAACATTACCAGTATTATGATACATTATATTGAGCAAATACCTATATATTTTCCTTCAATAAAACACAGTTATCCAACCTAACCATAACATCATCATGCCCACATTGAATATTTGAATTGACAAGAATTTCAGTAAGAAGAAAAATCAAGTAATAAAAACACGAAGGATAAACATAACAAAAATTAATTTTTAATTGCATTTTAACCTCTTACCTTCTCAATTATATTAAGAAATGAGTTGTCTTTTCAGTATTATATTAACTTAAACAATTGTAAAGATACATTTCTTCTAAGAATAAATTATATCACGAAGTAGATACTTCCATTATATAACTTAAGTCCATACTACATGAACACACTTGTAAACATCTAAACTAAAAACAAAAGCATATCAGGAAAATAAGAATTGATGTTAGAATTAAGATCCTTGATAATAATGATACAATTAAAGAATTTTTCAAAAACTAAGTTTGACCTAGTTATGTTAAACATAACATTAACTAAAAATACCTTATTTGTGGAAAAACATAAATATATAGCATGTTATTGCATTTATTTATTAAATGTACTTTTCTTGAGTTTTCATGATGTAACCAGCACTGTGATAGATACTGATGATACAAAAAGCCTCACACATCCCCCAAAGAAGTTCTACTGTGACACGTTTTGGAAATATAAAGGAAGAAATGATTCACTTACTGGTATCTATGTTTAAATTGAGTATTGATGGAGTGTTTAAATTACATTATTTTCTTTTTTTAAATATATTTTTATTGATTTCAGAGAGGAAGGGAGGGAGAGATAGAAACATAAATGATGAAAGAGAATCATTGATCGGCTGCCTCCTGCATGCCCCCTACTTGGGATCAAGCCTGCAACCTGGGCATGTGCCCTTAACCCAAATAGAACCTGGGACCATTCAGTCTGACACTGTATCCACTGAGCCAAACCAGCTAGGATTACATTATTTTTCTATAGGGTGATATTTTATGGAATGCTATGCTTCCACAGCCAATATTAATCCCAAGTTGTATAAGTTAAAAAATAATTTATTTTAAACAGAGATTTGACAAAAGAATCATAGCAGTTTTTAGCTAAATTTGTTTTTATTCTTTCAGCATTGACCTACAGAGAGGGTAGCATTATCTCTTGAGTAAAACACTAATAAATGGCATGTCAGATATGAAGTGCAGTGTTTTCTTTCTCCTGATTCAACTTCTGACTTGTTTTGAAGTGTTAGGAACATATCTACTCCCAGAAGTTCTGAGAATCAGATGGTTCTACACTAGAATGAAGAGGGAGTAAGTGAGTGGCTATTCCCAGGCTGAAACTCGCCAATCTTCCAGACAGATGTTGGTACTTGTGAAATAAGGACCAAATAACTGTTTTTCCTTTCTTCCTTAAGTCAAGCATCCAAGTAAATTTAAAGAAATACATACACCATTTTATATTTAATTCAATCAATTTCATAAATAAAATAATACCATCCTATGAAAAGAGAAACATGGTAATGGCGTACGACCGCTACCCTTCCCATTGGCTAATCAGCATATCCTTATGCAAATTAACTGTCAGCCAAGATGGCGGCCGGCAGCCAGGCAGCTGGAAGCGAACATGAGGCTTCTTTGCTTCAGTGACTACAGACTCCAACGTTCCCCCCACCTCACTTGCAAGAAGCTGGGCTTACAGCTGGTGAGCGCAGCAGTGGTGGTGGGAGCCTCTGGCTTAGGCCTGCTCCCCAAGCCATCAGTCGGACATACCCCCAGGGCTCCCAGGCAGCCAGAAGGATGTCTGACTGCCATCTTAGGCACATTCCCCCAGGGAGCGGGCCTAAGCCAGCGGGTGGACATCCCCCATGGGGTCCCGGATTTCGAGAGGGCGCAGGTCGGGCTGAGGGACCCTCTTGAGTGCACGAATTTTCGTGCACCGGGCCTCTAGTTAAATATAAATGTTTAACCGCACAGTGGTTTTAAGGGAATAATTATGACTACATATTTGGTTTTTGGAAGCTTTCATTGGTGCTCTTTACCTAGTTATTTCAGTAATGAAGAATGTGAAGAATGAATAGTGCTCCTGCAAAATGCCCTACACATTTGTGTTCTGAGCAGTCAACATGAATGTTTAAGTAGATTAAATATATATGAGCAGTTTAGTATAATAGTCAAATAAGTTCAGCATGATATCCATAATCATTAGTCAGTGTCATGACAATTAGCTACAAATAATAAGTAAATTCATTAATTAACATAATCAGCTCTACATTTACATAGCCAACTGAAGTTTGGCTTTTCTTTTTCCCAGTTCCTCAGGATCTCCTTGAGAGTCAGCTATATACAATTCTACCCTATAACCACAAATGTGTCATGTAATAAATGTTTGATTTAAAATGCTGAATGGTGTGTTTAATCAGCTCTATCTATATATGTCCTCTCTCCTCTCTCTCTTTCTGCCCCCCCTCCTCTTCTCCCTATATTCTGCAACTCTTCCCCTAAGTACATCTCCACAGATCACAGATCACAGGTCCTGAATAGGGCTTCCCCAAATCACTGTTTTCTTCTCTGCTTCCAGCCTCTTTTACTGGAAATGTTCTTAACACATCTCCTGCTCCCCATTCCCTCCAGAAAGGTCAGCTCTTGTGTACCAAAGGGCTCAGATGCTGAGATGGAATGTATGGAATTTCAAAAAGAACAAGGCAGTGTGATACTCAACAAAGAAGACAAGTCGGAGAGATGGCCCAAAGACCCTGCACTGAACAGCTGTGACGTCCTGGGGCCGAGGCAGCTGTGGGGGATAAGGAAGAGGAATGAGCAGGAATGGATAAAGAGCTCTTATAGCCTTAGCGACCCATGTCCCTGGGTCTCAGGCTATGGCTAAGAAAAAGTGTACAATGCCAGACATGTGCTCTGAAGTCCTTAATCGTGTCTTGAATTAAAGCTCTCTGCACCACATGATTTAGGTAATATATTCTGGTGGGGTTCAAAGGGGAGAGGGGAGGAAATTAATATGAAAGAGTATTTGAGAGGAATGAACACAAGTTAATTTTCACAAATACAGTATGAGAAATGCTATTATCTCTTTCCCCAATGCCAAAATCCATAACCTGAATTTTCATGGGAAAACAGACACACATGCTCAGTTCAGTTTAAGCTAGATGGGCTCATTGTTAGGTCAACAAAAAGTACAAGAGTTGTGTAAAGCTTGATATACATCAGCCATAACATGCTTTCTTGGTCAAAATTCTGACAAAGAGCTAGAATAACTGAATTATGCAGCTGGACCACTTTTTCACATCAATTGGGGCACTGACCCCTAATGGCACTGTGGTCCAGGTGAAGGTGACACCCATGCCTGATATTCCATCCTGTTGGTCAGTGTAGGAAGACAAGGTTGGAAGGACCAGATACATGACAGATTAGTAAAGACTCCAGCGGGAAAGGTCTTCTTTCCTGGGTATAATAACATCTAAACCCCCCAAGGAAAGCACCTGAACCATAGGTTCTCAATAAGGAGGGACTGCCAATCAATGCCTCCCATTGCTGCAATGACTCTCACTTTGATACCCAGAGCACAGGTTCAGGGGGCCTTTACTTTTACACTTTACCAAACACCAAGGAAGGGGGTGGGTGGAGAAAATCAATATAGAGATTTTTGGGAATCTAAATACTTTGCCTTAAAGAATGTATAGATTTTACTCTATCAGAGTCAGCTTGTTCTTTAAAGCTAGCAGTTCAGCAGGTTGCCCCCAATTCCAATTGTTTTCCCTTTGTACAATACAACCAATGAATAATCATCAGACATAATGTAACATGATTAATTTTTTAAGGCAAATCCTCTGAAAATAATGAAAAGCCTTCAAGTTCCTTAAGGGAAACATAAAATTTCCATGGTGGTAATTTTATTAACACAGTGAGAGTTTTGAAACTCCACATAAATTAGATTTTAAAATTCAAGTGTAAATTTCATTTAAGGCACATCCACCTTAACATGCAAATCAGAGCAATGTATTTAAAAGAAACATATTTTAATAATATTTTAGATAATCAACATTAATGGGGAAAATATAGTAAATAAATACAATTTCAGGGAAATTAATGATGTGTGTCACTGAAATTACAGGTGTTTATTCTTAAAATCATTACTTAAATGTAAGGTTCTTTTTAATTCCAAGAGATTTACTTTTCTGTACTCACTAACTAAATTCCCCATTAACCTCACAGAGTACAGCTTCCTTGTTGTGCAGCTGATTATCCTCCCTTTTTATTATGCAAATAAGACTATACAGGTGGTTACAGATTTTGAAATAACTGTTACTAATTATACATTATTCTCCAAAGCCATAATAAAAATGGAATGAACCTGATACTGACATAAGGAAAATATGCAATTTAAGGGAATGATATGGTATCAGAAACAGATGTTACCACAAATTACAGTCTAATAATTTAAGGGTGAAATCGTGCTGAAGGCTTCGTCATCCACAGTGGATTTCTTTTTTACTTACCCAACAGGAATCAGGGCTAAACATTCTAAATATAGCTCATCTCACTTGAATTCTACATGATTAATTTGACAAAATTGACTAATTAGCTCAGAAATTCAATTGGTGAATAGAAATACTTCACTTACCAGGATAATTCATGGCAACGCAAGTTACAGTACAAAGGTTTACTTGCTGAAACACAAGGAGGGGAAAAGAAGGGAGTGAGTCTCACACAATGAAACAGGATGAAGCAAGCAGTGGCGGCAGGTGCCCTACGGGCAACCTGACCGCAGAGCCACAAGACTTGGAGAAAGTGGCAGAGACTAACAGGTGCATATTCACAGTCATCACAGTCACACAATCACTGGGGAAGCAGCTCGGACCCAACACTGAGGGACAAAGAGGGCCACTGAGTCTGGACTTCACCTTCTCAATGGACCTCAGATTTAGACTTAGAAGCTGTCTATTTAAGATACATTGAAACGTTTGAATTAAAAAGGTGTTCATTCAATTAAAATTCTCAATATATTAGACATTTTGGATGATATTAGACATTAGACATTTCTTTATTTTCTGCTGAACCAGGAGCCTCAACAATGAGAGTAGCTGGACCAGTTTTGATCTCAGAGATACATGCCCTGGTAAGCCAAGAAACAAAAAATTGCAGATATTGGAGATAAAGTTCTAGACTGTGTTAGCTTTAGGATATTGTCATAAATACCAACATTAGCAAGTTTAATAGTACAAACCATAAGAGCAGGGGATTTTAGCATAGTAACTGCTTTGTCACATATAAGTGCAGTTATACTGACCCAGGACAAAATAAGTGAAGAAGAAAAAAGAAACATTAACTCAGAATGCTTTATCATTTTAAGCATTAACAAATTGTTAATTCATGAATCACCTCTATTTACTCTTCCTTAATAACTTTGTGCAAATATCTAAATGATGGTCCATAAATCTTGAGTTTTCCATGTACAAAATGTATGTGTCAGTATGTGTGTGTGTGTGCATGTGTATTTTCGTGTGTGATTTGACAGTTCCTACAACACAATTTCATTACTCTTACTCTTTAGACTAGAGGCCTGGTGCACAACATTCGTGCACTAGTGGGAGGGGGTCCCTCAGCCCAGTCTGTGCCCTCTCTGGGAGCAGGCCTAAGCTGGCAGGCGGACATCCCCCGAGGGGTCCTTAGCACTGCCATGGAGGTGGGAGAGGCTCCCGCCACCACTGCTGTGCTCGCTAGGGTGAAAGAAATATAAACATAAACCCAACAAAATAAAGGAAAATTCTATCCAAATCTTAAAATATGACCTTACGTTAGGGACTTTGGTGATACCAAGGTTTAGTAAATAATCCTGAGAAATTGCAATCTACTGCACACTATCTGCATAGCAGCAAATCCAAGTGATTGCTTCATAGTTTCACTTCATCCTAAAGTAAATTATCTTATTAAACAAGAGACTAATTTATCAAGGTTTATGTTTTCCCTTATCAAAGTGTTTACAACTGAGACTGGACAGAAGTAGGACAGGCTTATGTTTCTAATTAGACATGAATAAGAGGAGGACATGAGATATGGCTTCAACAATGGGGGTGATGTTAGCCCCAAGGAGGGCTGGTCTGTAAGGCTTTGTGACCATGAAGACATGATTCTAGATAACCTAGATAACTTCATCAAAGAGCTGAGGAATAAGAAACCAAAACATAAAGCTACATAGTGCATTTGGGGGAGTGTCAATAGGACAGAGCTGGGACTTCGGGAGAAAGTTGACTTGGAGGTTATCCTTTGGGATAGAGGGTCAAGGTCTAAAATCTGATTAGAAATGAAAGTGGGAATCTCATAATTCTCACAGCCCAAGCCACAGGTTCTACTATCTGGAAGAATGATTTAATTCTAAATCCTACCAGAATGGGGATGAACTGGAAAGGGAGCTGGTGATAGGCTGGCTATTCACTGCTTGCATCAGAAACTAGGAAAAATGAGAGGAAGACAGGAAGTATGAGAAAAGAAAATTGGGCTGGCTGGCATTTGCGTTTTTTTGCTTCAGGCCCAGCAAATTTTGAAAGAAACTAGAACTGTCCCATAGGACTATAGAGCAAACTTCAAAGAATCCCTTTGGAATCAATTAGTGCCTACAAATATTTATCTAAGAAGTCACTCAGAGATATTTGACAGGTAAATACTTGCATTCAGTGAGGTCCAATAACATAGCCCTGTGAACAAAGCATGAATTTGTGTTCTTTCTAAAGAAATTACAACATTACTAAGCGTTTGACAAATGAATGAAAATGGTATTATTAAGCTAAAATGGTCTGACCTCCAGAAATTACTCTTCCAGCTATTCAGTTCAGCTGACTACCTAGAACAATGGAATAACGAATGAGGCTAAGTTACATTAGAGTCTAATTTTTAATGGAGATGACTATTAAAGTCATATTGATTCTGTTCCTGGGAAAGACTAATAATTCTAGCTTACCTACTTGTGAGCCAGATACTTCATGTATTTTTCCCCTACAATCTTCCCAACAACCAATGAGGTGGACATTATTTCCATTTTACAAACTGGAATACTGAGGCTGAGTTTAGAGGCACAGTCAGAATTGAGCCCAATATATATATAAAAGAAATTGTAATCAGGATCTCATAGAGATATCTGCACTCCCATGTTCACTGTACCATTCACAATACCTAAGATATTGCAACAGCCTAAGTATCTGTCAAAGATGAATGGATAAAGAAAATGTGGTATATGTACACAATGGAATATTATTTAGGCAAGAGAAAAAAGAAAATCCTACAATTTGTAACAATTTGGATGACCTTGAGGACTTTATGCTAACTAAAATAATTCAGAGAGAGACAGACAAATATTGAATGAACTCACTTATATGTGAAATCTGATTAAGACAAACTCACAGAAACAGAGAGTACAGTAGTGGTTACCGGGGGCTACAAGGTGGGGGAAATAGGGAGATATTGATCAAAGAGTAAAAACTTCCAGTTATAAGATTAACAAGTTTGGGGGATATAATAGCATAGTGATTATAGTTAATAATGCCGTAAGAAAGTAGATCTTAAATGTCCTCAGCATAAAAAAGAAATGGTAACTACATGACAGAATGCAGGTAATAGCTCACATATGTTGGTAATAATTTTATAATATATAAATGTATCAAATCAAAACCTTAAACTTACACAATGTTATATATCTATTACATATCAATAAAGCTAGAGCATACAAAGAACTGAGCCCAAGATTGCCGACTCCAAAGCATGGGGACAAGGTAAAAATCACTTCCAGAGGAATACTAGAATTCTTCCAGATGAATTAGTCATGTATTTATGTCAATATTGTTCCTGAAGGACTCAAATAATAATTCAAGTCATATAAAATGCCTTTTTAAGCACTGATTTAGTACATAGCGTGAACACAATCTCTATAAATCTATCCTGATTGACAAGTTATTAAGGAAAGAATAATAGTCATATTTAATAGGTGTTAAGACCCTCTGAAAGATCTAGATGTATTGTACACACTTATTAATTATAGCTCAGAGATAACTAATAGGTTCCTTTATAAGCCCAGTAGATGTCAACATACTATAATAGCTTGTCAACTGTATTCTTCTCCAACAACCCCTGATGGAAATGTGTAACTATTAAAACTACTAAAGTAAATGCAACCAAAGCAAAGCAAACCACATTGCAATATTTATGGCCATATGTTTTGTAATGCACATGGGATAGAATAACATGTAATAATTTGGCTGCTTTAAGAAAGAAAAAATAGCTTCTAACATAGCAGCTGAAACCTAACCATAGTTTACTAGAGTACTTGACTTACTTATGATATCAATAAGCTCTCCTACAGGAATGAACTCAATTGTTGTTACAATGAAGTCTTAAATGAAAAGTGGGGTCTTGAAAACATATACCAAATGTTCTGAAGCTATTGAGAAAGTGTATTAATTTAAATCATGGCTCAAAGGATAATATTTAAGAAACCAATCTTCTTCCACGATGACAAATCACACCTCAAAATCGTCCTCAGAGGCATAAAACCCTAGAGCTGTGCAAGACCCTGAGCTGTCCTTCAGTCTGGCCAACACAAATATCAGCAATAAGTACTGCTCACATTGCACCTGCAGCCTAATCTAAATGAAGGTAAATAAGGCATTCATGCAAGAAATTAACACATGGCAGAAAATAATACTGAGCTCCAGGGTAAAATTCAGTCTTGTGTCACAGTAAAAATCAAAGAATCTCACTTAGACTATGAAATCCCTAAACAGTATCTGATTAGCATAATTCAGACTTTACTCCAGGGACAAATACTTTTACAATATTTACTTTAATCTTATTTTATCATGCTGTTAAAGGAATTTTTCACTCTCTAGAACAACTGTATAGGCAGAAAAACACTATCAGTGGTTTTCACTTAGTTATTCAATCTCATTAATATTATGTATTTTTCTAGTAATATTAATCATTATTTCGGTTATTGCTATTGCACTGATTTAGAAGGTAAATGAACATGCTGTTCCAGTATGCTCAGTTTTCATTTCATTTCATAAACAAAAAAATAATTTCCCCTGTGCTAATCAGCAACAAGTTTCAGCGAAACCATAGGGATAAATGTTCTAGGTCAGGAGCTCATTGGTAAGATATAAAAAATAAAGTGATCTAATTTTATACACACCTTTAAAAGGATGTTAGCAAAACTAGATGTTTTATGGCTACATCTTGCTCTGATACTTTGGGCTGGTCTGTATAACTACAGAGTAAAGTGAAGTCAAACTAAAGCCGAAGCCCAAAGACAGAATCTGCAAAGAAGGGCTTAAGCAAAGAAGAGGTGGCAAATGGCGACATTGCGCATGTCTACAACATGACAGAGAGCAGAAAATCACAAGGGAATGTCTCAGTATTTCCTTATGCAGACTCCTTTCTGAACTCTGAAGCAGAGCAAGAAACGCCTGGAGATGTTGCTCCCAGAAGTTATGTAACAGCAGAGCAGATCAAATAAACATTCTGCTTAATGCTGCTGTGCTAATTTGAATGATATTTGTCTATGAAATACCCTCCTAAAAATAAAAATAAAAAATATATATACCTCAATGTAATCATGGAGTTCACAGCTTGCATGGTTTCAGCCAATGGTGGTTAACCTGATGAGACTGGAACTTTGCCCCGGGTGAACTATTTTCATCAGTGTATGTTTCTCTCACTAGTGTGTCTTTTTATGCTGCTTATTTTGAGTGCTGATAAGCAGTCCTGGCCCTTAATGACTGACAAATTTGGCTGGACTTTCTAGTAGAAAACAAGAAAACGCATAGCACTGGCTGTCAATAAACCTGCCCTAGGATGGCTCCAGGTTATTCTAGAAAATGGTGAAGGAAACACTAGGTAAAGATCTTCAGGACGTTTGGGATTGATGCAAGTATCTGGCATCACAAAAGGCACCACTGACTCTGTTAGAGTAGGCAGATAGAAAGATAGGAGCTGGGAGAGGCTGGGAGAGGCTGAGAGAGGCCGCTGGGCTTAGAGGAAGTAAATGTGAGAGGCGACAAACTGAAAGTAGACAACGGAGGTGGCAGGCTCCTATGTGAGCAGGAAAATTTCAGAGACCCTCCAGGATGTGATCTAACCGGTGGCATAACACCTAGTGAAGGAGCCTTATAGCTTTAACATCCTTTATTTTGAGACATAAGGGAGGGGGTGACTTGCTCCTTGCTAGGAGTGTTCCAGCCTCGGGGTATAAATCCTCTAAACTCCCAAATACCGGATCATTCAGTTCAGTCTCGGCTAGCTGAGCTGCCCCTCAGGTCTGATCTGAGTGTATTTCTCTCCTACAAATAAATCCATGCCTGGTTTTGCTGCCATTTGTTGTCTCTTGTTTGAATTCACCCCTACAAGCAAGGCAAGAAGTAGGGGCACAGAGTACTGTCTCCAGCTAGAGCTTATCTCAGGACAGAGACCCCCTTGACCACTGCTGACAACTCCCCTGGAGTCTAGAAGGCTAGGGCACTTGCATCTATGGTACCTGGGATGAACGGCTGCTGGAGGAATCCTCGCTTGAGGAACAGAAGAACACCAAAATCGGATGTTAAGAGTAAATCTTCCTGGGAACTAAGCCAGACCTTTCAAACTGCAGGACCTGACCCATTATCGGGTCATGAAATCAGTCTGCAGATCAAGGTCTTTTTTTTTCCATGCAATAATGTGATATATTTGTTAAGAGTAAATCTTCCTGGGAACTAAGCCAGACCTTTTAAATTGCAGGACCTGACCCATTATCAGGTCATGAAATCAGTCTGCAGATCGTGGTCTTTATTTTTATGCAATAATGTGATATATTTGAATAAAATGAAAAGATCACAGTGCGTCATTCACAGCAAACTGAACTATTGGCCATATCATTTTTCTCTCATTTCTAATGTGTATCTGGTTATGTCATATAATGTCTAGCCCCAGGTCACATTTTAAAATGTCTGGAAGCCAATAGCCTAAGCAGAAACTACCACAAAGCAGTGCTGAGTTAGTGTTTCCATTCTATGAAACATACTCCCCACAGAAAATGGGCTGTGAGAACACAGAAATGATCCCTCTGTTACAAAGCTCAGCTTGAGGGGTGCGCATGGTAAGGAATTTGTTTGCCTCTATATACTAATACCTTCTGCGCCATGTTGCACACTGGGCACTTGAGTGCTAAGTGCCACCCACCACACCACCACCACTCTCCTCAGCTAACTAGATCTTTGAGCTCTGGTCAGGTTCCTGAGAGGCACTCCATGACTTCATCAAGATTGGAAACTTATCGAGATCCCAAACTCTCTTGGTTCAAGTCCTAACATTCTGCCTAGATTTTCCCAGACTCTTCCTCCCATCACATAGAACCTCTTGTTTCAATGTTCAAAGTCTGCGTGATGATCTGTACTGAAAATGAACTACAGCTACCTGACCTCTAGAACCATTGTCTGCTTCTAGGGCACTTATCCTAGCCACCAAAATTTTCTGGAAGATAAGGCTGGACAATACCATGTTCTTTGGATATTCTCGGTGATCTGTGACTGTTCCTCCAAGACCTAACCCTCCAGATAAGTCAGTTCTTCATAGCCAATGCTCACTCTTTCTTTGCTAACTTTACAAACCAGTGTAAGGCTGAATATATGTCAGAGCCTGAGTTCAAACATCTTCCACCCTGTCTTTCCATGAATCTATCGATAGTCTCTTCCTTTCAGCTTCTTGGTAGCAGGTAGGCCTACAATACTCAGTAAATGCAGGCCAACCTCTGAGTCTGCTTTAAAAAATGAATATTATATTTTAAGAACTGCCCTTGTAAATGAGTTCTGGTTTTATGGCAACTGCAGATTGTTCCATCTCTGGGCACTTGACCGAAGAATTGTAAAGGCGATCACAGTGAAACACAAAATGCTCAAATCAACTTCTAAGAAATCAAAACAATTTCTGGAGTGTGTTTCCCTGGCATTTATCTCTTCCCTTTTATCTCTTCCCCTGGTGTTAGAAATGAGCTTATTCAATTCCCAGACATGTGATTTTAGTTAGGAATGCTTTTGGCTATAAGCAACATAAAACCCAACTAACCGTAGCTTAAACAAATAAGGGTATATTTTTCTCACAAAAGAAGACTAGGTGGAGGTAGATGGCTGCTGTTAATAGCTCAGGAACTCAAAAAATATCAGGGCTGAAATTTCTGGGATTATCTTGACCCTTCCCAATGCTAGTTTCCTTATGAAGCTCAGTGCATGCTCAAGGCACAAGATGAAGGAGCAGAAAGGACACAGCCAACCACATCTGACCCCTTTCATCTAGAAAAAAAGCACTTTTTAAGGAACCATTAAGCAACCAGACTGGTCACATGGACACCTGCAGCTGCAAATAAGGCTGTACAAACTAGGAAAAAAAATGCCAACATTAACTGAAGCAAATAAGAATCTATTGCTTGTGCTATTACAATCCAAGACAAATTGGGTTCTATTAAGAATGATGACAGTGGAAATGAGTATCAAGTTAACAATTAACAGAGTTGACTGCCTCCTGCAACCTCCAGCTTCAAAGTCAATGGGTCAAAGAATGTAGATATTTTCTGTCTTTATTCAAGAATAGTTGAGTCTTTACAATGTGAAATTTAAGAACCACCAAACATTTCTTAGTCCTTAGGTGTTGACTAAGCAATTTTTAGAAAATGCCATCCTTGTTTTCATATGTAATGGTATACTCTCAATGTTTTTATTATAGAAACCGGAACAACTAATTCTGCGAGAGCAGTCTGTATCACCAGTTGTAAAAATAACATGTTTAAATAACTAGAAGAGTACATGAAAGATTGGCATTGGAATACCTAGGTTGAAGATCAAATTGTGCCTCTTACCAACAGAGAAATCCTGAACAAATCAAAACCTTTTCTTGAATTCAAAGCCTTGTATGGAAACAAAACAGTTTCAATGAGAGCTCAGTTAGATTTCCTGATAAATTTGCTCTAGCTCAAAGAATAATTTTAACTTTCTAGAACAGTTTAAGAGGTGGTTCCTTAGGTATAGGGCAAGGATTAGACTTGTGGCTTCCATATAGCCATTATATTAAACACCCCTATTGAAAAACAACATTAACAGACACCTTTAAGAAACGAGGTCAGAATAGCAAAGCCTTTTGTGGTTATGATGGTGGTGGTGAACTGGCTGCTTATAGGGGCGGTAGCAGTGTGTAGTGGTCACGAAGCTAGTTGCAATTTCTCTAGAACTTAACTGGAAACTCACCTCCAGATTCTAGTTACAGTAGAAGAATGCCCATTTTTAACAAAGAGATTTTAATCTCAGAAAAACTGGTGAATCAGTGAGTTATTTCCTCTAGAATAATAATATTAAAGATAGTATTCTATAATATTAATTCATTGTGTATTCATTAATTCATTGCTTACTGAGTCATAGCTCCTTTAATTTCAGGCACAGTTTATCGAAGTAAAACATAAAATGTATTGGCACACAAATAATAATACTTCTGCATAATTAGCCTTAATCACACAGAAGTCTGCTTCATCCCTGCCAATTAACCACACAATTTCACTGTGTTATGATCAGAAAGCTTGTGCCTACCCCCAACTCCCACCACCAAAATTCACATGTTGGAATGTTAATGCCCAATGTAATGTTCAGTGCTAGAAAGGGAGGCTGTTGGTGGTGTCTGTTGGATCCTGATGGTGGAAAACTCATTAATGGGATTAGCACTCTTATAAAAGACATCCCACACCTTCCTAGCCCCTTCCACCAGGTGAGGACAAGAGGTGCCAGCTATGAACTGGAAGAGGGTCCCCACCAGAAGGTAGTGGTGCTGACACTCTGACCTTGGGCTTCCCAGCTTGTAGAACTGGAAGAAATATATGTCTTGTTTATAAGCTACTAAGTTTGTGTTATTTTTTTAATGCAGCCTGAACAGACTAAGATACACTGTAAATGTTGTCTCCATTTAATATATTAGTTTTAGATTAGTATCTCCCCTCATTTGGTAACTTATTTAAGTGATGACATTTTGTAGATATATAACTTTTCTTGTATTTCTCTATTTTGTTTTAGGACTCATTTCTTCCCATGACATCTTTTCATCGCCACTGCAGACATTTCAATATGAAAATGTTATTCTCCTTTAGGTTTCTGTTCTTAAAATGTTTTCTGCAGTTATTGTGTTCCACATCTCAATATCTAAAAGCAATAATAGGAGTAATCAATGTTTTGCTATTTCACTCCTAGTTTATGCAGAGTAGTCATTTGATTATCTAATCCATCCAGGATCTGCAATTAGAGCGCGTTCCGCAGCTGCTCTCTTCTCTTCTCCCATGCATGTTCCTTTCTTTGGAACTGTTGTTTTCCAATGTGCGTGGTGTACAATACTCAGAATGCATCTTCAGAATAATTGTGGCTGCTTTTTCTGTCTTCAAGGCCAAAATGCGGAGACACTGTATTGAGCTTTTCAGAACTAAAGTGGTGCTTTTAGTGCCTATATATCTTTTTGTGTGTGATATTTGGAAGTAGTCAGCAGCTTTGTCAATTTGGTTGTCACTGTCACTCTAGGCTTTCCAGATGTTCAAATGTAGAAATGTCATGAAATGCCATGGCAAAGATGAATTTCTTTTTATCTTTTTCTAGTCTATTTCCTCCCCTTAAAAGATGAAGGAAAGCCTAGACATAGAAAATATGGCTATCCACCAGTCTCCCTAGATGGCCTATGAATAAAGCACAAAGAACTTACAGAATATGTTTGATGATTATAAATGTAGCACAACTTACATGGGTAGGCAATTAAATTGTATTTGAATTAGAAGAGGAATCAGTATTTAACTCTGCTATAAATTAGAGGTATTTTATTTATATGAGTAAGTGATAAAAAGTAATTGACATGTAAATATATCATTTATTTTTTCTCATTTGATATATTATTGGGATATATTTGTATTTAAAATACCTTTCTTCTAATGATGTATAATAAGATTTTCATTGGGAATTAGCTTTAAAAACCTCATACACCTACACAAACATAGGATCATAAATATCTAGAAAGTATTTAGATATACTGATATTTATCAAAAACTGAGATGATTTTAATTAATTTATCATAAGAATTTCACATGCATGCCTGTGTGTGTTTTTTTGGGAGAAAAATACCTTAATATTAAAATGCACTTTATAAAATAACAGTAACTACAGAAATTGCAAGCCAACCACGTGTACACAGCCTCAGCATTTCACACTTCTTCCCCAGGAAAGACATCACTGCATAAGATTCCTCTACAGTGACAATTATTTTCAGGGAACAAGATAATAAAAAACTATTATTCCAATTATCTCTTTCTGGCTCCAATCAAATTTGAAGAAACAAGGCTGGTAAAGTTACCTTTTTAATTCATTGAAAAGAGCTCCTTAATTTTGTTTGAAAATTCTTTTAGGAAAACTGCTCATGTGTCATTTGGAGGGGGGAAATTATAGAAACCAGATTTAACAACTCTTGTAGTTACTTGTGACAGCCAAGCTAAGGCATCGCATTTCAGATGAGTTTCAATGATTTCTATTTAAATTACAGAAAATAATTAATTTAAAAGTGCTGTCATGGTGACTGACAAAAATAAATTCTGAAAAGAAATTCCTTTCTGAAAGGCGCTCTAGTTCAGTTAAATTTAGAAACAGAAACCAGCTTATTCTTTAAGATTTTCTAGGAACAATCCTAATTCTTAGACATTATCATGGCCATTTTAAACCTCAGTGGAAGACCAGGTTCTCAGGACACACTGAATCTCGTGAGGGAAAAAGGACATAAAAGGGTAAGTAATGGCACACTGTAAGAATAGTGCACATTAAATAAATGGCCTCGAACATAAGGTCTGTAAAACCTCCGATAAAGGAGGGTTCACCATGGTCTGGAGTAGTAGGGAAGGATTTTATAGAGAAGTTAGGCTCTGATATGAGTTTGAGAAAAAAGATGGTACAGTTCCTATCAGCAGAGTAAGTACTGG
The DNA here is from genome assembly GCF_000412655.1 of Myotis brandtii. Classification (NCBI taxonomy): domain Eukaryota; kingdom Metazoa; phylum Chordata; class Mammalia; order Chiroptera; family Vespertilionidae; genus Myotis; species Myotis brandtii. The sequence goes on along the minus strand of NW_005354291.1, from coordinate 4,318,275 downwards.
AATCGGGGCTAATGATGTGAGCCATACAGGGTGAATCAAAACAGGAAATGTAACCAAAAACATCAAATAGTCCTATTGTGTCACAGACAGGAGCTCAAAGTAAAGAGCAGTGTTATAAAATTAACTAAGTGGTTAACGAATTGATTATAAAGATTTTTCAGTGCTAGCCTAAGGAAATATGGACTATTACATAAACTCACACAATCACTTAAATTGTTGCTTTTGTTGTGCTGGTTGTTGTTCACTTTAAATACACGTCTAGGACCCACTCTGGAGATTCTGATTCCCAGAGGCTGGGATCTGTGACTATTTTTAAAAGGATCCACAGATGTAGCGCCATCATTAGGAGCATGCAACCTGTGCAGTCTCCCAGGGCTCCATGGGAATAAGGGCTCCGAACTTACTCGAATATTCTGCTGTAGGCATGATAAAATTCTTAATAACATTAGCATTAATCTTTTGTCTGCTGTCATTCCATGCCACTCCACTCATATATAGTGTTTACAATGGCCCATGAGCACAGAATAACAACGGACCCAAAGTGTGTGTATGTTTGGGGCGGGGGGGTGGGGGAAGTAAGAGCCAAAGTGAATGCAGGGCAAGCTTACTACATCCACTGATGAATAAATGGGGAGTGCTGACAGACTGAAAAAGGCCATGTTTTTTGCTGAAACAACCTCTGAGCTGAAAAAAAATCACATTCTAAGCAACAGAAATGACCAAGGTACCCTGTCATTTATCCTTTCTTGCTTGAACTGCTTTTCCATATTAACCAACCATTTGCACCCAAGATGATGACACAGAATGGAAGAAAAAGATAGAGCAACCATAGTTTCTTTTACTTTCAGCTCTTCCTTCTTCATTTGTGAGCAAATGAGGATGCTACTAAAATGTAAATGTATCAAAAAGTTAAATAAAAGCATTTCAGTTCATTTTGTGTAGCATTTCCATGGTTCTGGTAAGAAAGAAATACATTCATACAAACTACAGAATACAAATTGTGTATCATCAATGTTTCCGCATATAAGTGAAATGGTTTGATATTTTATTTAAAACTGTCACTGTACAACATAAATATGAACAGTAAAATCCATGCTAGTAATTTAAATGTTCAATTTTTCTTTACTAAGCACAACATTAAATGGAAATTTTAAAAAATGAAACATGACAAGTTTAGAGATCTTGGAAGATTAGAGATAGAAACTTCAATGATGAGAGAGAATCATGATCAGCTGCCTCCTGCACGCCTCCTACTGGGGATCGAGCCTGAAACCTGGGCATGTGCCCTTGACCTGAGTTCAGGCCGACCCTCTAATCCACTAGGCCAAACCAGCTAGAACCCCACATTTTCATTTTGTACTGGGTCCTGGAAATTATGAAATCGGCCCTGCAGAAATGATTATGATGATCAAGGCTGCTGGTGGAGAGAATCGAGACAGTAAAGAATTTTGAAAAGAGAGGTATTTCATGAGTTTAAATCTGTGGAGTCCCGATTGAAGAAAGAGAAATAAATGTATGGAAACCCATCTGAGATGTTATAACAAAATAGTGAGGAATAAAGACCTACACTAAAGTGAATGCAAAAGAAAGAGAGAAGAAAGCAATTAAAGGAAAAAGGAAGCTAAAGAAAGCACTGGTGACTCAATATGGCAATAAAAGGAAAGGGAGAAATAAAACATTATCTCCAAATGTTGGGACCTCAGTGAGTGGATAATAACAGTGCTATCCAAAAAAATGAATCAAAAGGCAAGGGGGTGGAGGAAGAAAAAGGTGGAGGATCTATCATTGTCTCAACAATAACGATTAAGAATGATGTCATCATTAAAAAAAAGTCTCCACTTCATACACATTTATGTTTAAGTGGAAGAGAGGCATTGACGAGTAATTGTCCATTGCCGTGTTGGACAGTGCAATTGAGCTGAAGGAAATCTGGCTACCATTATGGACGTACAAGTTCTCTATGGTGTTACATTAAACTGTTGAAGGAAAGACTGTATAGGGAGAAGGCAAGTCACAGATGCCAAAACCTTATGTGATACCACCACTTAGGAAGCAAGAGGAAACCAGCAACCTGTATTTGAGACAGAGATGGAGCAGTCAAAAGTGTCAGGAGTGCTAGGATAGCAACTTGTACGGAAACCAAGCTGTTTTATTATGGGGAACCGGCACAGCCATGGCATACTCATGCCAGCTCAGCCTGGTTCAGTGACCCCGAGTGGGGGCGATGAAAGGCTTAGAAAAGACAGACATGAGATGAAAGCTGGGGTCTTGGTGGGACGCTGCCCCTCTGATGGGCAGCGCCCCACCGAGACCCAGCTTTCATTCTCTTATCTGTCTTTTCTAAGCCTTTCATCGCCCCCACTCGGGGTCACTGAACCAGGCTTAGCTGGCATGAGTATGCCATGGCCGTGCCAGCTCCCCACATTTTATCACTGTGCCCCAGAGCAAGCAAGTGTGCTGCATGGGCCTTCAATAATATCCCCACCTACTCCAGGGTTCCCACTGTTGCCTCGTCTCCAAATCTCCTACTCTTCTCTGTGTGGTCCATCTCTCATTCATTGTGCAAGAGATGCTCAATCATCTCTTGGTTATTCTTCAGGAGGAACTGCTCTACAGGTCTATGTATATTCCTTGTATCCATGGCAAAAGTAAGTTCAGGGTTGTCCTACACTACCATCTTTTACTCTCCCCTGTGCTGCTCATTTTTAAGGTATGTTTTGCAAGAATAAAGTTAAATAGAAGACAAGTTAGCAGTTAGTGGAATAAAGTGAAAAAAAAGTTTCAAGGTAAATGAACAATAATTTTAAATATGTATTTATTAATGGTAATGCTTTTACCATTAATTTAATGTATGTATTATTTTATAGACCACCTACAGTCCTTTGAGTAATCAAGAGACAGATGGATGAATAAAAGAAAAGCTAAAAGAAAAATGTGATAAAGCATAAACAAATATGTGGTCTCTTATTTATCCAACAATATGTATCTGCTGTATGAACGGTACCATGAGGGAAAACAAGAATGAAAGTATAAGGGCTGCCCTCAGAAAAAATGTATATATGGGCTATGTTTACAATTCCATTGTTAACTAAATATCAGAGCAGAATCTAACAAAGGCCATAATAAAAGGAAGAGATAAATAAGCAAATTATTTAAGCAAATTATTTTTTTTTATCCCAATGGATCCTGTAAATATTTAAGTGGAGAGTGAGAAATGGAAGACTCTGAAAAGGTTGCTCAAGGATGGTTAGAAGGGGAAGGAAAAGGACCAAGAATTAAAATATTAACACCTTTTCATCAAAGACCAGCAGGAAAGAGAAAAGAACATGTGAAACTACAGAGCTATGTAATGAGGAGATGTTATATTGAATTGGTTTATATGAGAGAACTCAGGCCACAAAGCTTTTATGGTCTCAGTGAGTTAAGAGGTAACCTTACCTGCTGAGAGAGAAGGTAAAAACATCTGTGAGAGCCTCTATAAAGAAAAGATCAATAGGACTTCTAACTGACTCTGTGTATTCACACTGCCTGGAACACCCACACCCCTTCTCTCAGGCAAAATATACCTAGTAATTTTTAAAACTCATTTTTGCCTCTTGAAATCAACTAAGATTGCAACTGTACACAATAATCATCCTTCTTCCTGAATTACTATTATCCTTATAGTTGGTTCCACATGTTACTACACACTCTTCTACTAAGTTATATTTTTTGTTTGTTTTGTTGTTGTTTTGTTATTTGTTGTTGTTTTCTGAGTTTTATATGTGCCTGACTAGAGGTTCAGAAAGACAGGGAGACATACCTTATTCTTAATCTGTGTCCTTATAAGTATCAGCAAAGTGGTTTTACAATAAATATTTCCTAATTGAGTAAAAGAGGAGGGAGAAGTGTTACAAACACATAGAAAGATTCCCCTCTCCTCTATTCTTCTAGGAGATTTAATATATTAAATTGTGTATCTAATACATGACTTGAAAACAAGATACCACAGAAACAATGTTTGTAGGATTCAAAAATACAGACTTCAGAGTTAGAGTAGTTTTTCACCCCACTAGCTTTTACGAATTTGAAGAAAATTTTCCTTTAAGATGTATTCTAGATTATAGGAGCAGAGACAGTTCTAATCACTGAGTATAAAGTACAATTTTTTTAAAAAAAGCTGAATTATTACACATTCTATCCCCAACTCTACCATGAGGACTAAGAACAAAAAAAAGTAGAAAGTAGATTAAATAACTATGTAATCTGGATAATTCAAACCAAAATATATTCTGGATAACTCATAACTCTACAATTAAAAATATTATGAATAAAAGTATTATACAAATTATTTTGGCCAAAAAATGATTTTTTAAAGTATCCAATAACTGAGAGGGTTTTCCTTAATTAGTAAAATTATTTCGTTTGCATTTTATTTTAATGATTTACTACGTTGACTGTCACCATTCCCCAGATTCACATGACAATTATTTCACTTTCATTTGAATTTTGGAGAGTTTGTACATTGATCTTGGTTTTAAATTTAGATGGACTGAAACCTCTGAGTTTGATGAATTCTATTCATAGTAGATTTTCACTATACAATCCCCTGCAATATCACTTATAAATCACAAGTGATAAAGATCTACACAATGTAAGTTCTACATGCCACAGTGAGGGACATACACACCTTTTACTATGTCAACTGGAAAATTTACTTGATCTGCAATATAATCAAAGGAATACTAATAGAAATACTTTATAATGGATTTATTTTTTAGGTTGCCTTTAAGCAAAGTATCTCAGAACTCTGATCTGATTTGGACACAGCAAAAAGTTGGAATTCTTTTACTTTGGCCTGAGAAAATATATAAGGCAGTCTCAGAAAAGACATGAAATAGAGGCCTTTCATCTCTAATTTCTGCATAAAATGCCAGAGCTGGAATGACACTGGGGAACATAGATCAATCTTCTTTATCCTCTGCGAGAGAAGGTGAATCTCAGAGGGACTTCCCAACACACCCATTTGAAAATCCATGGCAACAAATTATATCTCAGCCATTCTGGGTCCTTTTTCACTCAAGAATACCAATTTTTCAATCATTTATTTTTCAGCATTTTTGCTGAAGTATAAAACACAGTTCAATCAATTACCACAAAGTGAACAGGCAACCAACTTCCAGGTCAGGATATGAAACATTGCAGTAAACCAGACCACATCTTCATGTCCCTTCCTTGTCAATACCTTCTTTATCTCCCAACGAAATCCCATCTTGAATCTAACACTGTAGCCTCTATTTTATAATTTTACACCAATAGGATCATACAGTTTTTTTCCTGCTTTTTTGTTGTTTGGAAAAATCACCCAAAGTATTGCATATATCTGCAGTTTATTTGTTGCACAAAATTCTATTATATGTCTATACCACAATATCTTTATCCATTATCATAATGAGAGACATCTGGCTTTAGTCCCCATTTTTCAGCTATTAGAAACAAAGTGGCTATGGACATCTTTGTTTATGTCTCTTGGCATACATGTTAAAGCATTTATATTGGACATATGAGGAGAAATGAAATTACTGGCTCATACAGTAGACTATGTTCTACTTAAGTAAACATTGACAGACTGTTTTACAAATTGGTTGTACCAATTCCCTTGGCCTGCTATATTTGGTCAAACATTTATTTTATTTTATTTTTTTATATATTTTATTGATTTTCTACAGAGAGGAAGAGAGAGGGATAGAGAGCTAGAAACCTGGATGAGAGAGAAACATTAATGAGCTGCCTCCCGCACACCCGCAACTGGGGATGTGACTGCAACCAAGGTACATGCCCTTGACTGGAATCGAACCTGGGACCTTTCAGTCCACAGGCCAATGCTCTATCCACTGAGCCAAACCAGTTAGGGCTGGTCAAACATTTAATTAACTCACTCCTAATGCCTTGGCAGGTCCAGACCAAATGATTTTGCTGGTCTTACACGGCCCGCAGACTAGAGGTTCCCCACCCCTGGGTTAGAGCGGCACAATATTAAAAGCCCAAACACTATTTACAGATACACTACAATGGTCAAAGAGCAAGATGATGATGATGGCTTATACTGCAATCCTTGCAGAAGAAGAGAGGAAAGAAAAAGACTAAACATGATGTCAACATGATGAGACAGAATCAATAGGACATGCCATGGATTAGATGTGGATATAAGAAATAAGGAAGTATTCAGGGCTTTTTATTTTGTTGATGATTTTGTTGGCGCTGCTTGCCAAGATCAAACAGACCATCAGAAAGGAATATTTAGAAGAAGAAAAAAAAGTTTTCCATCTGGAGCGATCTAGCAGGTAATATTAAAGCTTTTATATAGTCATGCAATATGTCAGATAGTGTTAGTTTTTCCCAATGCCCATCATCACATTTTTAATTTTTTTTCCAGTAATGAACTAAACAAAGTTTAAATTGGCCTCATGGCCTTGGAATTAAAGATTACATTTCCCAGGAGGGAGATGTGGCCATGTGATTAAGTTCTGAACAAGGGGATTTGGACAGAAATTATTCTATAAGTTACAGGTCATGGTCTTAGCAACAGTGGTTGGGCCTCTTCCCTTCTCATTAACTGAAAGGGAATCATTTCCCGTATATTTACTGTATATTATTTTAGACCAGACCTTTACTATAGAAATAAGCCTCCCTCTTGCTTAAACCATGTTCTCTTTTGGCTTGTTAAAATAACTTAAGTAATATCCTAATGTGCTTGCTTCAGCATACATACTAAATGATACCCTTACACATGGAAGCTAGAGACGGAGATGTCTAAAATAGTTCAGGGACCCAGGGGCCAGGTTATAGCTTCTATTCTCGTGCAAATAGAGGTAATTCCTTATATTGGAATATAAGATAAACATATCTACAAAGTATATTTGCTATTCTTGGAGACAGTTTCATTGAGTAATATGAGGCTTTTTGAGTATACTCCAGTCTGCAAAGATTTGGAATTCCCAAGGACAAAACAGAATGCTTCTGTGAAAAATCACAAAATACTATTTAGAAGCCTCAGACTACAAAGAACTTAATGGCCAAAAGAAAAGGAGTTTATTTCACTTCCATACAGTCATTTCAAAGTAGAGAGTCAAGGTTGGTAGAGACAGCTGAGTTCCAAGAAATCATTGGGGTAATTAGGTTCCTTCCATTTGGCATCTTCTCAGTGGTCAAAATGATTGCATCGGCAGGAAGGGAAAAGGGAAAAGAGACAATATCCAATGTCTTAGAGTATAAACTCAGAGGTATTACATGTCCCTTTTGTTCTCATTTCATTACTGGGAACTTAATCACATTGTCTCATCTTAACTGCAAAAATGCTGCAAGTCTTGCACTGTAACCAGGAAGAACAGGTTGAATTTGGGTAGACGCCCAGCAGCTTCTTCCACATTAGGATAAATGAAAGATCAAAGAGAAGGGGGAAATAAGCATAAAAAATAAATGTGGATATGGATCAAACTATAATCTTAAAGATGAAGATGATGAAGGACCTGAAAGACTAAGTAACAAAACAAACATTTAAAGCAGTGGTTCTCAACCTTCCTAATGCCGCGACCCTTTAATACAGTTCCTCATGTTGTGGTGACCCCCAACCATAAAATTATTTTCGTTGCTACTTCATAACTGTAATTTTGCTACTGTTATGAATCGTAATGTAAATATCTGATATGCAGGATGTATTTAGGTGACCCCTGTGAAAGGGTCATTTGACCCCCAAAGGGGTTGCGACCCACAGGTTGAGAACCGCTGACTTAACGCAACAAGGTAATAACTGATCTCATTGCATGTCCAAAGGTTGACTGGAGATGAACTGGAGGTAAGGAAAGCTTTTGGGAGGCCACTATTTTAATTGATTTCAGAGAGAAAGGGAGGGAGAGAGAAAGAAACATCAATGATAACATGGGAGGCCACTATTTTAGACAGAGAAAGCATGTACATAGTCCAGAGCAAAGCAATGTCCTTGGAAATAGAGATGAGGGCCAAAGCTTGGGCAGTATCTCCAAAGAGTGTTGATGGAGGTTAGGGAGAGAGGAAAGTAGTGAAGCTCACTCAAGGTTTGAGCTTAGGAAACCAAAATAGAAAACACTGCAGCACGATTTTGGGGAAGTGAAGAGAGAGTCAGGTTTAAGACAGGCTGGATACACATAATTGTGGATCATTTACATAGAAATGTTCCAAAAAGAGTTGTAAATGTGTTCCTGCCTTTCCATAAAGGAGCTAGTATTTCACACAGCTGTGGCTTCAACTATGAGCAGAATAGAGCAGGAAGCAACGAGAATGAAGAGTAAGTAGTATGTGAAATGTCAGTGCTTGGAGTACAGAAAAAAAAGAATCAGTGAACAAAACTAAGAAATCAGTTAGATAGTTTTGAAGAGAACACAGAAATGCTACGAGCAGAATGAAGTTCACCAAAAAGGCCCCTAAATCCTCACTAATGCAGTCAGAATAATGACTTCAGAACTACATCTTATGCAAATCTAACCAAAGCAACAAATATGTTCGCATTTTACCTTTATGACTTTAAAAAAAATTACATAAAAAACAACTTGCAGTGTAATCCTATATAATGAAAGGGTAATATGCAAATCGATCGAACAGCAAAATGACTGGTCGCTATGATGCGCACTGACCACCAGGGGGCAGATGCTGAACGCAGGAGCTTTTCCCTGGTGGTCAGTGTGCTCCCACAGGAGGAGCGCCACTCAGCCAGAAGATGGCCTGACGGCTGGTGAGTGCAGCGGCGGTGGCAGGAGCCTCTCCCACCTCCACGGCAGCACTAAGGATGTCCAACTGCGAAAGGGCGCAGGCTGGGCTGAGGGACAGCCCTCCCCACAAGTGCACGAATGTCGTGCACTGGGTCTCTAGTAAATATATAATAAAACAGTGAAGTGGAGTGGCTTACGCAAGAATGCTTCCAACTGCTCTAAACAAAAAACCAAATCTCCTTCACAAATTAGTCAGAATCTATTCATAAACAGGTTTGAACAGATATCCAGGAGGCGAGTGCAAATGGAAAACAGTTCTAGTCAAGCCCACTTTGTTGTCTAGCTTTTGGATGTATCTAAAAGATTGCTAGTGTTTCTGGACCCAGCATCTTTTTATTTGGGTCTTGATCCTGAACTCCTTTTCTTGAATACAAATTATTCACACAATGTTTCACATTCAAAATTTACATTAAGTATAAAAACATAAACCACCTGACTTCCTTCTTCTTCAGCTCAAACAATTTTCTGTTAAAAATATACATCATTATGCCCAGCTGGCATGGCTCAGTGGTTGAGTATCAACCTATAAACCAAGAAGTCAGGGTTCCATTCCTGGTTGGGCACATGCCCGGGTTTCAGACTAGATCCCCCGTGTGGGGTGTGTAGGAGGCAGCTGATCAATGATTCTCATCATTGATGTTTCTATCTCTCTCTCTCTCCCTCTCCCTTCCTCTCTGAAATCAATAAAAATATATTAAGAAAAAAATATTATATATATACATCATGTAAGGAAAGTTAGTTCTTTAAATAAAACACCCATTGTAGCACCAATAAAAAATTATGGTCACTTAGACAAATAATTCGAAATTCAGAAAATTCCAAATCGAATGAAATATACTTGACAATTTTATAGTCTCTTCATAAACCTATTTTCTTTTAGCTTTAGTTACACCTTTTACAATGATAAAATAATAATTATAATATTTTGCTTATCAATAAAATTTACTTAGGCTTACTCATATATATTAAGAGACATATATATTAGTTTCACATATGCACATATGTAAAATGACCTTTAAGTATAACACAGTATCTTCTAGTTTTATTCTTTTTTGAAGTATGTACAAAGAGCAAAATCATTTCTTTCATTTTGTAATTTTTCAAAAGAAACAATTCCTCGAGAAAATTAGGAAGATACTGTGAAATCATATTATAGTTAAAATTTAGAGGAAGATGCGACCTTTAGACATTATCAGGTCCAATCCACTCATTAGAGAGGTGAAGAAATAGAGACGCAAAGCTTAACTAAATGTTCCAGACCTACTTAATCTCATCTCTATTCTCTTTTACTGTATGCTATATCTTCATTACAGAAAAAAGAAAAAAAAATCCTTGGGCAATAAATGAATTCCACAGATTACAATGCTTATAGAACAGCATCATTTAATAAACCTATCACTCTTTATAAATTATAAATGTCCGATCCCTACTATAAAATATATCTGATGTGATAACAGAAAGATTATTTACTTTTCACAGATCAGAAAACAGATTCAGAATGGTTAAGTGATTTACTCAAAGTCACATTAGGTAGTGAAGTTAGCATTCTTTCTGATATTTTACACACATGTAAACAAGATTAAATATAAAATGACTATATCACCAAACTATGGAAGTTATATCAGGTCAGAGAGCAAAGACTTAACAATACTGCCTCCTGGATGGAATTTTACAAAATAAGTTTAAATTGCTTTCAAACTGCCCACACAGGTGATGTCTGCATCGACCCAATAGCCTAAATCATCAACTATATTTTTTCATCCCAATTGTAAACAAATAGAAAGACGCTTGACCAAAAAAATGTTAAATTGTCAAAACTCCAATTAATCTTAAGCATTTACATATACTTAAAACCATTAAAGCAAGGTTCCCATTTGAAAAGTCCCTTGGTATTGAAAATCAATGCATTGCCTGCTTTAGCAATTTTTTTCAGATATGGTCAGGTTCACATGGAGATGTCTGTCTCTTATAAATGGACATTAAAAATCTCATCTATCTGTTAAATGTGCCAATGCATTCTTTAGAGACAAGTAATATGGTGAATAAAATTAAAAAAAAATACTTATTTCCTATGAAGCAAGCAAGTAACATCTTTGAATCTTTTAGGGGGGAAATACCTTAAAGGCTTATAGTGAAAAGTTACAGTTGCCAACTGTAATGCAAACCAAAACATCCAAAGTCTTTATTTAATTGTCATAATTACCTACCTTATTTATTTTTCCCAGAATCAAAATTAAGTGGGCAAATTTAATAAGTTGTTTTCTCAACATAATATTGGCAGCTAACATTAACATGGCTAATTATATGTATGATATCAGTTAGCCCCATCAATAACTCATTAACCTCATGAATTACTTTTATGGACCCAATTAGCAGAAGAGAAAAATGAAATACAAAAGCATTAACCTTGTCTGGGTCACCTAGGAGAGAGGACCCTCCAGTAGTCTGGCTCTGGAGCCCAAGCATTAGCCCTAATGCTATACTTCCTCCTTTCTTAACAGTCAGACACTGCCTACAGAAAGAAGCTAATAAGCATGAGCTAAGAAAAAAATCAATGCACAATCAATGTAGTACCAAAAAAAAGAACTCTACAATATTTAATCAGGAGTGGATGGTAAATTAGCCAAGTTCTAACTGTAGTACTGTAAATTCATTCACTATTAAAAACTAACATATTTAGAAGTAAATTATGGTTCACATTTTGATAAAGTAAGAAGAAACTGATTCAGTAAAATATTAGTTTCCTAATGATCACCTAACTACCACTTCTATCAATACAATAATTGAAAAATACTACTGAACAAACATAGATTGGATTCCTATGCACTATAATCCACTATAATAATGCACATTGAGAAAAGTGATCCCCATCAATCCTAGCAATAGTCAGACGCTATTTATTACAACTATAGCATATTTTTCTAAATCTGGATTGGTTTTCCCCTTTCCCAAAAGTAGCCAAAAGCTGTATACAGAGAAATGCTAGAACTAGGCACCCAGTAAGAAAAAGACTAAAAAAGGTATAAGAAATTTATATTAACTTAACAGTTTACTATCTATAGGGCTTTCAGGTACAGACAGAGTTCTACAAAAATCAATATGCATTAAGAAGTTACCAAAGCCTAACAGAACTGTCATACAGAACACAGTCACTCCCCAACAATTTACAACACACACAGAAGATACTTAATCCAGGTAAGGATTTATTTTCATAGCCTGACTATAAGCTCTCCATTTCTCATTCCCATAGATAGTTTATCTTAGAATCTACATAGAATGAAGTTAAAATAAAAAAATAATAACTGAGAAGTTTGGAAACTTGTTTAACTACCTAAGTTGTCTATCGACTAAGAGTATTCAAATGATTCAAATATGCAACCTCTTGAGACATGAAAGAGAATTAAGTTGCTGGACAAGTTCATTCTGATTTTTTTTTAAAGAGAAAACATTTAGGCAGATGTCTCTGTAATGAAGATTGAAGGTCGGAAACCCTAAGAAAATTAATGGGCACTGCATAATAGTAGTCACACACCATGAAACAAAAGCACTCACTAATTTATAAACTACTAAAATTCATTCAGTTAGGCAATTTTAGAACAAACCAATGGAATAATGGCCACAAAGTGAGAATACCAGAATTTGATTTCCCATATGTGATACACACTATGTGGTCTCCTGCAGTAAGAAGATACACACTAGCTTATGAAATAAGAAAATTCCCCATCTTATTAGATACACCCAGTCGTCAGATTCCCATTTCTCCATCTGACAAACTGGACGTAAGCAGATGAGAGCGATCAGAACGGTGAAAGACAGAATTGTGTCACTGGAGAAATAAAATAAATAAATACATATTTTCAGGGCTTTAGAACCTTAAATAAGGGCTAGCTACATTCAGCAACTGGCATAATGCCTTACATGTTATTGATGCTCATTAAATATAGACTCTGTGACTGAGGGGATAAATCAATTAATATACAGGTCTTTTGGTGATTATTTCCAGAGCCAGAAAATTACTCTAGAATCGCAGAATTAGGTACAAGTTAATAGGAAGGCAAAGTTTTGCTTTAACGTATAACAAAATTATAAATTATAGCTATCCATCAATGTAACAGGCTGTCTCTAAAGATTGAGTGTATCCCAAAGCTGTGTCCATTTCCCTTAGGAGTGCTCCACAGATGGGCAATCGGTCTGGCTGATTTTTTTTAAATATATTTTTTTATTGATTTCAGAGAGGAAGGGAGAGGGAGAGAGAGAGATGAAAACATCAATGATGAGAGAGAATCACTGATCAGTTGCTTCCTGCACATAACAGGCTGTCTCTAAAGATTGAGTGTATCCCAAAGCTGTGTCCATTTCCCTTAGGAGTGCTCCACAGATGGGCAATCGGTCTGGCTGATTTTTTTTAAATATATTTTTTTATTGATTTCAGAGAGGAAGGGAGAGGGAGAGAGAGAGATGAAAACATCAATGATGAGAGAGAATCACTGATAGGTTGGTTCCTGCACATCCCACAGTGGGGATCGAGCCTGCAACCCAGGCATATGCCCCAACCAGGAATGGAACCACGACCTCCTGGTTCACAGGTCAAAGCTCAACCACTGAGCCATGCCGGTTGCGCTAAAAATCTCTATGATGCTGTCATTTCCCCTCCTCTTTGAGTGTTGTTGTTGTTGTTGTGTGCTCTCATTTCTCATTTAAACCAATAATTTCTGGTGCTTTCTCTCTTCCCTGAAAATCCATTCTTATTTCTGTCCTCATGTATGAGCAAGCACTATTAAAACAGAATAAATCCTCAGCTTCGCATTCATTTATTCTTCCTGCTCCACCACACAGTCACACTCCAGGTCCTGGTGAGCAGGGGTGGAAAGAACCACAGTGCTCTTGGATTCTAAACACCATCCATATATATAATTTTTTCTCTTCCGGTATGTTTTGCAATGACATTGACACATTTATTTTTACGACTTCAAAAGATGATAATTTGAGTAATGATACAGATGTGGCTAATTTTCTGCTTTTGTTCATTAAAGTCATCTTGATAGACAGCGGGGGTTAGTAAAGCTAAATAGCACTCTCCTATCCGAATCTGTCACAATTGAATAGATATAGACAAAATATGAATGTGGATATTATGTGAAGATTTAAAGAATCCAAATTCTTTTCCTTATTCTTGGATGGGATGTAGGGGAGCAAACAATGCTGATGCGTACTGGATGGCTGAGGTAAGACGGAAAATGAAGAAACCTCAGTTTCAGACCTGACCTCACATCACTGCAGCCAGATTCTCACATAGTAAACAGGGAATGGTGGCAGCTCTTTGTCCTCTTCTGCATCTCAGGTTTTTGTGCATCTAAAATGAATACATTTTGTTCATACTCCTATATACAAATATCAAGTAGCACTGGCTCAAAAAATGGGGTTAAAGTCCATTAGTAGTTAAAGGGGTATGTGCCCCAAATCTGCCCAATTAAAAACCTGTCAATGCCATAAAGAGGCAATTATAAAGCAGGATTCTATTACCACCATTCTTAAAATAAAGTACTTATTCTGTCATATTGTTATTGCCACTGATCTCATGTACTTCTTTTTAAACTGCTTTGCAAAGACAAACCTACATGTTCTGCAAATGTATAAAATCTGTATCCCACAAAAAAAACAAGCCCTTATGTAAATTATATTTCACATTGATTTTGGCTTTCCATTTACATTCATTGCAAAGTCAAGTCACACAAAGAAAATTGATGACTAAAAATTAAGAAAGCACTGTTCAAACAAAGGGATTACTACTACTTTGCATACCTATTCTTTTTATTTTCCACATTTTGTAACGCTGCATATTGGTGGGAAATGTATAACCGAATAAATAAAAGTTAATATTATCCTGCCATTTGAAGAAGCAAAAGCATATTAGATCCAGGCTGGATTTTTTCTTTCTTCAACCCGCCAATGCTCTGCGGGTTCTTTATCAATATCAATGGCTTGAGACCATGGTATCCTGTGACTGCCATTGAAATGAATGGTACTGCAGTATCTTGTTATGAAAGGGCATTTGATGATTTGGCAGGTGAGAGATTATTAAATCTTGAATGTGAAATTCTGAGGCATTATGAAACTGCATATTTCAAACAATTCTGGAATCCACTCAAACTATATCTCTCTTCAGGGGATAGAGTGCCATGTAGGTTTCTATGTTTAAGTGTTTTTGGAGGCTTTAAAAATGGAACACCTGCAGATATTCACACATGAACTCTGTCTTTGCAAAAGTGACCCATCCCAACAGCATTGTCTGTGAAAATATTATACTTATTAAACCACAGTTAATTTCTTTTTCAGTTTCGCATTAAAAGAGACAATACAGTTAATATTAGCTGTGCCGCACCTAGAAAACACAAATTTCATATCTGTCTTTCAATTAATGTTAATAATGGATAAGAATGGTTTTTCTTTCCCTATATTAAATATGTTTGATAAATATTGGGGAAAACCAAAAGTTAAGGAACTCTAAATTTTTAGTAAGTCTCACATACACAAATAATCTGATTAAGAGAACTCACATATATTTTACTTTAGAATATTTAACATCTGGATCTCTGAGAAAGAAAAATAATTACATATGTCAGGGTTCTCCAGAAAAATGGAACTGATGGGTGTATGTATAGGGGTGTGTGTGTGCGCGCCTATGAAAGAAATATAAGATATATAAATGAGGTGTGTGTGTGTGTGTGTGTGTGTGTGTGTGTGAGAGAGAGAGAGAGAGAGAGAGAGAGAGAGAGAGAGAGATTAACTGATTTAAGTAATTGGCTCACATAGTTGTGCTAGCTGGCAAATTTAAAATCTGCAAGGTAGGCCAGCAGGCTGGAAATCCAGGGAAGAATGGAGGCTGCAGGCTCAACTCAGTCTGCACACAGTTTCCCTCTTCTTTCGAAAGGTCAGTCTTTTTTTTAAATATATAAATAAATTTTATTGGCTGAGGTAAGACAGAGAATTTTTACAGAGAGGAAGGGAGAGGGATAGAAAGTTAGAAACATCGATGAGAGAGAAACATCGACCAGCTACCTCCTGCACACTCCCTACTGGAGATGTGCCCACAACCAAGGTACATGCCCTTGACTGGAATCGAACCTGGGACCCTGCAGTCCGCAGGCCAATGCTCTATCCACTGAGCCAAACAGGTTAGGGAGAAAGGTCAGTCTTTTTATAGTGGGACCTTCATCTGATTGGATGTGCTTCCCCTCACAATATGAAGGGCAATCTGCTTTAGTCAAAATATACTGATTTAAATGTTAATTTAATCTAAAGAATAACTACACAGAAATACTTAGAATAATGTTTGACCAAATATCTGGGTACCATGGTCTAGCCTATTTAACAAATGAAATTAACCATGACAATATCCAACCTATGATTGCAATGGACATACAGGGCATTTTCATCATGAATGTGGGTTAATATTTTCCCTTATTTTAATGAATACTAAGAAAGTGAAATGAAGAAAATGTGTGTCAAAATGACATAAGTGATTTCTTTGCTGGATTGAATGACAGTTCATAAACACAAAAAGAATATTTTCTCAATGTCTGTGCTATTAAATAATGTGAAACCTTCAGCTATAGCACACCTTTTAGTTTAATCTGTATTATTTACATTTTCTCCAGGACTTTCTTAACTCTAGATAATTAGCAAAACAATAAACCAAATTCTGATTTGGAGTATTTGTTAATTTCTATAGTGTAAATACATTTACCATGGCCAATTTCAAGCTACTAATATAGTGTCACTTGACCAAAGTTGGGGAAAAACAACATGCAGTTACAGAACCCACTGACCCAATAGAGAATCTATCCTTAAGAGCATAGATTATTTTAAAAGGTAGTATTATCATTAGCACATAAAAAGCTTCCAGTAGAATCTCTGTTTTTAATAAGACCCCTTTTCTGGGTATCTATCCCACATTTTTCAAACCATTTATTCACAAAGACATATGCACCCCTGCAGCATTATTTACAGTGTTTAAGACTTGGAAACAACCTAAGTGTCCTTCGATAGATTGGATAAAGAAGATGTGGTACATATACATAATGGAATACTGCTCAGCCATAAGAAAAGATGAAATACTGTGATTTGCAACAACATGGATGGACCTTGAGAACAGCATGCTAAGCAAAATAAGTCAGACAGAAAAGTTAAGAACCATATGATTTCACTCATAGTTGGGATATAAAACTGAAAACAACAAATAAACAAGAAAAACGAAAAACTCATAGACATAGACAACAGTATGGAGAGTTAGCAGAGGGAAAGGGGGTGGAGCGGTAGAAAAAGCTAAAGGGGATCAAATATATGGTGATGGAAGATCATTTGACTCTGGGCTCACAATACAATATGAAGATCATGTATCATGGAAATGTACACTTAGAAACCATATAATCTTTTTGGTTGTTATTGTTAATCCTCACCAGAGGATATTTTTCCATTGATTTTAGGGAGAGTGGAAGAGAAAAGGAAAGACAGAGAAAAACATTGATGTGAGAGAAATACATCAACTAGTTGCCTCCTGCAAGTACAGTGACCAGGCCCCAGGCCAGGGAAGAGCCTGCAACCAAGGTATGTGCCTTTGACTGTAATGAAACCGAGGACCCTTTGGTCTGCAGGCTGACGCTCTATCCACTGAGCAAAACTGGCTAGAGCAGAAACCGTAAAATCTTATTAACCAATATCAACCCAATAAATTTAATAATAAGAAAGAAAAAATAAGATTCACTTAATTGTTAGTTTATATAATTTAATTTTTATAAGAGCTGTATTAACAACCAGCTCACAGCAATTCCTAAAAATTTAACAAAGAATTTTTTTGTGAGCTGGTACGAACTGGCTCCAGGAAGTTACTGCAGCTTTACCTTTCCCAGTCATTGCTGGTGAATGAAATTTTAAAAAGAGAATTTCATCCACTTGGAATCAAGGATTCACATTAATAAAATATAATGAACTGCTCCTGCAATGTGTTCAGCCTTATCAGTTATTAACACTCATAATGAACTCACCTCTCTGCTCCTTTCCTGAGGGCCAGCTTTGATGAACAGTGATAGGGAGGTGACACGTGATGGGATATAGAAAAAGAAAATACAAGTGGGAAGGGAAATAGACTCACGAGGAGTCTCTCACACACTTGAAATGTGCCAAATTGAACATTTAGGTTAGGACTGGCTTTCATGTGTGGTTATATATTGCTATGACATAAATGCAAATACTGAGGAATTTCAATTGCTTAGTTTTACTCTAAACTTTTATACAGAATTCAAATGGAGAGTTTTTGCCTAAAAGCATACATTCTATGAATGATTTGTAATTTCAAGCTCAAATTTGAGAAATGTTTTCTTAGGATATATGCTTTATATCTACTTCAAAATCATTTTATTAGCCTACAGAGAATATAAGCATTATAATCACAACCTAAGGCACACATGGATTTTGCGAGTATATTATATTTATGCTAATGGGAAATGGGATGAAATTCAAGCTCACTTGCCTTCATTAAATGTTCTAAAAGAATTTGTCTCTTAAACAACTTTATAGAAAGTTGCAAAATCTGTCTTATAAATATTTCTCTTTTCAAGGTGTAGAATGAATTGGAAAGGCCAAGAGTGGGTGTGTGGAGACAGTAGTTACAAGCAGAACTCAGATGAGAGCTAATGTTAAGATATATGAAGGTAATGAGGATAGAAATAAAAGAGAGCAGGCCCAAAACATAATTAGGAAAGAAATCAAGAAGACTTAGTGATGGCTTAGAAATAGGGGGTGAGAAGAGAGAGTCAGGATTAGTGAGATTTTACTTAAATTAAAAAGAAAAAAAAAACACTAGAGTGTATTCATAGGACATCTGTATTCACAAAAGCTAATTGATGAGTCAGGTTAATTACTGTTCTCCACATGTTGAATTTCTGACATAGTTTCTGTAAGCATAATTCAGCAACACAACAATGGCATTGACTGTCATGCCAAAATGAATTGCTAACATATGCAATTAAAATAAATGTCTATGAGACATAACTGTCAAAATAGTAATTATGACTTGGTGAGCTAGAAACAGTCTGAAAACTTACTTAAAATTAAACTCCTGTCTTCTATATAGACTCAATATATTCCAAACCAAGGTATTAAAATAAAAACATTAATCAAACTCTTTATTACTGACTATTCAATAACATGATTCAGATAAACAGTATATAACCGGGAAATGCTTTGAGTATTTTAATGATTTTGAAATCATGTTCACTTGAAATATATTTCCATTTCGAAGAATAATGAAGAACAAAACACTCTCAATTTTAAAAATGTAGTTACTCATGGCATTCACTACATGTAAATAAGTTTTCGAAAATAAGAAAATCCTGCCAAACAAAAGTTAGAACTTTGGACGTGTATAAGGAGCATTTACTAAGCAACCTATTAGATTTGGCCAAGTATCCTATATAATAAAAAGCTAATATGCAAATTCTCCCCTTGGGAGTTCAACTGCTCGCTATGATGTGCACTGACTACCAGGGGGCGGTGCAGAATGAAGGAAGGCCCTAGCCGGCAGCTGGCAGCTGGCAGCTGGGGGAAGCAAGGCCCCGGCCAGCAGCCGGAAGGCCCCGATCGGCCCTGATCGCCAGCCAGGCCTCGGGACCCCACCCGTGCATGAATTTCATGCACCAGGCCTCTAGTAAAAATATAATGGGCTATCCTGGGGAAAAAAGTCATAGATTTTTGGATATAGCAATGAGATAAAAAGCTCTTATAGGTAAATAATCATAGGATTCTTCAAAACTAATATTCAAGAAGCAATCTTCAGAGGCATACTTCTAGCAAATCTTCAGGAGGTATCAAATTTCACCAATTCTGAGACAGACTTTATTATTATTACTATTATTTTACATTTTAACATCTCTGAAATCAAGGTGCCTCTTACAATTGATATTGTCTTTTCATGCTGGGAAGACAAACACAAGAGACGGTCATTACGTGGTTGCTATTACCTGCTCTTGTGCAGAGCAAACTGTCTTCTCCTAACTGAGCCAGGTGCAATGTTGGTACAATACATGTTTCCTTGAACTGCTGTTTCAAATATCTTCAAAATGTTCCCATCGTGATTCATCACTAAAACAAATTAATTGTTTATTCTGAAATGCATGGCAACAAATGACAGGGCATAAATTTGGCCTTAGTAAAATATTCTTCATCGGAGGTTGACTACAATTTTTGATTTTCTGCAAAGCAATAAACACATGCTCTACAAAACACAAGAAACATATCCATAATTATATGAAGCTATTATATTTTCTTACTGATATTTGTGCAAGAAAAATTGTCTCACATGCCATTCAGTGAAGTTTAAGAAAAGATAAATGTGCCCAATCCTTCAGAATAGATGATAAAATGTTTCTAAGCAGTGTGGGCCAGATGTGATGGATTCATAGGTTGGGCGGGAGTACCATTAATGAAATTGTCATAATTTTATTGCAGGCATTTTTTTTTCTTTCTTAGTGATATGTGAAATGATGGTGCATCTTATAGTGAACATCACATTAGGTCCAGGATAATAAAGGTTATGCAAGGCATGAACTGACAAATGGAAGAGATCTAGTCTCAGCTCTTTAAATCATAATCTGGAAAACCAATAATCTATTAATTTACCTAAGCTCCAGTTTGATCACTTGTAAAATGAAGATATTGGGCTAGACCAGTGGTCGGCAAACTGCGGCTCAGCAAACCGTGGCTCACGAGCCACATGCGGCTCTTTGGCCCCTTGAGCGTGGCAATTCCACAAAATGCCGGCTCTTCCACAAAATACCGACTTCTATGCATGGGCTACGAAGTTTCAATCACACTGTACGTGCGCACCCCCACGTGGTATTTTGTGGAAGAGCCACATTCAAGGGGCCAAAGAGCCGCATGTGGCTCGCGAGCTGTGGTTTGCCGACCATGGGGCGCTAGACCATTGCTTAGGTCTCTTCTAGTTCTTTGACATTATACATTTTCATTAATTTTAAGTATTTGCAGCAAATCTACCCTAAAATATATATAGGAAAACACCTCACTAAAATTCCTATACATTTGAAATGCTAATACATATAAAATAGAAGTAACTAGTATTTCTTCCTATGAATATTGTATTCAGGCTTTTAAAAGTAAAACATGATGGGAACCATACTAATAGGAGAAAAGAGCAAACAGAAAAGGAAATATTGGGTTAAGTAAAGATGTGGTCAAATTTTTATTTATTTGTTTGTTTGTTTATTAAATACATATGTTTTTATTGATTTCAGAGAGGAAGGGAGAGGGAGGGAGATAGAAACATCAATGATGAGAGAGACTCATTGATTGGCTGCTTCCTGCACGCCTCCTACTGGGGATCGAGCCTTGTATCCAGACTGGGAATGGAACCCCCAGATCCTTGGTCCATGGGATGAATCTCAATCCACTGAGCCAACACAGCCAGGCAAGACTATTTAGAAATCATGAGCATCCTATATAATAAAAGCCTAATATACTAAGTATCCCATCATCTGGTCGGCCATTCAACCAATCAAAGTGTAATATGCTAATGATATGCTAAGGCTGCTCAACCGCTCGCTATGATGTGCACTGACCACCAGGGGGCAGATGCTCCAACCAGAAGGTGTCTGGCTGATCGGGACTGAGCAAGATGGGCAAGACATGATCTGGAGCCCTCCCACAGTCCCACCCTGGCTGGCCAGCCTCCTGCATCCCTCTCTGATTCCAATCGTGCACTGGTGGGGTCCCTCAGCCTGGCCTGTGCCCTCTCACAATCTGGGACACCTCAGGGGATGTCAGAGATCTGGTTTTGGCCCGATCCTGCAGGCCAGGCCAAGGGACCCCATTGGTGCATGAATTCGTGCACCAGTCCTCTAGTTCCTAATAAAAGAACAGATGAAATGGAAGAGAAAGATAAAATCATAACCTTAGTTTAAAACATACTTGGCTTTGTAGCCTTAAAAATTAGTTATACTATACTAGTAAATGTTGTGCTATATATGTGTTAATAATTTTCAGCTTATTTAACCTGAATACTATATTCGGTAATTTTAAGTAAATGAGAAATTATTAGAAAGTACTTTGATAGAAAACCTTATTATCAGATAAAAATTTAAATAATAACCTACCAAAGGGCATGTATCAAATTTGCATGAAACCTCATTTAACAAAGACAGTTACTATGGGAGGTGATAAAAGTCTGATGAGGTTAAAAGAATGTGGTAATGGAGATATTTTCAGTGAAGCTAAGCTTTTTAACTTGAGCTTAGAAATTGGTGATAATTAAGGTGAATAATTTCACTAAAATATAATTTACCAAAGCCAATGAAAGGTTATACAAAGGTATAGAAGGCCAAACAATTTTTAAAGTAATCTGAAAATAAATGAGATCAAGGGAAATTTTATGCAGATATAATTATTACTATATAATTGAAGAAATAGTTTAGACTGATTCTTTCTCATAATGGGTTGTCAATTTCAGTACTTAGTTTTAACATGGACTGTTAAAAGAAAATCTAAACCCTGTGTAGCAGGTAATTTTTTAAAAAGTTATATCATTTTAAAAGACAGAACACAATTCCAAAACCAACCTTAATTTGTAATAAATGAGACATACATGTTAAAATAACAATATGAGATGAAAATATATATTCAAATACATAATCAAAGATTGATAGCATTCAATTTGATGTATGACAGTGCATATTAATTCAATTTGGAGTTAAAGATGTTCTTGTCCTACTAGTAAATACACTATTTAGAAAAATGTATTGGTAAAACTAGCTCACTTTAATCTACATATATTCCCTGTATTTTATCTGAATCATAAATATATACCATATGCAAGCTCTCATCTTACCTTAGGTTAGCACCATCTCTGGTGCATAGGAGATGCATTAGGAGCTAGATCTCCATGGGTCTCTCCTATTTTGTAACATACTGACAGCAGAGAATACTAATTGCCCAAGAGTAAACTGCTTTGGAAGATTGTGTTTCCCATGGGGACTAGGGGCAGATTTGTTTACTGTCCTGTAAACTCAGGATAATGGCTCTTTCCAGAACAAAGGTCAGGCAGGTTTGCTTGCTGACCATTATAAAAGATTCATGTTTCCTAAACACAAGGTTCCTCAGCTGTGACAATAACCCACGGTATAAACGTCCCCTCCCAGTCCCCTCCATGTCATCCCTAAAGCAAATGGAGGGATAGAAAAGTCATGCCACTAGCTGTCTGTGAGTAATACAGTCTTTGTCTCTGATCCAAGAGTATAGTGTCACTTTCCAGAATCCGCCATGAAACTTGCAGACTAAATACTGGCCTGAAAGTAGGGTACAGACAGACCTTTCAACATTCTTGATAGGAACCCAAACATTTCTCATAAAAAGAATGAATTAATTTCCCTAACATTTTTTTTTCATTTTCTAGTTTTTCAAAGATTATTAAATAGGAATTGGTCCCTTCAGTAATTACTTGTAAATATACAAATAATGTGATTAATTTCAGAGATATTGATTTCTGAAAAATATAATCACTGGCCATTTGAGCTCTGATGGATTAATATTTACAGAACATACTCCCAAAACAGGTCAAACCAGTTAGCCTGTACCAACATTTCTGGTATGTGAAAGTAAATGCATATCAGATCCATGGACATGTTCACTGAGTGAAAAGCCTATTAACTACTCAATTACAGACACTTCCCCCATACACTCCCATATCAGTAGAACCCTTTTGGAGAAAAACACCCAGTGTCATATTTAAGATGTAGTTGTGATTTACAAGAATCATTAAAGAAAAGCTGAACATTGCAAGGGTGTGAGGAGAGTAACCTGAAGAACAACCAACTGGACCTATCAGGTAAGTCTACCGTATGTAATGTACTTATGATGTAAGTCTAGTTCTGTGCACAAAACAGGCAGATCATAAACATTTGAAGATGAGAGAAACACAAAGGTAACCTGCCATTGCATCTTGGTAACTGTTTGATATTTTGATAAACTTTCATTATATATCAAATCTATTAGAAAACAAAAGTTGCCAACATGCCATTCCTAAATCAGATATATGTAATTGATTGTTTCTTGTTGTCTTTATAGAAAATTCCATATAATAAATTGGAATTGCTTTGTACAGTTTAAAGATAAAAATAATCAGGTGACAATTTTCAAGGTATGACTTTTTATCACATTAATACAAGTGTTTATTAACCATGTTTAAAATTAGATAAATGACATTACTACACTTTGATTATAGCCTGTACAAATTTCCAATATCTGATATGTCAAGATAATTGGGTCTATTCTATAAATCCAGTCCTGAAACCTATATTCCTGACAGCTCATAGTTAGCAATATAAAATTCAAGAGAAATCCAACCAATTGCTATAAAGTGAGAGAGGGCTAAGTTTGAAAGAAAAATAAGTGATAATAATAGCTGACAGAGTCAACTTTCTCCCCTTTTACATGATAGATAGCAATATCATGGGCCACTCTCAACATCAGAAGAGCCTGTTGAATATTACAAAGCACAACGTGAGACTGAAGAACCTTGATATTCTTCACCATTTAATATTTAGTATTCCATGTAACTAAATAAAATCAGTTCCCCTTATTTTGGCAGGCATTGAAAAACCGAAAAGTACTTTTTCCATTAGCAACACACACATACACCCACACACGCACACACACACATAAATAAATAAATAAATGTAGAGTCATGACTTTTCCATCTAATTTCCATTTTCAGCTGCAAGGAATAGAAGCAACAATTAGGAAAGAGCTAATACGGCAAGGGTTTCGTGACCAACATCAGTTGCATTGTTTCGCATTAGCTGTTCCAACAGGCACCAGAAGATAATGACTTTCAGTCACTATCAATCAATAAGTTTTTCAGTTGCAATTTCCCATAAGTCATTGCCATTATTACCAGTAATCAAGCCTCATCCTTTGTTTCTTCAAATTAAACTTGAACAATGCAGTATGACTAATTATCAGTAAATCTTCAATAGCTCCTACCAATAATCTGCCACTTTGGACTTTAGATTATACTAGTAATAGATGAAAGCTCTGTGTATTTTTAACTTGTGGTGAATGGCTAAGCAACTGCACACATATTATTTACCCTACTATAAATGAAGAGCATTATGCTGCCTAGATGAAGCTAGATTAAAATCAAATGAAAAGATGAGTAGGTTTTGTTTATAATGTATTTTTATAATTTATCTGACAGCTGTTTTCTGAATACCACAGAAGAATGCATATGAAGCAGATATAACCCCATTAAATAAATCGATCCTTCTTTAAATCTCTTTTGGGAATGTATTATCCCCTAACAGGGTTGTTAAATCAATTCTGCAATGATAAGACTCATAATGGCACTAAAAACTTACTGATCACCAAGATTTTTGTAATTATGTTTAATGACGATTAATTACATGACTGGAAATAGTGCTGTTTCAGTATCATATTAGGGACATCATACTATCTAGATTCTAGAATGCCATTTTATATAAAAATAATAATGCGACATATTAATATCAACAATGTACATATTGAAGTAGTTGAATTATCTAGCTCATACCTGATAAAGGAATTCTTGTCTTAAAGCAAAATAAATTGAAACATTTTCGATGGCTTTCTCATTTTGGTTTTGTTGGGTAAGACCATCTTCTGATGCACAGAGACAGTGTAAACACAAAAACTTCTATTCCTAAGAGCCACTCATGTCCAATGGCAAATCCATCTAGTCCCCAATAAGGTTCCTCAATGCAGTTTTATGTTTCCACCTGTATATATAAGTAGTGTCTTTACTAAATGCGATAAATTGTGTCCAGTATTTAAATTACCCACTACCCTTTTAAATATCCAGACCATAAATGTTAGGCTATGCTTCTACAAAGACAAAGACTATTCTATACAGTTTTATTTTCCTAATACTTGCCTAACAGCCCACTAAAATAAAAGTTACTTAATATAACTAAGACCATACCAAGGAAACCAGTGTCAGCCTCCTTATTTAAAGTTCTTCAAGTCTCAAGGTAAAGAAAGGATTGTGACCAAGTAGAGAGCAATTTATCCCCTTTTTCTCAATTCTGTAAAATTATCAGTTGTATCTTGGGAACAAAGAAAGGATTGTGACCAAGTAGAGAGCAATTTATCCTCTTTTTCTCAATTCTGTTATCAGTTGTATCTTGGGAATTCTGTTATCAGTTGTATCTTGGGAATTCTTGCTTTAGACCAGTTATAATAACAGTTCATTGTTCATCAAATGAGAATGAACAAAAGTCTCCATTCAAATACTTGAAATACACCCACACTACAGAAAGAGAATTGTGTGATGTTTCAGTTTCCCATTCAATAAATTTTCACTCTCTTTGCAGAAAAATGACTGATACGTAGTGGCAGCAGGAAGGGACATGTCTACTATACATTTACTTCTGGCCCATAAGGAATGTTATTTGTGGCAATGACAGAAATCTCAGAATAATGACAACATTCCCTATTAAAATTAGTTTGTATCTGAGTTTCTAAGGCAGCTGAGAGGAGACACAGGCAAAAGAGGCCAGATACGTGAAGTCTTTAGAGACTTACGAGAGTGCCTGGAGAGAACTTGCACCATCCAAGTCATGGAATGGGAGTTTAATCTAAATTAAAAATCACTCTCCCCCTAGCCTGTTTGGCTCAGTGGATAGAGAGTCAGCCTGCGGACTGCATGGCCCCAGGTTTGATTCCAGTCAAGGGCAGGTACCTTGTTTGCAGGCTGGATCCCTGGCCCTGGTCCGGGTGTGTGCAGGAGGCAAACTGTTGATGTGTCTCTCTCACATCAACGTTTCTCTCTCTGTGTCTCTCCCCCTTCCTTCTACTCTCTCTAATAATCAAAAGAAAAAAATATCCTCAGGTGAGGATTAACCAAAAAAATTAAAAATAAATAAAAACTACTCTGAAATGTAGGATTGGGGTCCAGCTAATAACGAAGAGTGGGCTTTACGTAAATAAATTGATTTCAAAAGATGGGTGATGATGATGATGATGATGATGATGATGATGATGCTTTTCTAATAAGGATAGGTAATTAAAAGATTAAGTAAACTTTCAGAGCTGGTGTTCATTAATCTAAGTAAAGCCTTTAATTAAGTCTCTAATTATATATTTGGGCCAGATAGAGAAGAAAGCAGGGGAAAATTTTAAAAACACCCTAAAAATCAGCAAGCTATACCTAAACATTTTGTACCCAAACAATGTTCATTATCAAGTGGACCTGAAGTTGGAGAAAAAGTGGTGTAACAGAGCTTTGTGATTTACTTTGCTGTTACTGTACTTCCATCAGTGATTTGTAAGAGACATATACAAGTCACACTGCAGATAATACCAAACCAGGATGGAGAGCACAGGATATGCAGGATGAGATAAGCAGACGAATAAACTTATTATTTTTAAATGGGCAGGGACACAATTAAAGATTGTGTTTAGATTCTAAGGATGGATTGTACAAGTATAGGAGCAGAATAGTCTGACTGATAGCAGCCCAGACAGAAAAAAGAAAATAAAACTCTTGGCTTTAAAAGTGATCACGAGTTCAATGTGCTACGGTTGTGATATCCTGCTATGATTCATTATTCTTAGTTCTCATTTCCATGCTGCAAGTAGAAATATTGATGATGAGATAGCAGCCCAGACAGAAAAAAGAAAATAAAACTCTTATCTTTAAAAGTGATCCCGAGTTCAATGTGATACGGTTGTGATATCCTGCTGATTCATTATTCTTAGTTCTCATTTCCATGCTGTAAGTAGAAATATTGATGATGCAAACAGAATCTATAGAGAGTGTGTGAGGTCTTAAAACGATTAGAGAAATAACTGAGTGAAGTGAGTATGTTAGTTTAAGAAGGAAGCCTCAAGGAGACATGCAAACTTTCTTCAAATAAGTGAGAGCTCATCATAAAATACATTAATCACTTGCTTTGCTAAAGCACAGAACTAAATAAGGCGGATATGCGAGAGGGACTCGTCTGGTTCAGTACAGGACAGCCAGAGGCACTAAGACAGCGGTTCTCAACCTGTGGGTCGCGACCCCTTTGGCAGTCGAACAACCCTTTCACAGCGGTCGCCTAAGACCATCCTGCGTATCAGATATTTACATTATGATTCATAACAGTAGCAACATTACAGTTGTGAAGTAGCAACGAAAATAATTTTATGGTTGGGTCACAACATGAGGAACTGTATTTAAAGGGCCAGAAGGTTGAGAACCACTGCGTGACTAAGAGAAAGAGGGTGAGATGGGGCTCTGGAGCCAGCCATCACTCAAGCACCCAGTCATTCATAATTCAAGAATCAACAGACATTGTGATCACCCTCTTTATGCCACACACTGCTTGATAGAAAGCTGGAGGGGATATCCAAAATATTTAACAACTGCCTTGCATGAGCACCGGTTAATCAGAACAAATGCCGATCAATCCTAAAAGACGCCTGCCACAAACAGCAGTATGGCCACTCCAGTACCTGCCCCATCAGCCGAGAGAGCAAAGGTCCACGTGTAATTATGGCATCTTAAGACATCTGCTATGCTGGAAGTATAATAAAGAGTAGTATCAGCCCTGAAATAAAACGGAATGGCTTAGAGATCAAATGGCATTTGAGATAAAACTTGACAAATAGGTGAACCAGCAAGTGAAGGGAACATCAGAAGTTATAAAACTGCAACAACATTTGTTATGTCTGGGGAACCGTACGTATCTTTAAATTACTATACCATCATGAAGGTTGGAGTGAGTGGCAGGTGGTAAGATTAGAAAGGCAAACATCCAGATAATGAAGGGTTCTGTGTACTAAGCAAAGAAGTACGGATGCTATCTTTTGAGCTTTGAGGAGCCACTGAGGAACTGTGAATAAGAAAGTGACATAATCAAAATTATTCAATTGGGCAATCACTCTAATGGTATTAAGAAAGACAGATAATAAAGCTAGTGGGACCATGTAGGATTGCCCTAACCTAGATAAATTGCATGGAGATAGAAAGATGAATATCAAAGCTATCAGAAGGTAATTGTTCAGCATTTATTGACACAAGCAGGATACTGCATATATTTTTACTTGGTACACTGGTGCTATTCACCAAGACAAGGAATGTAAAGTGCAAGGCACATTTGGAAACTAACGAAAATAACAAATTCCATGTTTTTAGTTTGAGCATCCATCAGATATGAAGAAAGTATTTAAATTAGGCAGGGAACCTGAGAGAGAGGTGAGGTCTAAAGTTAATTTTGGACTTAGCGCAACTAAGACTACCTTTAAAAAGTATATTGAATGAGAAGAAAAAAGGACTGAGGTCAGAACTCACTTGAGAAAATTAACAATTAACCAGTGGATTGAGAAAGAGAAGCCCTCAAAGGTGACTAAAGCCACAGCTTTCTAAGTGTGTTGCCTTGGGCAAGTCACTTTGCCTCAATGAACTTCAATTTCTTCAACTCATAACTTGGGAATAATAATACATAGCTCACAAGATAACAAACCCTCATGCCTTGTCATGTACCCAGATGTTAGTTCTCTCCTTCCTTGTGGATATTTCGGGTCTGAGGCATCGATTAACTGACTCTAAGAGTAAGGCATGTAAATTCCAACTTAAACATTTCTTAAGAAAATAACTGAACAACTTTGTGTTGTAGGGGGAGAGCACACATCTGGAGTAAGATGGATCCGGATTCCTGACCTGACTTGACAATTTACTTAACCTGCCTGAACCTGTTCTGTCACTTGTAAAGTGAGTGTAACTGTACCTGCCTCACAGGATTCTGTTGCTTCAGGGAAACAGCATAAACACCTCATCTCTCCGTGTCTGCACCTCAGCAGGTATTCAGTAACTGGTAGGTTTTTCTCCATTGTATCTCTTTGCTTCTCAAGTGCACTGCACCAGACATAAAACAACATTTCCTTAATGACTCGGGGTTATCATTACCCCGAACATCAGTTAATGTTACGTGTCTGGTATGCAGATGCAGCTGCAAATGCAATAGAACATCAGGCAAAATGAGCCACTCATGTAACACACAGTTGACTTGCCTCATTCTGTCTTATGCATGATATTGAATCTGCAGGAGCTTAAGATGATTTACCAGGCATCCCAAGAAATGTGAACAGCTGCCTTTCTAAGATTTGATATCATAGACGGGAGATGAACAAATGTTATAGTGATTCATCAACCTCTCAAGTCCAACGTTTGTTGTTCTTTTACAGCTAACATAACTTTCGTATGCGTCTGGCCTTGTCTTTTATAAGTGAAGTCTGGAATCTGTGTTGTACCACACTGCATTCTACAACAGTACAACACAGCTCTGTTTACTGCATTTGCGCCCATTACCTTGCAATGCTTTAGACTAGAGCTTAAGCCTGCACTAGAGATGCCAAAGGATCTCTCCTAGCTAACTTTACATCCCAATCCCAGTCTCTTTTGTCTAAGCATCCACATTTCATAGAACTGTGACCCCACCCTGACCCTGACCCTGACCCTGCCCCCACGTGAGTGACCCAAGAAACAGCACCAGATGCGTGGACAGCTGATTTATACTCTAGCATATGACAGCCCACTGGCAGATCTGAAAGGGTGAGCTACGCCACTGAGTGCTTTTGTTTTAAAAATGTATAAAGGGAAACACCAAGAAACCATGCCAGGTGGTGGAGAAACAATGCCACATATAATTGAAAAGTGTGAAGGAACCAGAAAAATACAGAGAGGACAAGGCAGCGAACAGAGAATGGATCAAATGTGCAGAGAGAAGCAGAGCTCAGAACTATAGAGAGAGAGAGAGAGAGAGAGAGAGAGAGAGAGAGAGAAGAGAGAAGCAATCAGAAGAGAAGTTCACTTTAATCTGCAAAGATACCCCAAGCCCCAAGGGCTTTTGAAGCTCCACATCCACTCTGCATTTTTCTTTAAAAAAAAAACCTGCCTTTTCTTGTCCTGAGGTAACATAAGAAGTTATTTTTTTCTTCCAATCAGTTTAGCCTGACTGATACATCACAGTGGTATTAAAACACAACTTATAATGCCTCAGTCAAGTTCATCTTGTCTAACGTGCTGTATTGCGATGGTTGCCATAAGCTTGGATTGAACTTAGAGATCAATTCCCGGAGCTTCTCTTCCTCCATTCCCTGCTCCTCTCCCCCATCCACATGTCAAATTGTAGAGACATGCTATTCCTGTACACAACCCTGGAGTACAAACGCCTCATTTCCCGGAGTTCTGGGTTCTCTTTGCTCAGAAAGCCCACTCTTTGCTGTCCCTCTCACTGGTTCCCTTTCTACTCTCCTGCTCTACCTCAGGTACTCTCATCCTTTTTTCTCCTCTGCTTTCCTGTTCTTGGTATCTTCTGTCTCATCCCTTCCCTTAAATCCTTTAAAAACATTGACAGCCAATCTGTAAAACCTTCCCTAATCTTCACAACCTGGGCTCTTCCCGGCCATTTCAAGTTGTGGTTGTTGTTTTCCCCTTTCGCTGCCAAGGTGATGGTGTCTAGATCTTCTTCAGTTATTACTGAGTCCTGAAAACTCTGAAAGCGTGTTATGGTTCAGAAGGCTAGGGTCCAAACAGCTGGAAATTCTGACAGTGAGAGCTATCACGGGACTGAACTTGGTTCCCCCCGCCCCCATCATGAGCAACATGAGCCTGGCCATGCGGGTGGTGTGGCCAACAGCCAAGGACAGGACAGCAGAAGGCTCCAGAGAGACTCGAGCAATGCCCATTTTGTTTAGATACCTGGGACATCAAACACTGAAAAAAATGCCCAAACATATGTTTCTAAATATAAATCTATTTTATATATTAACATATTAACACTTTCAACCTACAAACATCAGGAGATATCCTTCTGCTACCCAGAGGAAATTAGAGGAAACATCTCAATTTGAGATTGCAGGCCTTCTCTGAATTGAGAAGGGTAAGTGGACATCCTTTCTCTGGGATAATCCCTGCCAGAGTCTTACAGAGAAGATACTGGCATGAGACCCAAGGGTCAGAAAGGGTCTTATGTTAGTTTGCAACTTCTTCAGGAGCTTCCCGGGTATAATCTGAAATCAGTGCCATACACTGAGAGCAGGGAAAGACCTAAGAAAGAGGTAGATCAGTCCATATTGGTAGGTGGCAGTTTTAATAAACAAGGGAACTTACTTATGAGGCTTGTCATGGGTGGCGGAAAAACAAGGAGATGTTTGCACCCTCCCACCAAGTCTTAAAAGTTTAAATAGAGGCCTTACGGGGTTCAGCCACATATACCATGCATGTAGTCTCCACACCAGATTTCTGTCTCAAGGCTGTGTCCTTAGGGTAGCCTCCAGGAATGGGGAAGGCAAGCAGGATGCACATTTCAAGGACAGGGAAGGGTTGGGAAGCTCTAATTGCCCTACTTTAGCTAACAGGACAACTGTGGTCACAGTTCTTTGATGACCTCCACAACATCTTAATATATTAAAGCTCTATAGTTCTAAGGGTCTCGGGATAGCCTTTTGTTTGAATATTTGAATAAATCCTAATTATAAGGGAGAAATAACCCACACCCCAGACATCGCCATTCCACTGAGCAGCCACATCACACTGGGCTTACAATCACTTACAAGCTGTTGGCACCAGTTGCCTAATCCCTTAAAATGAGTGGATCACCCAGATATGCGCCAGCTCTTACAGCTCAAAGATTTTACAATATACATTTCTTTGATTTTCAATACAAGAAAAAAAATGTCTGAGCTGAGAGAACTTTTAGGAGAAGTTATTGATTTATATTGATAAGGTTCAATGAAAGAGCTATAAGGGCTAGAATTTTTTTTGCATACAATTTGTTTGAAAGAGAGGCAGGTAAGAATTCCCTATTTCAATATAAAGAATCAAAATTCATGATCGTTGTTGTTCCTTCTGTTTATTACCTCTAACTTTTTTTTGAAACAATATTAAAAGTCTGAGTTCATTCAACATCAAATTGAAGGGACATCTGGAACCCTCTAAGGATATGAGAATTAAGACTGAAAAGGAGAACCCACTAACCAGACACACTTGGAAGGTCTGCACATGCGAGTCTCTGTGACCCCACCAAGAGCAAGTTTTATCTGTTAGATGAAAATCTAGACTTGTTTCCATGAAAGTAGAAAGGAGCATGTTCCTCCCTAAGGAAGGAGTAAGAGTTAATCTGATTTGGGAAAGCCTAACAGTCATTGAATCATAGTCTCTTAGTAGATGGGGTCCATGTGTTAAAGGTCATTGCTCACTCACATGTATCTTGAGGCAAGTTATATATAATGCAATTTGACCTACCTTTGTTCAAATATAACAAGCCACTCGTTATTAATTTTTTTTCCCAACTTTAGGCACATCTGGGCAGGACCTAGACCTTGTGAAAAAGGAAAGAACACCATTCTCTCTTTGAGGTTTTCTGAGTTTTGTTGGGCGAATTAGGTTAAGCCTGTCCTGAAAAGCTGGCCTTGCCCACAGATCTGTTCCAAAATAGCTAAAAGGCCACCTGGATTGTGGGAAGAAACCTCATCATATAATACAGATGACCAGAGTTCATCTTAATGAGGAAATGTGCGTCCTTGACAACCAATAAAAAAAACTGCTTTCATTTCCACTTTTTAAAAAAACATATTTTATTGGTTTTTTTACAAAGAGGAAGGGAGAGGGATAGACAGCTAGAAACATCGATCAGCTGCCTCCTGCACACCCCCCACTGGGGATGTGCCCGCAACCAATGTACATGTCCTTGACCTGGAATCGAACCTGGGACCCTTCAGTCCGCTCAACCCACTGAGCCAAACCGGTTAGAGCCATTTCCACTTTTTTTGGTATTCATGCTTTATTCCATTCAGTAAGAAAGAGAGATTGAGTATTTTTCTCTATACCTCAACTTCTAACTTTTCGGTATATTGACTAAAAATTTTGAGAATAAACACTAAGATTAAAAACTCATGGGAAAATGTAGCTTAATTTGCCCTATTTTTATTACTGAAGATTATCATTGTGACTATTTTTGTTTTATAAGAATGGATGAATTTAGTTTATCAGAACTTTACATGGCTAAAGAAATCAAGTTTCTTATGGGGAACGAACACCAGTGCTTGAAATCTGATCGTTAGGAATTAGAGCCAAGTATTGGTGGATGGCATTAGACCAATACTCCAAATTCTGTTCCTCTTCACCTTGATGTGCTGAAATAAGGAAAATAGTAAAGAAACGAATTTGTTGATTCTTAAAAGTTCTTCACAATCTCTTGAAGTGACCTATACATGATCTCAAGCTTTTTTTTAATCAAATATACATAACAGAAAATTTATGATTGTAACCACTTATACGTGTACAATTCAGTGGCGTTAAGCACATTCACAATATAGTGTAACCATCACCACTATTTCGAGAATTTTTCATCATCCCAAACAGAAATTCTGTACCCATTAGACGATTTTCCCCTTCCATGAGTCCTGATGACTTTTATTCTACTTTCTGTTCCATGAATTTGCCAGTATTCTAGAACATAAGTAGAATCATGTATTTGTTTTGTGCCTGGTGTATCTCATTTACCATAATTTTTTCAAGTTACACCCATGTTATAGTATGTATCAGAACTTCATTCCTTTTATAGTTGAATAATAACCCATTGTGTGACATTTTATTTATCCCATTCAGCTGTGTTAATGCACATGTTATTTCCACCTTTTAGGTATTATAACTATGGCTGCTATGAACAAGGCTTTACGAGTATCTGTTTAACTCCCTGCTTTCAGTTCTTTTAGGTATATACCTAGGAGTGGAATTATGATAATTCTATGTTAAACTATTTTGAGAAACTGCCAACTATTCCACATGGCTACACTACATTACATTTCCATCAGTAATGCATAAAGGTTTCAATATCTCCAAATCCTTATCAACACTTGTTACTTTTCAGTTTTATTGTTGTTATTGTTGCTGTTTTAGTAACATCCATTCTAATGGGTGTGAAGTGGTTATATTGTCTTTTAAATAAGACTTGTGATTAAGATGGTCACTGACAATTACTTACCCAACAATGAATTCCCACACCTTCTAATGAATTCCATTATACGAAAGCAGGGGGTGGGGAACCGTTTTTCTGCCAAGGGCCATTTGGATATTTATAACATCATTCCTTTAATATAATTAACTTAATATAAATTTGTTGCTATGAAAAAGCTCCCAGAGTTATTGAATTTTGAGTGACACCTGTGGTTGCAGTTGCCTTGGCAGGGCCAGACCAAATGATTTCGCAGGCCTTAGATGGCCCGAGGGCCAGACGTTCCCCACCCCTGCACAAAAGTATCAACTGCAATTCCAGCTCCAGAGAGTGATACGGATTAGTCCGCCCCTTGGCTCATGGTATTTCCTATTACTACTGATTTTGGTCCAAGATGGATGCAATCAAACAAAATAAAAGGCTTTAAAAGGGCTTGAAAGATGTTCCACGAGCGATCTCTTTTTATACGTTACCATCTACCCCAATACTATGAATAGAGAACACGCTGCCCTAGCTTTTCCTGGAGTTGTCTTATAACTACAGCCAGCCTGAGAACAACACTGAAACTCCAAAGAGGACAGTGCAGAAAGAGAGGAAAAATCTGAATCCTCCATGATATACTCAAGCCAAAATCAGTCAACCAAAGAATGCACTCTACCTGTGGATGTCTTTTTATGTAAAGTAATAAACTGCTCTATTTTTAAAGCCATTATGAGGTAAAGCCATTGTGAGGTGGGGTTTCTGGTATCTGAAGCCAAAAGCATCCAAATTGATCAGCCGTAACCACAGCGTGGGACTTTAAATATGGACTAGGACTAGAAAATGGGTTGAATAGAAGAATGGCAAATGCTTATCAAGAGCATTGGCCTGCGGGCTGAAGGGTCCCAGGTTCGATTCCGGTCAAGGGCATGTACCTGGGTTGCGGGCACATCCCCAGTAGGAGATGTGCAGGAGGCAGCTGATCGGTGTTTCTCTCTCATCGATGTTTCTAACTCTCTATCTCTCTCCCTTCCTCTCTGTAAAAAATCAATAAAATATATTTTTAAAAAAATTCAAAGATGAAACAGGATTATTTTTAAAACAGGTGAAAACATGAAGGTTAGCCGTGTGAATCATATGCCCCCTAACCTCTAATACATTGCCAACATTCATGAGCTGATTTAATTTTATTTTAAACTTAATGACTCAACCACTGTTTTAGTTAACCATATTTTCCTTTGTGCAGACTAGCATTTCAAAGAGTAGACTGAAATAAGCCTTTCCTTCAAGTCCTTTTTACTTGGGTCATTTAAGATGCATACGAGTATTTTCCCTCCATCCCAAAATTCTGTTTTTCCTCTTCTCCTTCCTTACATCTTCTCAATCTTTTGTTCACATGGAGGCAGCCTGCTCCTGTCACCATTAGCAAATGAACTATACACCTGATTCTTCTATCCTCTCTACTGGCACTTGGAATGAATGCCAAGAAACCTAAATTTGGGCCGAGTAAGAGGTTCACTCTCAGGAGAATGAACCCAGTTGTCTTCTGTTTTAGGTCATTCTGGTGTAGAAAAGGGCAGACTATAATGGTCCCCCTGAAAACATTCTTAGCCACTTAAGTGGTACACCTCATTTAGAATATTCCATTCAAATCAACGAGCTCCACATGTCAACTCACAGTGCCCCCAAAGAAGCACTTAGTCCAACATAATAATATGATGACATGCACTATCAGGGGATGCAATGGAAGCATGAAAAGCTGAGATATAAATGACTCTTCTAAAATGCTCTGGCTTGGATGTATGATATACAGGTCAAGTATCACTTGCAAGGCACTCAGAAAGCATTAAAATAGAGAAAATAATATCTCTTCTGGGTCTTATCCTTTCAATACCATTCAGCGGATTGTTCTTGAAGGCCAGGTCTAAACTTGAAAGTGCACGATCCAGCTCGCCCTTCAGTAGCTGCTGTTTCACTCTCCACTCTGCTTAAAAGCAGCCACAGCTGAAAATAGCTCAGGAATGTGCAGCCTGCATGATGGTGCAGTTATCATTTCAAACATGCACAGAAAATGTTAAGTCGGAGGCTATTTTTCTCCACTTTAGACAGTTCCTAAGAAAAATAGTTAAAACTGCCCTCTAAAATATTCTCTGCAAATAGAGGTCATTTAAAAAAAAGGAATTAATATAGAGGGATGATTTGGCCTCTAATTAGGTAGAAAGATATAATCCTCAAACCAAAAAAAAAAAAAGACCAGTTGTGTGTGTGCTTTAATTTGAACAAAGAAAAACAATTATTAGGTAAATTAAAGGTATTGTATAAGAACTTTAATACTGATTGCATACAGTTAAAAGAACATGTCAACAATATCTCTTAGGGATTATTGAAGGGAAATACAAAAAGATTAAAAATACAATGTTGTCAAATGCTAATTTACAAAGGAACAAAACAATATATAAAGGTTTTATATTCTATCTTTGTTTTCAAAAAGTACATATTAAAAACTATCAATTCAGGCTCTGGCTGGGAAGCTCACTTGCTTAGAATATTGTCCTGATATGCCAAGGTTGTGGGTTTGATTCCCAGTCAGGCACATTCAAGAATCAGCCAATGAACGCATAAATAAGTGAAACAATATATTGATGTTTCTCTCTCTCTCTCTCTCTCTCTCTCTCTCTCTCTCCTTTCCTCTCTCTCTCAAATCAATAAATTAAATAAAACTTAAAATAACTATCAGTTTAAAAAAGGCCCAATTGAATAGTACTTATAAGCAATAGCAAAATAGACAGTGTGTTTGAAAAATTCATGTGCTCAAGATATTAAGTAAAGTTAACATATAGACCTCCATTAATCTTTATAACTCATGTTACGTGGTGCTGTATTTCCTTTGTTTTAAATTAGTACTATTAAAACAAACATTATCTACAATTTTTAAAAATATGTTTTATTGATTATTAGAGAAAGAGGAAGGGAGAGGGATAGAGATAGAAATATCGATGAGAGGAAAACATCATCGATCACCTGCCTCCTGCACACACTCCTACTGGGTGGGGATCGAACCTGCAACCCAGGCATGCGTCCTGACTGGGAATTGAACCTTGACCTCCTGATTTATGGGTCAATGCTTAACCATTGAGCAACACCAGCTGTGCATTAGCCATACTATTAAAAGTGACATATATGCATATTGAGTAATGTGTTCTCTGTGTCTATGTTTCTTTGACTCTTAGTATTTATATTAAGAAACAGTTGCAGAGCACTTCACTTCATTCATCCCAGGCTCTATTTTATAGACCTTACAAATATTAGCTCATCTATCACAGTTACCGCCATGAAATGGGTAGTACTCTTATTCTCATTGTACAAAGGAGAAAACTGATAGACAGGAAGGTTAAGTAATTTTCCCAAAGTCACAAAGCTAGTCAGGAATAGAGCCAAAATTTAAGTCAAGAAAGTCTGGCTCCAGATTCCATGGTCTTAATTGCCATGCTATTGCAAGGACTCATTTGCAGCCTCTCAAGGAAAAAGGAAATGATGGATAATTGAACAACAGAACAAAGGTATGATTCTGATTTTGTTACTAACTACATTAGACCTTAGGCAATTTCCATAAATTCTCTGATGCTCTTATTCTTCATTAAGGAAATAGAAGATCTTTAAGATCTCTTCTTTCTCTAAAATTCTACAACTCAGCGAACTGTTGCCCTTTAATATATTTACAATAATTAAGAACATCAACAACAGAGCTCCAAAAACCTGAGAGTGTAAAGGCGGCAGACAAACAGTGCTAGGATATACAGACAAGGATACAGCATGGCCTGCTTTAGAATTAATGCCCTTTGTCATAGCTTTCCGCTAATTATTCCTGATGTTTCCATCTGTTTTTAATGTTCACAATGGCTGCTCAGCATAAAGATAAGTGTAAAAGTAATTGTAAATAAACTATGGGAATAAACCAAACACAGAAGTTAGAGCAGATAAGAGTGAGCTGCTTCTTAGCCATGGAAACTACAGCATGTCATATCTGAGTGTAGACCTTGCTAATAGATAATATATTCCCACTAAATGTGACAAATACAGAATCGTCTTTGCAAGTAGCTTAGAGGAGAAGTACTGACCTGCCCATTCTTCGAAGTGCCCACGAGGGATAGAAAATAGAGAATGTAATTACTTAATGAATTCCTATGTCATGCTAGAAGGAAATCTAAAGATGATCCAATACTACATGATAGTCTAACTAGCTTGGTTGTTCATTAAAACAGTATCAACCAAACTTGCATTCTGATTTTTATAATATACTGATTTTAATATATAGGCTCAGGTTAACGGGACACTAATTTCATACAGATATTTCAGTAAATCAATATAATCTGCATTACAATGCATTGCCTCAATGAAGCAAGAGGATTCATTTTAATGATCTCCCACTGTGTCCTCCTATTAAATTTCACTGACTAAGTATTTTTTCAGCAATACATTTTTCTCTGAAAACTTGTCTATATAGCTGCAAAACAGCTAGTCAATAAAGTCAATTGAGGAATAATTTAATTGGAGCAACTGACAACATGTTTTACTGTTCTAGAGAACAGCCAAACTGATTGATTTTCCTTTTTACTAAATTGGTTGGCAATTTTTATGGACAATGCCATCAAAAATTAGCTTTATGTACTTTTACCTTTCTATTAAACATGTTCTCGGTTAAAGAGGGTATTTATTTGCTTGATTTTTAGTTTTCAATTTTCTTTTTATATGCAATTTTCATTATCACACTGAAATTAACACAAATTTGTTGTACAAAATTCATCATAATCCCAGACACAACATCTCACAGCATTCTTTATTTTCCTCCTGCACTTTTTCCAGTGTACATAGATTTTATAGGCTTTAGATAATAAAGTATGTATATTTGGTGTCTTTGTTTCTTTTTTTTAATATATTTTATTGATTTTTTACAGAGAGGAAGGGAGAGGGATAGAGAGTTTGAAACATCGATGAGAGAGAAACATCGATCAGCTGCCTCCTGCATACCTCCCACTGGGGTGCCTGTAACCAAGTTACATGCCCTTGACCAGAATCGAACCCGGGACCCCTCATTCCGCAGGCGGACGCTCTATCCACTGAGCCAAACCGATCAGGGCATGGTGTCTTTGTTTCTTATTTATCATCATATAACAAGCATATTCCAGTTACTTACCATTTTCCAAAAATATTTTAATGACTGCAAAATGCATTGTCATGTGGAAGTGACATAATACTCTATTAATATATAACGAGTTATTAACTGTATTTTTTCCTTTAGAGGGTTTTTAAAAATAAAATCCCTTTATCAAAAAGTATGTACATTTTAATGGCTGCATTAATTTCTGCCAAAGTGTCGACTTAAAGGTTGTGTGGACATTCCCTTTCACCAGCTAATATACATGTTCTTCACCATCACTAAAATGTATGCTTTTGTACTTGTTAAATTTATAGGTAAACACGATTTAATCTGCCTGTCTTATTATGAGTGTATTTAAACATTTTCAGCTGCTTACTAACCATTTGTACTGTCTCTTCTTGAACTGCCAATATCTTTGCCATTTTGCTTTTTTACTGGGAGTCTTATTTTTTTCGTTTGATCATTGCTCTAGCTCAACTGGATTTTTGACTCTTCATTGGCTGATGTGGAAAAAGCACCATAAAGTAAAAGTCTAGGAAAGTATTTTGTCCTCAAAAAAAAATTAAAGAAAAAAAATGCACCATTTTTTGGTTGCTTTTCTTGCCTTTGTGCGCAAAATGCAAAATTCGTACAAAATAAGAGGCGATAATGAACTAAAAAGGACCTCTGATTGGTAGGCCACATAGTCTCTAAAACCAATGCAAGACAATATTATACAGCTCAGCAGTCCAAACATTTTTCTTGCACTTCCTTAGAACAGTGGCTGTTCTTGTATCACAGAAAAAGTGTTTGCCTCTAATAAGAACTGAGAGATTCATTGTTAATTGCTTTTAAAACTATGTTGCCACAGTTATTTTCCTATTGTTAATTATTTATACTTGAGTATTTTCAAGCTAAATATTAACTATTTCCAAGCAAAACTTTCTGAGAAAATTAAAGCATACAAATCTAATCAACAAGAAAAGTTTGCATCTAAACATATCCCCCCCTCCCCCCGCCTTTTCAATACCAATGAGCAGCAAACGATTACAATATAGTTATTGTACCAGGACTAAAGAATAAAGGAATTAAACACCAAAGCTGTAGGAGGCCAAGTTGTATAGCTGCTAATCAGAAGCTACGGTGTCATTCTATCAGAGGCCAACTGTCCTTGCAGCCTGATTAAAAAGTGAAATCACACCCGAACCCCTTGACATCGTTCAGAAAGAAAGGCAAATATGCATGAGAAACATGCTAACATACTTCTATGTGAATAAACTTATTAAAGGGCACAAAATCAAATAAGGTACTTAAAAATATCCTATATAATAAAAGCCTAATATGCAAATCGACCAAACTGTGGAACAACTGGCAGAACGACTGGTTGCTAAGACGCGCACTGACCACCAGGGCACAGACGCTGGATGCAGGAGCTGTACCCTGTTAGTCAGTGTGCTCCCACAGGGGGAGCACTGCTCGGACAGAAGCCAGGCTCATGGCTGGCAAGTACAGCGGCGGTGGCAGGAGCCTCTCCCACCTTTACGGCAACGCTAAGAGCAGTGAGCTGAGAGGTAAGGAGCAGCGAGCAGGTGGGCAGTAAGGAGCGAGGGGTCCTGGACTGCGAGAAGGATATCCGACTGCCAGCTGAGGGTTCCGGACTGTGAGAGGGCGCAGGCATGCCTGAGGGACTCCCCCCTCCCAGTGC
Organism: Myotis brandtii; assembly: GCF_000412655.1. Classification (NCBI taxonomy): domain Eukaryota; kingdom Metazoa; phylum Chordata; class Mammalia; order Chiroptera; family Vespertilionidae; genus Myotis; species Myotis brandtii. The sequence goes on along the minus strand of NW_005354291.1, from coordinate 4,276,629 downwards.
ACGAATTTCGTACACCAGGCCTCTAGTGATTCATAAATACACCATAACTTTCTTCTGTCACTTAAAACTGGACCAAACCTTGTGAGTTGTTAAAATTGCCTCAGATTTGCACCTGAGATAATGAGAACTCCAATACGCAGATAGAACAAGGATGGATAATCAACACAATGAGCTGTATATTTAACACAAATTATATAGAAATATAGACACTGTTAACAACAACTGAAATAATCAGGGTAAAGTCAAGACACTGCCTGTTGCTCATCGATAGTAATCTGAGGCGTAAGTGCTTACCATGTTCATTTTGTCACAGACTTAGTCAGTGCTCTCCTCACTGAGTTGAATGAATGCTTTAATCTAATATGATCAATGGTCATGAATTGATTGTAATGAATTACTTTTACTGTCTGTGATTTGTTAAACTAGGAAGTATCTGGACAGATTATCAGAATTACAGGAATGCAGAAATAGCAACCAATCCACATTGTATTGACCTTTTTGCTAAATTTCTCTGACTCAACCCAAATCATTAGAGTACTAATCAAGCTAAAAGCAAAAGTATAAGGGATTCCTTCAGAAAATTTGTTTGCTCATAGCATACACACACACACACACACACACAACGGGTGCGAAAAATATTTTCACTATCTGCACTCAGTACACACACACACACACACACACACACACACACACACAACTGGTGCAAAAAATATTTTCACTATCTGCACTCAGGTTTTTAAATCTTAAGTCCTATGTTTGCTTCTTTAAAGGGAAGGAATGCGCCCTACCCAGTTTGGCTCAGTGGATACAGCTTCGGCCCCAGACTGAAGGGTCCTGGGTTCCATCTCGGTCAAGGACATTAACCTCAGTTGCAGAAGCAAGCAATCTATGTGTCACTCTCTCTCTCTCTCTCTCTCTCTCTCTTTCTTCCCGCCCCCTCCCTTAGGGTGAGGATTAGCAAAAAATATAAAATAAAATGAAGGAATGCATACTGTGTGTTTATACAAACACACAAGGGCACAATCCAGACAAAACAAAAACCACAAAGTTTTAATACCATAGTTTTTGACAAATTTCAGTGTATTTTAAATTTACTGAACATGATGAGACACACAGACATACGAAATGCTACTACACTAATACATTTTGTTTTGATTTTCTTATTCCTTAAATAATGGCTCTTTTTATTTTCACTTTACAAGACTTTAGGGTGTTCTTTTTTAATAACATTAAACAAGTTAGCATGATTAATGAACAACAAATTTGTGCTATAAGATTCCAGTTATCAAACCTTTAATTGCACAATTATTTCAATAACATGACAGAAAATTGACCTTATTATTGGAGAAAAGATTTTTGTTAACATAAAAGTAATATGTCCCCCAAACACACACACATACACATGCACACACACACCAATCTTAATATTGAGTAAAAGGCACACACACACACACACACACACAAATCTTAATATTGAGTAAAAGATAAATTCCACTTAAATAATGACTGTATTATTATTAGTCAGTTCACAATAATAAACAAATTATTTTGCATTCAATTTCATTGACAGCATCTGTAAATTATTTACTTCTATAATTTTACATAAAGATTCACAGATAATCCTTGAAAACCAGAATAAAATTACTTCCCCTATTTAAAATATGGTATCTTCTATTTTAGTAATTTGGTCTATGGAATTTTAATAATAATATCACAAATAATAACAGTAATAGTTATGTTGAATTTAAGTGCAAAATCTTAACTAAAGATATACAGAATATGTCTAAAAGTATCCTGCTCATTCCAGCTCCCTTTGTATGATAGAAAGTCTATATATAATTTGTGTTTTTTCTGTTACATACATGTGATGTATGTAAAAGAAATATATATACCATATATATCTATATCATGATAGCAGTTTACAGAAAAACAAAAGATCACTCTCATTTCTGTCATATTATACACTAGAAACTAGTTAATATGATTTCATGCTTTGAACTTCAATTTTCTTATTATCACAAATGAAGCATTATATACAAAATTCACAAATAGGAAATATTTTTAAATGGGCATACACACAAAACAGATTCTGGAAACTGTTCCTTAAGAAAGATAATGCATTTTCTAGGCAATCGGTTGGCTAACATCTCTTCCTACACTTAAAGCCAAGCTAGTTCCCTACTGAGCAATCCAAATTATGACACTAGATACACTACATCGGGTTTCGCAGTAAGTGGCCTCATTTCATTTCACATACTCTATTACTTCTCCTTTTGCCCTCCTTGGGTTCCCATTCAGTGGTCAGGAGAGAGGTAACCATTCTTCATATGTACAAACTTGTTTCTATTTTTCCGACTCATTCTTTGGAATGAAATCCCAGGCCATAGCCTGCTCCGCACACCATTAGCAGTCCCTGTTGGGCTTTTTTTCTTGCTCACAGCCTTGTCATCCTCTAATGTGACTTTGATGGAAATCTGAAGAATCATATCTGGCAATTTTTTGTCACTCACACTAAAGCTGACTAAAGAACCACTTCACATTAGATGTTTTTCAAGAAATATTTACCATTCTGTCAAAGATAACTTTTTACAATAAAAGAGGGATTGAAGATGCAAAATGACAAGAAAAAAATCAATGTCTTTATTGTCCAAGCTTACACTTTCTGAAAACGAGAGTTTAATTTTGACTGTATGCAAGTGATTCAACAAAGCATATCAAAATACATCATATAGAAGGGGGTCCTAATATATGGTGACAGGAGAAGATTTGACTTTGGGTGATGGGTACATAGTGCAATATAAAGATATTATAACACAGAAACCCACACCTGAAATCTATATGTTCTTGTTGACCAATGTCACCCCAATAAATTTAATAAATAGAAAAATGAAATACATAACGTAAGCATAATTTTTATTAAGTTCTAGCTAACTGCTATTTCTATAATAAAGGTAGTGATAAACTTATGCTTCCTCCATCTCTTTAGGCTTATTTTCAATACATTGAGGCCCAAATGTCCTTGTCAAATATGCATTCTTTGTGTAGAGATTTGTGATGGAGCAGAGGGGCTTGAGGACCATTAAATTCCATTCTTTTCTTGCCCAGAAAGGGTGCTACAGCTGCCCAGATATATTGTCAAGTCTCCCTTGCACGTATTCCCATGATGCTAGAGTCTCCTCAAACAAATGTAAGCAGAAGTCCACTTAGTGTACAATGTATTGCTAAAAATGCTAACCATCATGTGAGCCTTCACTGAGTCATACTTTTTGCCAGTAGAGGGCCTTGCCTTGATGTTGATAACTGCTGACTGATCAGGTGGTGGCTGCAGAAGTTTGGGATGGATGCGGCCATATCCTAAAATAACAATGAAGTTGACCTCATCAATTGACTCTTCCTTTCACTATTTCCCTGCAGCATGCCATGCTATTTGATAGCATTTTACCCCACAGTAGAACTTCATTCAAAATTGAAGTCAATCCTCTCAAACCCTTCAGATGCTTTACCAATTAAGTTTATGTAATATTCTAAATCCTTTGTTGGCATTTCAACAATTTTCATAGTATCTTCACCAGGAGTAGGTTCTATCTCAAGAAAAAAAATTGCTTTGCTCATCTTTAAGAGGTAATTCCTCATCCATTAAAGTTTGATCATGAGACTGCAGCAAGTCAGGCACATCTTCAGGCTCCACTTCTAAGTCAAGTTCTTGCTATTTCCACCAGTATCCCTCAAAGTTGCCCCTGATGGTTGGAATCATCTTCTTCCAAACTTCTGTTAATATTAATATTTTGACATTTCCCATGAATCACAAATGTTCTTAATGTCATCTAGAATGGTGAATCCTTTCCAGAAGGTTTTCAATTTACTTGGTCCAGATCCATTAGAGCAGTGGTTCTCAACCTGTGGGTCGCGACCCCTTTGGCGGTCGAATGACCCTTTCACAGGGGTCGCCTAAGACCACCCTGCATATCAGATATTTACATTATGATTCATAACAGTAGCAACATTACAGTTGTGAAGTAGCAACGAAAATAATTTTATGGTTGGGTCACAACATGAGAAACTGTATTTAAAGGGCCAGAAGGTGGAGAACCACTGCGTTAGAGGAACCACCTATGGCAGCGATACGCTTACAGAATGTATTTCTTAAATAATAAGACTTGAAAGTTGAAATTACTCCCTGATACATGGGCTGCAGAAGGAATACTGTGTTAGCAGGCAGGAAAAAATATACATCTTATGTACATCTCCATCAGACCTCTTGGGTGACCAGGTGCATTGTCAATGAGCAGTACTATTTTGAAAGGAATCTCTTTTTTCTGAGAACTAGGTCTCAACATGGGTTTTAAATATTCAGTAAACCATGGTGTAAACAGATGTGCTGTCATCAGGCTTTTTTGCTCTATTTATAGAGCATAGGCACAGATTTGGCAAAATCAGCAAGGATCCTAGGATTTTGGGAATAGTACTTGACTATGGGCTTCATCTTAAAGTCACCAACTTCATTAGCCCCTGACAAGACAGTCTTTGTAGCTAGGCTAGATCTTCTGGATAATTTCCTGCAGCTTCTACATCAGCACTTGCTGCTTTGCTTCTACTTTCATGTGATGGAAACCACTTCTTTACTTAAACATCAGGAACCAACCTCTGCTAGCTTCAGACTTTTCTTCTGCAGCTTACTCACCTCTCTCTGCCTTAAAAGAATTGAAAAGAGTTATGGCCTTGCTCTAGATTAGGCTTTGGCTTAAGGGAATGATGTGGCTGCTATGATTTTCTATCCAGACCACTAAAACTTTCTCCATATCATCAATAAGTGTTTTGCTGTCTTATCATTTGAGTGTTCACTGCAGTATTACTTTAATTTCCTTCAATGACTTTTCCGTTGTATCCACAACTTGGCTGTTTGGCACAGGAGGTCTAGCTTTCAGTCTTTATCAGTTTTTGACATGTCTTCTTCACTAAGCTTAAGCATTTCTAGCCTTTTAATCAAAGTGAGAGATGTGAGACTCTTCTTTTCACTTTGAACACTCTGAGGCCATTTTAAAGTTATCATTTGGCCTAATTTCAATATTGTATCTGTAGGAATAGAAGGCAGAGGACAGGGAGAGAAATGGGAAAACGACCGGTCGATGAAGCAGTCATAGCACACATTTATCGATTACGTTTGCCATTTTACATGGATGCAGATTGCAATTGTAACATCAAAAATCATGGACCATGGATCACAATAATAAATATAATAATAATGAAAGAGTTTGAAGTATTGCAAGAATTACCAAAATGTACCAAATACAAAGTGATCAAATGCTATTGGGAAAATGGCACTAATAGACTTGCTTGACATAGAGTTGACATGTAACATAAATTTGTAAAAAATACAATATCTTCAAAGCATAATAAAGCCAAGCACAATACAATGAGGTATGCTGCATTTTATTTTATTTTATTTTTATTTTTTATATTCTGTTTTATTGCTTAAAGTATATTATATGGATGGCATACTAAAAGAGAAAACAAAATATGCATTTGGATGGCATACTAAAAGAGAAAACAAAATATGCATTTCTTGTAAAATAAGAAACAAAAAATTCTTTTCTCATTATTATTTGCTAATTCTATAGATATTTTAGCCAATGCTATCAGACATGAAAAAGAAATAAGAGGTATTGGAAATTAAAATATAACATTCCTGATACTTTCAAGTAATTTTTATGCTAGGAAGTACATGAGAAAAACATTATACATTTAAATCAATAAGAAAACAGGATAAGTTAAAATTACAAAACTTAATGCTCATCCTATATACATGCAAATAGTTAAAGAAGAAGTCAAGTAACTCATAAGGCAAATAACCACAAAATCATTAAGTAACCTATATTTTTCTAGTAAAAATAATAATATAAATAATGAAATACAATATGATTTTATAGAGTACACTGAAAATTTCTTAAATACTGGGAAAATATCCCATAATTGGGGGTGGAAAATATATATGAGCAGGCAGATTCTGAGAATGTAACTGTAATTTTCAGTGAAATCTAATGAAATTCCAGTGACACAAATAATTACTAACCTCAGCAATCTATTAGACTAAATTAATTAATCTCAGCAATCTATTAGACTATATTAA
>NW_005354291.1:4269269-4270046 GCF_000412655.1 Myotis brandtii | reverse complement strand
ATATATCAAGAAAGTTCTGGACAAAATTTAAAGCAAAATTTGACTAGGAAAAACTTTTAAGACATATTAGAAAGGTGTGCTTACCTGAAAAATTAATAACTAAAATATTAATATTCCAATAAAAACAGCAAAAAGAAACATGGATAAAAACATGGATATAAAATTCACAGAAAAAAATGTATATATTTATATGATAAAATGTTCAGCCTCACCAACAATTAAAGTAAGGCAAATTGAAATAAACAAATTACATTAAAATCCATCAGATTGGCAAAACTTAACAAAATATAATATGTTTTATGCATCTAGGAAGTTATCTGATAATATATAAAAAGACCCTTCAACATGTTCATACATTTTAACCAAATAATTTTATTTTAGGATTTATGCTATTGAAAAATCAGAAATGCTATTAAAATATGTGTTCATAAAAATATTAACTTTCAGCATAATTTATTATTGAACAATCTGAGTATCTAAAAACAGTAGGAACAACCTAAAAACCCCACAAATAGGGGGTTATGTAAAGCATATTATGATATATAAAATATAATGCAGTGATCAAATTTTCCAGTATACCTATATATAGAAAAGTGGGATATAAAGATAGTTTAAACACTTTAATCCCAAACTTTTAACTCTATACATAATCATCAATATTCATATATTTATATAGATTTACATAGATATTTATATAGATTTACATAGATATTTATATATACTAGAGGCCCGGTGCACAAAAATTTATGCACTCGGGAGGGAGGGGGGGGGGACCCC
>NW_005354291.1:4251152-4268354 GCF_000412655.1 Myotis brandtii | reverse complement strand
CTTCAGCTGCCTGGCTGCCGGCCGCCATCTTGGTTGGCAGTTAATTTGCGTATCGCCCTGATTAGCCAATGGGAAGCGTGTCAGAGGTACAGTTAATTACCATGTTTGTCTATTATTAGATAGGATATAGAGAGAGAGAGAGAGAGAAAGAAAGAGAGCGAGAGAGAGAAAAGATCAGAGAATTAACCAACAATGGCAGCAGTAGTTGTCTTCTGACAGTGGGTTTACAAGATGTTATTATTTTCTTCACATATTTATATATTTTTCCAATTTCATATAGTAGACACTTTTTATATCAAACAAAACAATAAAAATATTTTTATATACTGACTCAATTTTTATGAACCTTTTTCAATGTAATGTATTTCATCTTAATGACAATCAATAATTATGAAAAAAAACATTTCTACAGTAAATAGTTATAGTTTAAAATTGCATTGATATTTTTGTTTCTAAAATATTATTTCATGTAGTGCCACCCTAAGCACTTTAGGCCTTGCATTAGGGACTATGCTGATTCACATAGCTGCTGAGATGCATTCAGTAATGATGGTTTACAATCTCTGTTTTCCCTGAATCTTGCCGTTTTCCAGTCAGGACTGCAAACAGGTGGACATGATTCTGAAGTTAGGGCCCATCAGTCAAAGACAGGAGATTACTTAGATAAACCGGGTCATGTGGAAAGTCTGCAATGTGATTTTCAAATCAGAAATAGTTTATACATCTACTGACCTAGGGATACAATACAATTGTTTCACAACTAGGACTTAGGAATCCAGCTCAAGTTGTAGCCCCATGAGCAGAGGCAAGGAAAGCATCTCCCTCCTCGAGGCCCAGCGTGATGCACAGCCAGATGTTCTCCATGGGGGAAAGGAAGTAGCCATGGATGCCAAAATTGGCATCAAAACGACAATGCATTTCCTTGGAGGATTTTCCTGAGAGGAATTAAAAAGGAGCAGATGGCATGATATGAGCAAAATTTTTCTTGCTCTTCCTGTATGTCAAAAATGTATTTTAACCAAACAAGATTTAAAATCAGGAAAAAGGGGGAAAATCATCAGTCATGAAGTACAAAGAGGATTTGGATGAATAGTATACATTTACCTACAGTTAAAACTCTGAGCCTGATGAAAAGTAAAGCAACACTGCTTAGAACCACTTGTGCTGGGTAAGTACAGACAAAAGAAAAGGTCGAAAATGGTGCTGTCATCAGCTACTTTGTCTCTCCTGCCAAACACCTAGGAGACATTACTTACTTCACCCTTTCCTCAGCCCCATATCTACTCACAGTCAATCGGCTTGTCAATTTTACTCCAAAATAATTCTCAGAAGCTGCCTATTTCTCTCCAACTCCATTGTCAACTTTCCAGTGGTCGGCAAACTGCGGCTCGGCAAACTGCGGCTCATGAGCCACATGCGGCTCACTCAAGGGGCCAAAGAGCCGCATGTGGCTCGCGAGCCGCAGTTTGCCGACCACTGGAGACTGAAGAGGTACCCTTCAGGGGGAGGGGATGGAAGCAGAGGGGAGGTAGTCAACAGGGAAAAAGGGGGACATCTGTAATACTTTAAACAATAAAGATTAAAATGAAATACACAATTAAAAAAGAGGTGCCCTCCATCACATTCTCCCTCTCCGTACTCTTGCCCTCATTGTCCAATTTTCAGTGGAAACCTCAACAATATAAAGCAGATCATGTCACTGCCCTGCTTAAAACTCTCCAATGGCTTTTAAAACAAAGTGATAAACCACAAAATCTGTTCCTCTAACACAGTGGTTCTCAACCTTCCTAATGCCGCGACCCTTTAATACAGTTCCTCATGTTGTGGAGACCCCCAATTTCATTGTTACAAATTGAACATAATTAAAGCATAGTGATTAATCACAAAAACAATATGTAATTATATATGTGTTTTCCGATGGTCTTAGGCAACCCCTGTGAAAGGGTCGTTCGACCCCCAAAGGGGTCACGACCCACAGGTTGAGAACCGCTGCTCTAACACCAAGCTCACTATCCCTGTGCACCTGAGTTCCTTCTTTTTTTAAAATATATTTTTATTGTTTTCAGAGAGGAATGGGGGGAGGGGGAGAGACTTAAAATATATTTTTATTGATTTCAGAGAGGAATGGGGGAAGGGGGAGAGATAGAGAGAGAGAAACATAAATGATGACAGAGAATCATTGATAGGCTGCCTCCTGCCCACTCCACACAGGGGAGCCTGCAACCCAGGCATGTGCCCTGACTGGGAATCAAACCTATGACCTCCTGGTTCATAGGAAGACGCTTAACCATTGAGCCACATCAGCCAGGCTGAGTCCCTTCTTCCTGGAGTAAATCTTCCCCAGCATTTCCATGCTTGTCTTCTTATCATTCATGCTTTAGGTGAACTATTTTCTCTTCAGAAAGGTCTCCCTTGAACATCCAATTTGTTTTCTGGTATCCTTTTATTGCCTCACTCCATTTTATTTCCTTCACAGTTCTCATCACTGTCTGGTATTTTTATTTTACTCATTATTTATTCATTGTCTCTCCCCACATGAATGTATGCACCCTTATCCATCTTGTTCAGTGCTAACTCCAGTACCGAAATCAGTGCCTAATGCAGGGTAAGTCTTAAGCAAATACTTGAGAGTACAAGATGTTAGTGAAAACATGTGTGATAGAAGAATATTTGACTGTCCAATAATAATCTCAGGTGGTGTAACAGGAGTTCACTTTCTGGAGAGTTAAAAATATTATAGAATCCCATAATTAATTACACTTATGTTTTATTTTTTAATATTTTTTATTTCAGAGAATCATTGATTGGCTGCCTCCTGCACACCCCACAATGGGATCAAGCCCACAACCCGAGCATATGCCCTGACTGGGAATCGAACCTCAATCTCCTGGTTCATAGGTTGATGCTCAACCACTGAGCCATGCTTACATTTTAGACAATTTTAATAAGGTAGCCAGCACTCACAAACATCTTTTCGTTTATTGTATTCCTCCAAAATTGAATTATAAGAGCCAAGTGACTTAAGGGCAATGAATGTCTTATTGAACCTGACATCATCTCACTTGCAGCATGCCTAATGAGTATCAGCTTTGTGTCAGACTTCTGGCGTCACAAGACCAATGCTGTCCATCAGCCATGTTTTATACAATAATGAAGCAGATACAGCCAGTGGCCTGTCCACGTCCCCTCAGATCCCTACAGCATTTCTGTGAACATCAATTCCTGGTGGGCTTTCAGTCCCAACATCACCACTTTGTCTTTTGCATGGAAGCGTTATCCCAGGCTTCTGGACCTTCTCTGGCCTCCGCCCACAGACAGCCTGGGAACTATGTCCTCCTGGGGCCTTCCTTCAGCACGGGCTCACGGTGCAGGGGTATAAGCAACCGGGCTCCGTGCCGCTCTGATAAGAGTAACTCGAGGTGTGTGCTCCCCTTCCTGCAAAGCTTCCTCAGTACGACTACACTCAATATTACACCCTTGTTTGGTGCCTTTTCCTTTCCAGGCTCACTTCTTCACTTTTCTGCCAGTTTTCCTAAGAGCACTTTCTAATAAATTGCTTTCAGATGAATTTTGTTAAACTGAATGGCATCAGACATTTGAACAGCAACATTACAAGTTAGATGACAGAAAAGAAATACCTTCAAATTCCTAAGAGATTGTTTCCACAATATAATTCTATGCTCAAGTAACTACTAATTGTGAGTGAAACAGATAATCACACATGAAAAGGGACAAAAATGTTTCTCATGCATCTCTTCCCAGGAAGCTCTTAGATGCTCACTATGTTAAAACACGAGGATAAACCAAGAAGAAGCAATATATGATATTCCGGACACAGGATCCAACTAAAGAGAGGAGGCAGAGAGGGTCTCTGGTAGATGATTGTTAGGAAACTGGCTCGGAAACCAAGTTATAGAGCAGCCAGGCCAGGCTATGGCTCTTTGGAATGTGCCAGCAAAGTATCTCTGAGAAGAATAAGCTAGGAAGATACCCGGAGCATTGAAACATATTGCAAGGAAATGTATATTGCTGAAGGAGTACTTGGTGGTGAAGTGGTAAAAAATGAGAAAAATCAATAGCAAAAAAAAACAAAAACAAAAAACCACACAATTATTAAGAAAGGAATCAAAAAGGATAAAAGAAAGGAAACATTCATTTTGTAGCTGTCAATAGCACTTCATAGTCAAATATCATAACCACTGAATACTTATCTAACAAAAACTACGCTACAACTACATTGGCAATATGGAGGGATCACTAATGTACATGAGATGGCATAAAAGAGCCAAATCCTCATTCATTATAGTGAGGAATGAATAGATAATATCTGAAATTGAAATATGGAAGCAAAAATCAAAAGGAATAGCTAAAAATAGTTGAAAATAGCTGTAAATATTGGGAAATGGGGTTATAAAGGTGAGAAAAAAAGAAGTGTTTATGTACTGTACATATATAACTGGTTAAGTGAAATATTAAGAAGAAGAAAAAAAAGAACTTTGAGCAATTTCTCTCTCTCTTCTAACATTTGAGCATTTAATATTACTTAAATCCACTGAGGAAAAGTACACAGAATATTTTCTATTGCGGTATAGTTGATTAATTCAAACAAGAAATCCTACAGGGCACTAATCAATAGGTAATACTTTGAATAAAGTCATTTAAAAGAGAAACTCTTGATTTCTAAATAGCAATCTATAATAATAAAAGTGTAATATGCTAATTAGACCGGACGTCCTTCCAGATGACCTTCCAGACGAAGCTGGGGCTGCAAGGGAAGCCTGGGTCCTCGGTGCCTGCTGGCGGCCGGAGGGATGCCCAGGTCCCAGGTGCTGGAGAGAAGCCTGGGTCTTTGGTGCTGGAGGGAAGCCGGTGCCAGCAGCTGGAAGAAGGAAGGCCTACTCTTGCACAAATTTCGTGCATTGGGCCTCTGGTATAATAATATCTAACATTTATCCAGTGATTATTTTCTGTAATGCATCCATTATTTAATTCTCACAGCATCCCTTTGAGGCAGGTAACACTACTGTCCCCAGATTTTGGAGAAGAAAACTACATTTTAGAAAATGTCAATCTTTGCTCAAAATCTCACACCTAGAAAGCAATCCTGGTAAAATTTCTCTTCTCTCTGGTGGGAATGCTTGTTCCCCAGAAATCCACATGGCTCACTGTCCTACCTCTTGCAGGTCTGTGTACAAATCTTACCATTGTAGGAGGATTTCCCTGACCACCCTATTTGAAAAGAAAACCAATTTCCTCCCTTGCAGCACGCACCCTGCACCCCCTGCCCCTCTCACCCACCCACCCACCCCCACACCCCAGCACTAGCATTCTCTAATCCCTGGGTGCTTTCCTTTCTCCACAGCACTTCTCCATCTGCCCTTCTACATAATTCACTTATTTATGTTGTTTTTATCTATATATCATCAATTAAATGTAAGGTCCATAAGAACAAGGATTTTGCCTCTTGTCTTATTTGTGTTATCCTCAGTGCTCAAAACAGAATAAAAAAATGTTGAGTTTGCTTGAAAAGTCATGAATCTAGAATTTGAACTCTTTACCACCACCACATGATATTGTCAACTCTAGTGACTCACTGTAAAATGCTGTGGAGATTATCAAGTTTTGTCAAAACACTTTCAATGCATCATAAAAAGGCAAAGTGGGTGAAAACACTTTTATGGAAAACCAGGCCCTATGATTAGTCTATAAAAAGAGCACTTCTTCTTCCCACACGAAAGAATGGCTTACAGCAGTGTCTTAAAAATTAGCTTATTTACTTTTGCTTTCACCAGGGTAATCTTTCAAATGATTAACTTTTCCTGATAATCAATCATAAGCAAATGATTTGTTGTGGGAAGTGGGTCCCATAGTAGAGAAAAAGTCCGTTGTTGGGAAGAAGTTTTTGTAGGTATACTAAACAGAAAAGCATGTATTCCCCCAAAGTCTTCCCAAGAGAAAGCACCTGAAATTGCACACTCATTCAGGAAATGGATATGACTTGAGTTGAGTGACTTAAAATGTGTCCCTGTAGATGTTGAACTATGCAATTTGTTCAGCTCCCACTTAATGACAAGAGAAACATCATGTTCCTCCTATCCCTTTTGTGTATAAACTGCAACTCAGGATTGATGCAAGTTTAACGAGGTAATAATTTAGCTTTCAAATCAATTTATAATTGTATGAACTTAGCATTCTGGAAGGGGATGGAAGGGTTGAAGAAGGAAACCCACTCATTCTGTTGTTGATTAGACAAAGAGATGAAAAGCTATCATCTTCCCAGTTCACAGCTGTAAATACCTAATGGTCAATGAATTGGCCTCAGGAGAAGATTACCTTTTCATATTTGAGTACACTGAGCATTTTCTGATAAGAGGTAAATTAAGAGATAGGCATGTACAAGTCTGGGCCTAATCCAGTATTTACTATGCATTTAATGGATACAGTTACTGAGTTTAATGACAAAGCCACTGAAAGCAAATTTTATTTTTCCAAAACAATAACATACTTCATTAGTGTTTTTTATTATTATTAGTCTTTAAAGATCTTTGGGTTTAAGATAAAATGAACTAACTCTTCAAGATTTCTAGCTCTTTAGACATTTAGGATTTAAAATAATAATATATAAAGAACATACTGGTGGTTGTCAGAAGGGAGGAGGGTTGGGGGACTGGGAGAAAAAGGTGAATTACTATAAATAGGTAGTTACAAATAGTCACAGGGATGTAAAGTTCAGCACAGGAAATATAGTCAATAATAATGTAATAACTATGTATGGTGTGCAATGGGACAATTTTGTAAAGTATATGATTGTCTAACCACTATGCTATACATCTCAAACTAATATAAAATATTACTGAATATAAATTGTAATTGAAAAATAAATTTAAAAAAAACAATCAATAACAGACTTTATTTGGGACAGGAAACTTTCTCCTGATAAACTGTTTTATATACTTTTAATATATGTTTATTGATTTCAGAGAGGAAGAGAGAAACAGAAGCATCAATGATAAGAATCATTGATTGTCTGCCTCCTGCTCGCCCCCTACTGGGGATCTAGTCCATAATCCAGGCATGTGCCCTGACCCAGAATGAAACTGTGACCTCCTGACTCTAAACCACTGAGTGACATTGGCTGAGCTAAACTGTCATATTATATTAGTAGGTAGTTAACTTTCTTTCATTTTTATATTTTTTATTCTTTGTTGGTGTTTTTTAGCTATTCACTATCTTCAAAATACAAACAAGAACTGAACAGATGTTTTCTATCATTACCCTATTATTATTATTACTATTTTTCTAATATTTATCAGAATTATGAGTACAAGATATAATGGGTACATAAGTTGAAGCAACTATGTCTACATAAAATATGAAAGACCTTAAATGAACAAACCAATGGAGTGATTTCATTTGTATCAACTTTTCTCTATTTACTTACACCCTTGTAATACAAAGCAGAGGAGGAGATTTATAAATGAATTTGAAATTTATAATTTCTAAACCATTCTATTTATTCACATTAAAATCAAATCAGTGATTATGAGAAAACTATGCATGTTTTACTGGAAAATTTCAAACTTGGACTACATCTTATTGATAGTTGAGAAAAATAGATTTACTTTCCTTTAAAGCATTCAGAAAAAAATATCACACGTAGTTTGGTAATTAAAAAATCAATTATTAAGTTCTAAAATACTTCTAATGGCAAACCAATAAGGAAAAAAATGTTTCTGCTAAACTTTATATTATCTCACAGACCTTCATTAATTTATTCCATCAGCCAGTCATTTTCTTCTTCAAATTGAGAAACTTCTCAGTATCAACAGACTTTGAGCAATGCTAGAGACTAAAGAGATGCATGTGACATAACTCTGCCCCTAGGGAGCTCACTACCTCAAAAAGAAGACTGGGTAAACCAACAATTAGAACTCAGTATACAGGATGGGACAAAAATTGTTCATATAGAAAACAATACATTAATTAATAAATAGTAATATAATAATAAACTATTAGAACTCAGTATACAGGATGGGACAAAAATTGTTCGTATAGAAAACAATAAATTAATAAATAGTAATATAATAATAAACTTTCGCATACTCACAACTGTAAACATACCTTTGCCTCATCCTCTATAATGAATAACAAAAGGATGCTCAAATACCACCAAAGCTCTTACCTGAAATAGAGTGTGGAACAAGGAAATGGGGCTGGGATACAGTGTGTTTAGGGAAAGCTTCAGAGAAGAGGAAACGCTTGAGCTAAACCTCTCCCTTTCTCTCTCTGAAATCAATTTAAAAAAAAATAAGTAAACTTCATAGCTGATTAGGGTGGGTGATAAGAGAGACAAAGATGTCTCTCTAGGTTCTGGCTATTTTGAATAAAGTCAAGGTAAGAAAGTGCATTCTTGAGTGGAGAATGGTTTATGCAAGGCATAAATATTTGAAATAGTATAAAGCAACCTGGAAACTGCAAACAACAACAGCATTTTTGAATACCTATTTTGTACCAGGCATAGCAATAAGCATTAATTGAACAAAGGTTCAAAAGGTCTACATAACTTGTACAATCACATAAAATTTAGACTTGAACTCAAGTAATTTGATTTCACAACTTTTGCTCTTAACCAATCAACAAATACAATGGAATTTCTTAAGATTAATAAAATAAAGTGACTAAAGGAAAGAATACAGACATAATGAAATAATGATATAAAATTCTGCTGAGGAGTATGGACTTGTTCCTAACAGCATAAATAGCTATTAACAAATTTTAAGATAGGGAAGTGCATATGTTGAAGAAAATTATTATAAAATTCTAAGTGAGAGCAAAAAGATCCAAGAGTAACAATGGAGATGAAAAATGAAAAATACCTAATATCAAGAGATCTTCAAAATGTAGGATCAAGAAGACTTCATTCCTGGCTGGTGTGACTAAGTAGTTGAGTGCCGACCCTTGAACCACAAGGTCACAGTTCGATTCTGGTCAGGGCACATGCCCCAGTTGCAGGACCGATCCTCAGTAGGGGGCATGCAGGAGGCAGCCGATCAATGATTCTCTCTCATCATTGATATTTCTATCTTTCCTTCTCCCTTTCTCTCTCTGAAATCAAAAAAAAAAAAAAGAAGTAAACTTCATAGCTGATTAGAGTGGATGATAAGAGAGACAAAGATGTCTCTCTGGTTCTGGCTGGGGTAATAGATAGATGGTACTCTAGAGCTCAGAAAAACAGTCTAGAGGGGAAATGTGTTTACAGTATTAAGGTACAGTTATAAAAAAATCACTACATAAAAGCATGACAATTTTATAAATAGGAAAGGAGGGATGGTAGAAGTAGAATCTAAAACAACATCAAATTTATGATTCTGACAATATTTTTTAAGCTAAAAGGAAGCAACCCAGAAAGGCTGGAGCCAACAAGAAAAAGAAAGTAATGGTATAATAAATATGGGAGAGGAACAACTTTTACTATAAGAAGTCCATTTTCAAATGCTGCCCAGAAAGAAGAGAGGCAAGCACCACAAGTGCATGTACCATGTTTGCTAAGTAAGGTCCTAGTTGTTTCCTTAGAACCATCCTTTTGGAGTGTCTGGGAAGAAGGAGATTAGTAGGTTGAACAAGGAAAGAGAGTTGAAGAACTGAAACAATGAGTGTAAATTATTCTTTTAAGAAACTTGGCTGCCAAGGGTAGGAGAGAGACAGGGTAAAAGTCAGATGAGGTCAGAGGTTGGGGGGAGAGAGAAAAGTTTCAGTATGAGGGAAAAATTGAGGATACAGGAGAGAAGGGAAATGAATAAGCAAAGACCTTGAGGGAAATGACCAAGGGAAATTTACCTCTAGCTATATCTGCCGCGGGGAAAGGAGCTTTACTCAAGTAATAAATCATATTGTTGGTTTATTCTAGTGAGGAAAAACTCCAAAGACACCTCCAGAATCCTTCTTAGGATCCCTTGGAAGCAATTTGTTTTCTACCATTTTGCAGAAAGCTAGATTATCTGCCTAAACACAACATAAATAAAAAATAAAACACTTTGGTACATTGTACAATTAAACATTTTAGAAAATTTGCCTTGCATAATAATTATATTTTTAAGGGATTTGCACACTTTAAAATTTCCCTCACTGTAATTTATTCATGCTTTTTTTTTGTTTTCTCAATATTCAAAATAACCAATCTTCTCTTTGTTCCACTGTCTCAAGCACTGTTGACGTTGGCAGTATAGTATGCTAAAGGCTTGGCATAGAATCATGGAACCACATGGTCCCAGAGAGGTCCCAGGGAAGGTAAGCTCCTTGAAATGTTGAAGTTTATTCCTAAGAGTATTAGTATTGTTAGTGTTTTTATAAACAAACTATGGAATTATTACGTTAAAGTTCAGATTTATAAATATTTTATTCTGTATATAGAATACAATCCTATATAATAAAACCCTAACATACAAATCGAACAAACTGCGTAACGACCGGCCACTATGATGTGCACTTACCACCAGGGGAAGACCAGCAGCAGTGATAGGGGAGCAGGGCCGGCCAGCGGGTGGCACCAGGCCGCCAGCCAAGGCAGGTGTGGGGGGGGGGCCCTATTGCCCCACAGATTGGCCCTGATCGCCAGCCAGGCCTAGGGACCCTACCCTATATATTGGAAACAGTCTCTTAAATTTCAAAGTTAAAACTTGGCAAGGCTACTCTAACACTCAAAAGAACAGAATGATGCAGTGATGACATGCATGGACTCTGGCTTGCACATTTTGTGGTCAGCCCTGGTTCTGACACTTATAACTGTGTGACAAAGCCAATTACTTCTTTCTGCTCTGTTTTTCCACCCATAAGATGGGGAAAATGGTACTACTGCCTCAGAAGGATCATGTTATGTACTACTTTTTATAATCAGGGCAAAAAAAAATGTAGCTGCCCATACAACAGCAAGATGCCTTTCACCTTTATGAAAAGTATGGTCGCTGGTGCATGCACCATCCTGGATTGCAAGAGGGATGTCTGCCTGTCAGTTTAGACCCGTTCCCCAAAACTGGCAGTCGGACAATCCCTGCGGGTGCAGGCTAAGTTGAGGGACCCCCCTCCTCACCAATGCACAAATTTCATGCATCAGGCCTCTAGTATGTAATAAAATAAGTAAAATACAATGTATCTATCTCTAGTCTAACTCTTATTTTGAATCAACCATACAAATGAAAGCATAGTTATAAGCGTTAAGAGATGAGGGGGAGATTTCCATATAACTTAATAAATAGACAGTGTAAAAATGTTTCTTGCTGAAATAAATGCCATTCTAAAGTTTTCTTTCCATCAGGACACTTTCAGAATCAACTGAAATTAAAGACATCTTATCCTGATATAGTATCAGATACAGCTTTTTATTAACATTTAATGATGTTCTGCAATCTTCTGCAATATTTATTGCTTTGAAAAAAATACAAGTATCAGGATTAAATTACCAAAATTTCCAAAAGACTGATTTCATAAATGATACAATAGACATGTTATATATTAATTTGTCAATATTGATGCACTGCTCATATCAAAGGAACTGTGTTGGACCCCATGATAATTTTCAGAAATTCTTAAGAATATTTTTCTTTTCCTGACTAAAAGGGTCCTAAGAATATTTGGTCTTTTCTAGGACAGTTCATTTAACTTAATTAAAAGGAACAGAGAAAAACAATGTATTTGTGGAACACAGATAATCATAATAATGCAACAAAGCCGCAACAAAAGCAAAGATGATTAAGCATAATGTTGCTGTATAAAAGTTTAATTATTAAAGGTTGATATAATACTTTTACTAATTGTTCTATGTAACCAGTTAATTTTTAGTAGGTTAACTGGAATTCAGCTAGCACAATTTTTAAATTTCAATGGTAAATATTGCCACTTCCAACCATGTGAGAACACACACACAAAAAAAACGACATTAGGAAGCAGGCCCTTACCAGATATCTAATCTGCTAAAGCCTTGAACTTGGACTTCCTAGCATTCAGAATTATGAGAAACTAGTGGCCCAGCATGCACAAAATCATGCGCAAGTAGCTCGCTTCCATTTGCCTCAGCTCGCAGCCCCGCCCTCACTGCTCATAGCTCTCCACAGCTAGTAGCTCCCGCCCCGCCCACCTCAAGAGCCTCTGCTCATTTGGTTGTGACGGCATTATGGCATTATGGCCACAGGCCTTTTATATAAGAGATAAATGTCTGTTGTTTATAAGCCACCCAGACTTTGGTATTTTTGTTATAGCAGCCCAAACAGACTAAGACTGCTTCATAAAATTATGGACTTAGTTTTGTTTACTACTCTACCTCCAGCTCCCACAGCACTTGGTATGTGGGAGACAAACAATATCTGTAAATGAATGAATTTAAGAATCCACAGCTGAAGAGATGATTTATTTGATTTGGAAACAGATGCATCTGGATCAGTGAAATCTACTCTGTAAGTTATCCATGTCATTCTGCCTATTTATTTAGACGATAAAGCTCATAATACAAGAACCTATTATAATCTCACTAGTTCTTATAATGTTTAAAACAGGCAGTAGTGATCTGAGAGACCCTAACTGACAGATACCAAAATGTTATTGTATGGCTTCCTCATGCTTTCAACAACAGGAACGAAAGAAAAACAAAACAAGCTAAACCACCAACAGAAAAGAACACACAAACTCAGGCTGGAGGAGGCAATACCTGTACTTAAAAGATTATCATATGTTTTATGATATTTTGATCTTTATAGCTGAGAGAATTGAAAGAAGAAGAAAGGTATATACAAAATATAATCATAAACTGGTTCTTATCATTTAAGTATACCTTCCATGATAACTAAATGATTTGACTTATGACACAGAATTATTGTTCTGGCAGAAATAACAGGGCTTTGGCGAATTAGCATCATTTTTCTAGCTGAGATGAAAAAAGTCAAGGTGAACAGGACAGGAAGAGGAGGCACATGTTTATTAGATGGGAAGAGAGTTCTGACCTTCCACACACGGCACGATAGCCCTTAGCACAGAGCATGGCATAGGCGCTGATGCTCTTCTAGGCACAGGCGGAACATCAGGCCAGGAAGGTTCTAAGGAATGTACCAACCCTGCTCCAAGCATTGCCCGTTGGCCAAGAGGACCTGCACACGGATCAGCCTCTCTGTCAGTTAATGCTGTAACTATGAACAGTCTTCTCAGGAGTGAAGTCATTTGATGGCAACTTAACTAATGATACACTGGAAAGTCCAAGAGGTCAGGAGACTTTCTCCATGGCAACTTAACTAATGATACACTGGAAAGTCCAAGAAGAGGTCAGGAGACTTTCTCGTGCCTCTGCACCTTACTTCTCCAATTGGCTAGAACAAGGGGAAAGTTCATAGATGTTGTCTGTTTAAATAAGGCGGTACCAAGCAAAAATTCACTTGGAAGTAAAACTAAAAAGTGAGGGGGTTTAAGTAAGTAAATTTGAAGCTCAGACTATGGTACTAATTGTTACAGTTACCTATAAACTAGGCCTAAAATCACTGCAGACAGCCTCCAAACTATAACAATGCAGGTAGTAAATAAAATTTTAAAAATACCCAATTTAAATATATACTTCCACCCTAGAAACTCTTTCAACATAATTGTTTTCTGCTTCATCTCTACAGAACTCTGACCTTATGTCTTTGCCCTTGTGATTCCTTTAGGAGTATTAGAGAATCACTATGTTTAAAGCTTTTGCTATGATGATGATTTGTACTAGTAAACCTACAGAAAATGACAGAACTAGTAATAAGAGAAGGGAGGGCTATAGACAGCTATTCCATTAAGCAATTAGTCATTGGCCACCTGCTATGCGTACTGCTCTGAATGATCCCAGGGATTCAATGGTAGCTAAGACTAAGTAAGTCTTTATCCAAGGAAGTTTTGCAATAGAGTAGGAGGAATATGACAGGTACATGTCTGATTATAATATATCTAGGATGAGATAAGGTATGTGACATAAGGGAAGGGAATTCATAGCATCTGAGGGTTCAAAGAAGATGATATTGCATGTATCTGTGGAATCCAATATGAGAAATGAACTGTAAGAATGGCTATTATAATGAGAAGGAATTACAGAGGCAAAAGGAAGAATAAGAAGGAGCAGGAAGAAGTTCAGTGTAGAGATCACAGGGTATATGCAGTGGAGCAGCAGTGGACGCACTGAAAGGTCATGTTGTAGAAGGCCAAGGATGTTAAGATGCTACATATGAACTTAATAGGCAAGAGTCAGTATTAGAAAGAATCTAAACAAGGTAAGGGTATCACTGTGTTTATTTATTATGAATGGTAATCTAAGAGCAATGAGGATGAACTGAGATAGGGGAGTGAGGAGATAGGATGGCTCATTAGGATGCAATCATCATAGTCCAGTCAAGCTGTGATAAGGGTCTGAATAAAGTGATGATAATCAAAATGGGCAAGAGCAATAGAATGAAGATAGAACAGAAACCTGGATTTGCAAAGGTTTGGCTACAGGGACACCGGAGAAGGGCACGCCGATGACAATTCTGCAATACTGAGTTTCAGTGAGACGAGGGTGTACTGCACACTCTCCTAGGCACTTTATATCTGTCATTCACACATTAATAGGACAAATGAAAAACAATCCTATTTTTTTTTTACATACGAGGAAACTGAGGCTTAGAGATGAACAACTTGTACTACAGTAAGTACCAAAGCTGGGGTGTGGATTGAAAACTACTCAATTATATTATAACTTTTAGGAGGATAAGCATGGTTATACTAATATTAATAGCAAAACCATATCTTTTTTTTATTCCAAGGCTGTTCCCTGATATTTCTAATTGGTATCAAATTATCAAATGCATGTATTTTTAATCTATTAATCTTATTTATTTAATTTTTCTCACTTCTATAATACACAGTTAACTGACAATGTTATAGTACAAATAAGATTTTGATGCAAATCAGGCATCAAAATAAATTTTTAAAAAATAAAAAGAGAGGGAAATTTAATCAGAAATATGTGATATAATAATACTCAAAATCAAGATAGGAGGACAATCTAGGAGAAAATGTAGAAGTTATGTTTCATACTCTGGTGTTTTCTACATAGATTAAAACAATGAAATGAAATATCTATTAGGTTACTTGACATATTTTCTAGAGTTCTCCCCTCAGATGACAGAATTTGAGGCAGAAAAAAACATATTTTAATGTTACCTAAGGATAGAATCTCAATGAAATTGTGTGACTTTCAGGCTACTGTTTCTATAGGGAAATGATGAAATCTGACTATATAGCTTCCAAATATCTTCCAATAAGTGTATCAGCAGGGCTAGAAACTAATGAGACATTACATTATGGCACATCATAAATTTTAACCTGAAACACATTTTACATGCTTACCCTTTATAAATTGATTTCATTTGAACACACATATAATAGAATATTAGATCCTAAAGAGATATTCAGAACACTGTTCCTGGCCTCTAAGAAATGCTACTGGAATAAAATGGACTTCTTATTTGTTTCTGATTTCAGTTTACATTTACTTTCTTTCTTTGGGTCGTGATTCACTAGATGTATTTATTAAAGGAAGACAAAGATTTAGAGGCTTTGATTGTGACTGTGAACTAAGCACTTATATGGAAATCATCATCTGTTCCAAGTAAGTTAATGGGCACAGGAAGTGACATGATGTGGAAAGAACACAGATTTGGGAGCTGGTCACCCAGCCTCTCTTATCCTCCATTCTCCACCAGACTAAAGAATACCCGCTTGGCAGTGCTGGGTGAGGAGTAGAGACTTTGGGAAGGCAGCCAGCAATGTGCCTGGAACACTACAGGCACTCCAAAAATGCTAGCTATTATTTCTGTTAGCTTCCTCAGGAGGCAAACACGAAGCTGGATTAAATTAGAGGCAAAGAGACATTACATTAAGAAGAGAAGTGCAACCGACCAGCGTGGCTCAGCAGTTGAGCATCGACCTGTGAACCAGGAGTTCACAGTTCGATTCCAGGTCAGGGCACATGCCCAGGTGGTGGGGTTGTGGGCTCAATCCCCTGGGTGGGGGTGTGTGCAAGAGGCAGCTGATCAGTGATTCACTCTCATCATTGGTGTTTCTACCTCTCTCTCCCTCTCTGAAATCAATAAAAATATAGTTTACCAAAAAAAGAAGAGAAATGCAAAAGGGAAAAAGAGTGTGTGAGAGAGAGACGGAAGAGAAAGATCATTTTTCATATATAAAAAGCTCTGGGATTAATAGCAGAAATTATTATGCAAACCACTAATTAAAAATCATAAAACCCATTGGTGCAGTTGGTTCTCAAGCAAATCCACACCAGCAGCCCTATGTTTACTTTTTCTGGAGGCTATATATATTTTGGGATGCCTCCGAGCTTATTTTTAATTTTTGAGAAACATTTACAGAAGAAGATGGGTGTGTCGTTTTATCCACATGGATCTCTCTCTAGCTTCTGCTTGTGGGCATGATAATGCTCTGCTGATGGTTGGTAGGAGCTATACTAGATATCATGTCTGAGGGTGTTCAATGCAGCCCTAGAGATAAATCAGTTCACTAACTAAATAGAAGGGGTGATTCTGGCCAGTAAACTCTTCTCACAAGAGACAGGAAAACTTATAGCGGACCACTGTTCTCACAGCATGGTGAAATGTGAGAGTGTTAAAGATGAAATAGGTAGAAGACAGCAAAACCAAAAGACAGCAAAACCAATGGTTAGCTACTTGCTAAGATATTCCTTGTCAACATGCTCTTGAAAATGCTGCTAGACAAGATTTGGGGAAATCTGTCATGTCCTGAACTGGGTTGTTGCTTTAAAATGAGGTCTTGCAACTGAGGAGTCCAGGGAAATTTTGCTTGTTGTATCTTTGAATGCAGGGGGCCATTGGAGTAGTTCTGTCATGACCAGCCCAATTGATTCATCCAACTCATCACATAACTTTTAAACTGTAATTCTGTCTCCTGTGTAGTTCTATTTATACAGAGAGAATGTACTGATCACATGGAATTGGTATTTCTGTTTGCATTGACAGAGAATTCTTACAGAGATTCAAAAGAAAGCTTCTATCTGTAATTTAATTTCTTACATCACTCAACAATAATGAGCTATTACTAAACTGTGTAATCATGTCCTGTGAGGTAATTCTTCATTTAAAACAGTAAATTAGCATTCTACTAACTAAAAATAATTATAATTAT
>NW_005354291.1:4227979-4251027 GCF_000412655.1 Myotis brandtii | reverse complement strand
TATATGTATATATGTATGTATATTTGGGCAATTTGCAAATTGGTCAGGACGCCAACACCTAACAACCAATCAGCAGGCTGCATGCACAGCAGGTGCAGGTGGGCGGGGACTGCCATCACCAAGAGGACCTTGGAGCAGCCCAGCCCAGGGGCGGCCCCCAGTGGAACCTGCACCTGCACCTTCTTCCCCAGGCCAGCCCAGTGGATACAACACGTTTGGGTCATGGTGCTGTCAGCTCTCCCAGAAGATGCTTCCTCTAAGCTGCTGAGAAGCAACCTTTCCCAGGGATTCAGAGCGAGAGGCTGAGCGCACCACCCTCTCCTCTGCACCGCCCTACCCTGCGGCCCTCCAGAGCCCCCGAATACTCCCGAGAACCCGAGTCCTCCAGAGCCCCCCAGAAAACCTTTGAAGTCAGAGCCAGGTGGTCCGGCATCTCCTGCGGGAAAATGGCCAGAGCAGTGACCCCTCGTGCCTATGTCACAGAGAAAAGCGGTGCCCCTCCATCCTGCACACCCACCCCTCCACCTGTCTGGGCTCCTCTAGCGGCTCATCGCAGAAAGTCAGCCTCTGAACAAAATATTAAAATATTTCCTCTAATTAATTCCCTTTTAATGTGTACGAATTTCATGCACCGGGCCACTAGTGTTGTATATATGTGTGTGTGTATATATGTATATGTGTGTATGTGTGTATGTGTGTGTGTCTATGAATGTGTGTGTCTATGAATACATGTGCGTGTTTGATTATGTGTATGTTTTTGTATGTGTGCAAATGTGTGTGTGTGAACAGGTATGTATAACTGTAAGTGAGTGTGTGTGAGTTTATCTATGAATATGTGAGTGTGTGTCCATGAATATATGTGTGAGCATGTGTGTATGTCTATGAATGTGTGTATGAGCATGTGTCTATGGATATGTGTGTTTCTGAGTGGGTGTGTGCATGTGTGTGTAATGGAGGGACTTGGGATGACCATTTGTCCAGGGAGAGGCTCCCACCACCACCGCTGTACTGGCAGCCGGCAGCCTGGCTTGTGGCTGAGCAGAGTTCCCTCTGTGGGAGCGCACTGACCACCAAGGGGCAGCTCCTGCATCGAGCGTCTGCCCCCTGGTGGTCAGTGTGTGTCATAGTGACCAGTCATTCCCAGTCGTTCTGCTGTTAGGGTCAATTTGCATATTACCCTTTTATTATATAGGATATATATATACGATTATAAAGAAACATCAATAAAATTTTATCCTTTGGGTAAGAATATCTTTTAAAAAATAAGTTTGGCCCCGCTGGAGTGGCTCAGTGGTTGAGCATTGACCTATGATTCAAGAGGTCACTGTTCAGGGCACATGCCCGGGTCAAGGCTCAATCCCCAGAGTGGGGTATGCAGGAGGCAGCCGATCAGTGATTCTCTCTCATCACTGATGTTTCTATTTCACTCTCTATCTTCCTTCCCCTCTGAAATAAAAAAAAAAAATACTTTTTTTTTTAAAAAAAATTAGTTTGTGCATCTGAGCTTTTGGGATCCTCAGAGCCCTGATCTCCATTAGAGCTTTTGGCACAACACCCACAGTTTTCATGAATTTCCTGATACTGACCTCAGCTGAGTACACAACTTTCAGTCTTCAACAGTGCATAGAACTCATTTCCTGCTCATTATTTTCTGATACTGGCCCAATACAGTTGGATTTTGATCCACACAGTCTGACTTGAAGTCCATTAGCCTAGGTTCTCGAATTCTACTGCCAAAGAGAAAAATATCTGTATGGCTCTAAATGCAGTAGTTTATGCTTTAATGAGATCTAGCCTATATTCCTTCTCTAACTCCATGCCATCTTCTCCTTGAAATGTACACATGTACTTGGGAAAATTATATTTCCCCTTAAATACTCCGGACCTCAGTTTCCTCATCTGTAAATTAGGTTTAGAATTAAAAAGATAATACTAGAAAGGAAAATTTAGTACATAATATATAGAAACACATTCAAATTCCTTTCTTCCCAAGAGTGCAAAATTTTCAGTGATCAGTTTCATATCTCCATAATACCCTCTCAAAACGATGAAAGAAGCAATACATTCACACTGTCTTTGCAAGTTCTCAGATAAATCTTATACATCTTTGTTTAGCAGGTTACCCTTGTCGGGCCAGAATCTGTGTCATTCTCACCCGTCAAACATGATTGTACAGACATATGGAACAGCTGACTATGTTTGGGAGACATTAATTGAAATTATGAAAGGAGAAGCTTTGATCTTCCAGCCTACAGTGTGTCTGATGAACAGAACTGATAGCTCTGTGCTTCAATATGTGTGGTAATTTTTCCTAAGAAACAGTTATGAAAATCAGTCTTAATTAAGTATGTTGAAACTTCAGAAGAGTTATACTAAATGTGTATTTTGTCCTGTGTTAAATTTCTGAATATAAAAAAAGGTCCTTTGTGTTCACAGAATTCGATTGTACCCATTAAAATCAGATGATTGCAAAATTGTTTAAACTATGTAGACCAGAGAAAAATATTTTTTAAATCCTCAAATTATTTTCAAGGCAAACAAATATAATAGCAAAACCAGATCATTGTAATCTGAATAGTAAGATATATCAATCTCATATGTAGAATCAGAGACTATAGAGGCAGAATTTTTTTTTTTTGATTACCAAATTGAATTCAGTAATGGACCAAAAGACACTTCTAGATACGTCAAGAGAAACTGAAACTCTTGTTCACGATTGGAGGGAATGTAGAACAGTGCCACCACTATGGAAAACAGTATGGAGACTCCTCAAGAATTTAAAAAGAGAACTACCATATGACCCAGCAACCCTAATTCTGGATATATATCCAAAAGAACTGGAAAAAAATGTCTTATAATATAAAAATTGATCATAAAGTCTTATAAGGTTCGCCCATATCAATTTTAACAATATGCTTTGCTTTTATATGAAATTTTCTCTGGGTTTGTTCTTTCTGCAAACTTGAAAAACAGATTTTTGAGATTTTCATGGCCTATTGAATAAATGTAACCTTAAAAAAAATACAATTGCATGTTTATAGATTACTGCTATTTATGAAGTATCTGAAAAACTGTATTGATTTTTTTAATTCCATAATTACAAGCTTACATGCTTATAGCTCCTTAAACCCATTATAGACTATAAATAAATAATATAATAATACTAGAGGCCCGGTGCATGAAATTCGTGCACGGGGGGGGGAGGGCGTCCCCTCAGGCCAGACTGTACCCTCTCCAATCCGGGATCCCTCGGGGGATGTCCGACTGCCGGTTTAGGCCCACTCCCAGGGATTAGACCTAAACCGGCAGTCAGACATCCCTCTCACAATCCGGGACCACTGCCTGCCTGCCTGCCTGATCACCCCTAACTGCCCCCCTCCCTGCTCACCTGCCTGCCAGCCTGGTTGCCCCTAACTGCCCCCCTCTGCCAGCCTGGTCGCCCCATGCAGCCTGCTGTTTCATTTGGTCATCTCTCACAAACCCCCTGCTGGCCTTGTCGTCCCACACAGCCTGCTGTTCGGTCATTACTGTGACGGCATCCTGGACAATTTGCATATTCCTCTATACATTGGAAAGCCCTGGATTACACTGTCCAACAATTATCATATACACACAAAAAATAAATAAATCTCTAAATGACAGGACTGTTTTATATTAATTATAAGGTGCTAAGTCCCTCCTGGCATGGGGATTCTTATTTTAGGAATCGGTGAGCTCCAAGTATTCTGTAAACCCTGATATTGTATGAAAACGTGTGGTAGACATTTTTCTGGACAGTGGTTCCACAGCTTTCCTAGACTGCTAACCATCCATCATACTGCCCCATCGAAATGCAAATAAAAGAGTATCATCCTTCAACTACAAAAAATAAAAATATTAGGAAGAAGATAAAGAATCAAGAAGATAAAGATAAAGTCAAAATTAGGTACCTCAATATGTGTGTCTATCTCGCTCCAATTTTTTTTTTCTTTAAGAACCAGAAATCACAGTTATTTATACTGCCCATGTGTGAAAAGACTTATTCCATTAGAGGAGAAGGCCACTGAAAGACACCAGCTATTCTCAAGTGTAAGTGTGCTCAGTTACCTGGGGCTTCCTACACTGGGGCGGTCCCACAGAATCTGCCTGATTAACAAGCACAGGGGGTGATGGAGATAATAGAGATATAAGTAGTCAACAGAACACCTGCTGAGAAACATGGCTTTCCTTCCAATCCATCAACAATTTCTCCTTAAAAGGTTTGTGCTATGTTGTAATTTGTAAACCAGGCACCCTGAGGCAAGATGCTGTTTATTAGCATTTTTTTTTTCGCAAAAAAGCAACCAAAGTTCTTACAGAACCTACAATAGAGAGTAAATATATAAAAAATAAACACTTACATGCCAAAGTTACTTTCAATAATTTTCAGAATAGCAAATGACTAGAGGCCCAGTGCACAAAATTCGTGCAATTTTTTTTTTTGATTACCAAATTGAATTCAGTAATGGACCAAAAGACACTTCTAGATACGTCAAGAGAAACTGAAACTCTTGTTCACGATTGGAGGGAATGTAGAACAGTGCCACCACTATGGAAAACAGTATGGAGACTCCTCAAGAATTTAAAAAGAGAACTACCATATGACCCAGCAACCCTAATTCTGGATATATATCCAAAAGAACTGGAAAAAAATGTCTTATAATATAAAAATTGATCATAAAGTCTTATAAGGTTCGCCCATATCAATTTTAACAATATGCTTTGCTTTTATATGAAATTTTCTCTGGGTTTGTTCTTTCTGCAAACTTGAAAAACAGATTTTTGAGATTTTCATGGCCTATTGAATAAATGTAACCTTAAAAAAAATACAATTGCATGTTTATAGATTACTGCTATTTATGAAGTATCTGAAAAACTGTATTGATTTTTTTAATTCCATAATTACAAGCTTACATGCTTATAGCTCCTTAAAACCCATTATAGACTATAAATAAATAATATAATAATACTAGAGGTCCAACAATTATCATATACACACAAAAAATAAATAAATCTCTAAATGACAGGACTGTTTTATATTAATTATAAGGTGCTAAGTCCCTCCTGGCATGGGGATTCTTATTTTAGGAATCGGTGAGCTCCAAGTATTCTGTAAACCCTGATATTGTATGAAAACGTGTGGTAGACATTTTTCTGGACAGTGGTTCCACAGCTTTCCTAGACTGCTAACCATCCATCATACTGCCCCATCGAAATGCAAATAAAAGAGTATCATCCTTCAACTACAAAAAATAAAAATATTAGGAAGAAGATAAAGAATCAAGAAGACAAAGATAAAGTCAAAATTAGGTACCTCAATATGTGTGTCTATCTCGCTCCAATTTTTTTTTTCTTTAAGAACCAGAAATCACAGTTATTTATACTGCCCATGTGTGAAAAGACTTATTCCATTAGAGGAGAAGGCCACTGAAAGACACCAGCTATTCTCAAGTGTAAGTGTGCTCAGTTACCTGGGGCTTCCTACACTGGGGCGGTCCCACAGAATCTGCCTGATTAACAAGCACAGGGGGTGATGGAGATAATAGAGATATAAGTAGTCAACAGAACACCTGCTGAGAAACATGGCTTTCCTTCCAATCCATCAACAATTTCTCCTTAAAAGGTTTGTGCTATGTTGTAATTTGTAAACCAGGCACCCTGAGGCAAGATGCTGTTTATTAGCATTTTTTTTTTCGCAAAAAAGCAACCAAAGTTCTTACAGAACCTACAATAGAGAGTAAATATATAAAAAATAAACACTTACATGCCAAAGCTACTTTCAATAATTTTCAGAATAGCAAATGACTAGAGGCCCAGTGCACAAAATTCGTGCAATCAGGGGGGGTCCCTCAGCCCGGCCTGTGCCCCCTCGCAGTCTGGGAGACCTCAGGAGATGTCCGACTGCTGGCTTAGGCCTGCTCCCTGCTCCCCTTAGCTCTGCCACAGAGGTGGGAGAGGCTCCCTCCACCGCTGCTGCACTTGCCAGCTGTGAGCCCGGCTTCTGGCTGAGCGGAGCTCCCACTGTGGGAGCGAACTGACCACCAGGGGGCAGCTCCTGCATTGATCGTCTGCCCCATGGTGGTCAGTGCAGTCATAGCGACTGGTCGTTCCGCCATTTGGTTGATTTGCATATTAGCCTTTTATTATATAGGATAATCTCAAAGGTCATTTTATTAACTATCAATCACTAAAACAGGAATAAATAAAAACCACATAATCCAAAGTTTAGATATTACGTAATGTGAGATTAAAGGTGAAAATATAAATACAATTTATTTTATACTAGAGGCCTAGTGCACAAATTCATGCACGGGTGGGGTCCAGCCGACCCGCCCCAATTGGGGCCAATCAGGCCAGGCCAGCTGGG
Organism: Myotis brandtii; assembly: GCF_000412655.1. Classification (NCBI taxonomy): domain Eukaryota; kingdom Metazoa; phylum Chordata; class Mammalia; order Chiroptera; family Vespertilionidae; genus Myotis; species Myotis brandtii. Next base: position 4,244,642 of record NW_005354291.1, on the reverse strand, counting down.
GTGATCGGGCCAGGCCAGTGGAAGGAAGGGGGAGCAGGAGGTTGGCCGGCTGGCCCCACCCCCAATCGGGGTGGGGGGTGGCGATCAGGGGTGAGGCCGGCCGGGGTAAAGGGTAATGACTGGCCAGGGGAAGGGTCCTCGGGTGTTTGGCCAGCCGGCCCTGCCCCCTGGTTGAACTCCTGATCAAACTCCCAGTAGAGGGGACAATTTGCGACTAGAGGCCCAGTGCACAAAATTCGTGCAATCAGGGGGGGTCCCTCAGCCCGGCCTGTGCCCCCTCACAGTCTGGGAGACCTCAGGAGATGTCCAACTGCTGGCTTAGGCCTGCTCCCTGCTCCCCTTAGCTCTGCCACAGAGGTGGGAGAGGCTCCCTCCACCGCTGCTGCACTTGCCAGCTGTGAGCCCGGCTTCTGGCTGAGCGGAGCTCCCACTGTGGGAGCGAACTGACCACCAGGGGGCAGCTCCTGCATTGATCGTCTGCCCCATGGTGGTCAGTGCAGTCATAGCGACTGGTCGTTCCGCCATTTGGTTTATTTGCATATTAACCTTTTATTATATAGGATAATCTCAAAGGTCATTTTATTAACTATCAATCACTAAAACAGGAATAAATAAAACCCACATAATCCAAAGTTTAGATATTATGTAATGTGAGATTAAAGGTGAAAATATAAATACAATTTATTTTATACTAGAGGCCTAGTGCACAAATTCATGCACGGGTGGGGTCCAGCCGACCCGCCCCAATTGGGGCCAATCAGGCCAGGCCAGCTGGGGGCAGGGGACACAGAAGGTTGGCCGGCTGGCCCCACCCCCAATCGGGGTGGGGGGGTGGCGATCAGGGGTGAGGCCGGCCAGGGGAAAGGGTAATGACTGGCCAGGGGAAGGGGCCTCAGGTGTTTGGTCAGCTGGCCCTGCCCCCTGGTTGAACTCCCGATCAAACTCACAGTAGAGGGGAGAATCTGCATATTAGCCTTTAATTATATAGGATTTCAGACTATGCCTTAGTTTAACAAGAATATTTTTTACATCCCTAGAATGTTGGGGTTATGTAACTACTAAGTTTTCAGAAAAACTGTGAGATCCCTTATTAATTCTCAAATATTCAATTAGCTTTACCTGTCGAGAAAAAAAAGAAAGAGGTTTTATTCCAAGGTCTAAAATAAACAAGCCATATAAATTTGACAGCTCGTTATGATTTGTGAAAGAGTAAGAAATCTAAAGTAATCAGTAATATAGGTAACATTTTTAACCATTATTTCCAATTTATAACAGGTCATTTGTAACTATAAAATCTTGAAATATTGTGAAAGGATAAAATGCACTTAATTTGTAAAACTTCAAATGATACAACCCTGATAATTGCTAAAATGCATTTTACACCCTGCAGGGTACAACTCACAAGACCAAACTAAAATGCCTCAAAATATAGCCATCATTCTAATCATTTCCCCATAAGTCTAAGCAATACAATTAATTCTCTGGCATTTATGCAAGTTTTCTATAGTAAATTCATGTGAACTCAGACATCATCAGGCAATATTTATGTACTTGGTACACAAATTATCTTGTCACTCAGGAACTGCCTCCTTAATTCAAAAACACCCGCCTATCTGTCAAATTTCCATCATCCTCAGGTGCGGCACAAACAGCACAGTGGCGTCGGCTGACAGGGAACTGGAGTCACCTGGCTGGTCTGCAATAGTCTGACAAGAATGGGTGGCACTTAAGGTGATCTGGAAAGTATGGAGACCCCTCACCAGAAAAAAGTGAGTGCTGGGTAATACTGCTCATCACTTCTGGGTCCATTTGCCATGGTCAAAGACCTCTTAAATAACATGCATATAAAAATACAAATTTAAAAGTTTGCCATTTGAATTGCTTTCCAGAATCGGTAGGAAAGATGGTGTCACCTTGGCAGTATTTCACATGTGCCACCCCGGTTTCTAAATGTCAGACTTAAAACATCCAAGAATATTTTTCACTACGTTTGCCTCAGCCATATGTATTGTGATAGAAGGGCGGTAATATTTGTTCACACGATTTTAATTCATCAAAATTAGAAATGAGATGCTATTAGGAAAACTCGTAAGTGCAGTTAAGTTGAAAACCCACAGCAACGGAGTGATTAATAAGGATTTCAGACAATGCCAATTTCACATAATATATTAAATCTGCTTATGTGAACGGATTCGTTTATACTGATTTCCTAGGATAGCATTTCATTTTACCACTGTCCCCAACTCATCTCTACCAGATCGACATTCACCCGGGACAATGTAGAGGTATGCATGCTGCTCCCAGGACAGTAAAGAGAATGTTTCTGCCTCCGTGGTAGGTCTAGGGCAGGTGAGCAGTCACTGAGGTCTGGCCCAGTCCAGGAAAAGTTCAGGAGACCAGAGCTGCTTTAGATCTGTCTCAGTGCCCATCATCCTTCTCGAAAGGCCTGAAGATCTTAAGTTAATGACCTTATGCTTCTTTCTCAGACAAGTTCAGGCAAGTCACACACCCTCTGCAGGCGATGGTGTTTCCCCGGCGCTTAGACCTTCAGCTGTCCTCCCGTAACACCAGGGACCTCACACAAGTTCCTTGTGGACACTGCCTCACCTTCCTGGTCCGTAAAACATGGATACTGATCATTACTTTGTAATGTTGCTTTGAGGATAAAATGAGACAAAGTACATAAAGCATGTGACAGTGCCTGGCATATAAAAACTACTTAATTGTAGCAATAACTGTTAACGAGGAATGATAATTCTTAGTATTTTAACAGCCAGCATAAGTTTGATCCATGGGATCATCTCCATTTCCAGCAAACAGCCAAGCATTGCTGTGGTGACATTTTTCCTCTGTAGAGAAGATAAAGCCAGACAACTTGGCACGGAGCATATGTTCTAAAATTGTATGAAGATACCAAAGGCAATGGAAAAGCAGACGAGAGCATTTTAAAGATTAAAATGCCTTTTGATTGCTCTGTGTTACGTCCTGCGTTGCAGACAGGCACTGTCAGAATCAGTAGCTTTATAAATGATGGGTTTTGTACAGCATAAAAGGCATGGCGAAGTATATTTCAAATTTTGTTTTGAAAGCACTGATTACCATACATCTTTGAAATTAAATTTTCTCATGGTTCGCCTTTAAACTCTTACCCTGCTCTCAGACAAAAATAAAAGAAAAATTCTCCTTCACAACTCCACCCAAAGTTAGACTGCAGGTAAACATTAGAAATCACACAAATGAATTATTTTACGAGCCTAATATCTCTTGACTGAATATTCTCCTCCTTTTTGTCATTACTACAAGTAACTGAGTATCACCTGTATATTTTCATAAATATAATGGAAAGGCTAGTGTTTCCAACAGCACTTTGCTTCTGCTTATCTGATAATGCAATAATCAAGATTGCATTATAGCATAATAAATGTTTGAGGAATGAGTGAATGGAATGTCAGATCTGATTCTCTGCTTTTCTTTTGATTAATATTAAATTTTCTATAGTTCTCTCTTCTTTGTGACCACTTCATTTGATAAATAGTGAGCAATTCTTCTTCAGAAATCTTTTTTACAATATATTTTGCCCGCAGGCTGAAGATACCATTGAGTTTTTTTTTATTGTAGATTTGTGAATTATGTATAAAAAGGGCACTTTTGGCATATGTTCGTTCAAGCTGAGTAAGGTTAAGGTGAGTAAGAAATTTTCTCACAGTTGTAATTACTAAATTCCCACTGTCACAATAGAAACCCTTTTTAAAAGTAAAAAGAACCAACTGTGGTAAAATGATCCAAAAAACTTAAACATTCACATTAAAATATATAATATTATTTATTGTACTGTGTGGTATACAGTATAAAAAATGTGGGCTACAAAATAATCATGGTGCTCATTTAGGATATATGAATAATGGTACTCATCATGATAATTATGATACCAATCTACAGGTGCCTGGTGTTATTACCTAAGTTTCTAAAGGATGGTGCAACTGGTTTTAAAATTTAACTAATGCTGTATCATAGCACACATTTGACTTGTTGTCTCCAAAGAGTCATTTGGAGAACCACTTCTAATCTACACACCCCAAATTCCCAAAAAACCTCACAGGGGTTTTCCATGACAATGAGTATGAAAGTGACTAGAAGTGTTTAAAGTGAACTCTTGGAAAGAGGATCTTCTACTAAAATACAATGGAGTGTTTCGTGCAAAGAAGAGTTAGAGCAACTAAGCAGTGAAAAGGTTCCCATAGTGAGCATGGGTACAAAGTTCTTTGATTGCTTATGGGTTCAATGCAAAATATCTTGCCCAGCTGGTGTGGCTCAGTGGATTGAGCATCGCCCCATGCACCAAGAGGTCACTGTTTGATTCCCGGTCAGGGCACATGCTAGGTAGGGGGTGTGCAGGAGGTAGCCGATCAATGTTTCTCTCTCATCTTACATTGATGTTTCTACATCTCTCTCCCTTTCCTGTTCTCTTTCTCTAAAATATATATATATATATATATAATGTATTAAAAAAAATACTTGTCTCTATTGGTGGCATTCACTTATATCATTGGCTCTTAGCTCAAAAAGCATATATCATATTGGCAACTTGCAAGTGCTATTATCTGCACTTTTCTCTGGTCCTTCCCAGTTATGTAGGCAAATGTGATTTTGCCCTTTTTACTATGAGGAGTCATAAATGAGGCCTCTAAATAACAGCTAATGTGGGTTTCTGCCATTTTTGCTGTGTGACTGAGCCCAGGGAGGTGTTCTGCAATGGGAGCCATGAGGAAATTCTGATCACATCCAGTATCATTCCCGGGGCACAGGTGCTGCAGCTTGAAGTTGGGGACCAGCTCCACCTGCATCTCAGCCCCAATACCAGCACTGCAGCTCCCCATTGGCAGGCTGCCCGCAGACTGCCAGAACGTCTTTCCTATATCCACAGAGACAGGTAAGCACCAGGCAGTCCTGTCACCTTCCTACCCTGAGCCCTGACCAAAGGGATGAAGACATGTAAATACGAAAGTCCCCCTGCCTCCTCATTGGAACAATTCTGCGGTGTGCCTCACAGGTCTCCAGAGCTGTCCTCCAAGACTGAGTCATGCTGCCCCCACCTCCTATGAGATTTTCCTGGATCTCTTACTCTTGCTTCTCTTCCTTCCATTCCATGTCTACTTCCCCACCCTACTCCTGGATTTTGCCAGGAACACTTCCTAATAAACCTCATTCACATAAACCCCATCTCAGGTAGAGCCTCTGGAGACAGGTAACTATTAATAGTATTACTAAGGGTGATTGAAAATAATACAAAGATAAAAAATAGTTTTCTTAAAAGTTATACAAAATGATAGAAAGCACGGATCAAGCACACTAAGTCCTCATTTAATGTCATCAGTAGGTTCTTGGAACTGAGGCAAAATGCCATATAATGAAACCAATTTTACCATAGACTAATGGATATAGACGAATATTAAGTTCCTATAGCATCTCATCAATGTTATAACAAAATAACACTGAACAAAACGACGTTATTTAAAGACCTGCTGAAGGGCAACTTAAAGGGAAATAAAGTTGCCAAATTCTCAAAAGGCCTTGAGTGTCAAGAAAATAAGCTTGGCCATGACCTATTTGGCTCAGTGGATGGAGCGCCGACCTGCGGACTGAAGGGTCCCGGGTTCGATTCCGGTCGGGGGCATGTGCCTTGGTTGCGGGCACATCTCCAGTGGGGAGTGTGCAGGAGGCAGCTGATCAATGTTTCTCTCTCATCGATGTTTCTAGCTCTCTATCTCTCTCTCTTCCTCTCTGTAAAAAATCAATAAAATATATTTTAAAAAAAGAAAGAAAATAAGCTTGTAACTTATTTGTTAGAGAGTCACTTCCCATTCGAATGGTTTTAAGTAGAGAAGCCATAGCATACATGATTTTAAAAGTTTAGCTTGAATAATTCAGTAAAACTATCACTAAAGTCCTACAACTTTTCTGTTCTTTATGGATGTAATGTAAGTGGGACCTCTTCAAAACTAGCAGAGATGCTGTGCTTTATAATCATATTTTCTCTCCAAATATGGGATGAAGTACATTGAAGAAATGCTGACGGCTAGCCAGAATCTGTCCGCTCTGAAATGCGGGTGCACTCTGAAAGTGGGCACACACACACCCCTGCTCTCAGTCAAATGCTCACCAGTCCTTAAGGGGACTGTGGCAGTGTGCAAACACACTTCAAAGTCATACGCAAGTTGGCATTAGTCTGCAGATGACTTATATCCTCTCCCATAGTATCCCATTGTTATGTATGGCTATCAATCCAAGCTAGATGCTCCGGAACACATTTCTAAAGCATCTTTTATCTTTAGACCACAAGATAACAGTGAAATGTTGCCAGGCATTGACATATATAGTTTCAGGACCACAGTGACATTCTCTTTGAGGCGGCATTTCCACCTGCAGCTAACAGTCCCCACCATTATGATGGCTTTCTGATAAAGGATATTTGCTATTTATTTCTTGGCTACAGATGGAGTTCAGTGCTCTAGGGGCTGGAATGTTGCTGCCTGACCATTTATAAAGGTCCTCATGTTTGAAGGACTTGACATTTAAACCGACAATTCTCACCCTGACTGCACAGGGGAATCAATCGGGAGTTTAAAAAAAGAAAATATGAGTCCCACGCTCCATCCCATCTTACTGCCTGGCAATGGTTTGTTTTTAAAAGCTCTCTAGGTGGTTCTCAATGCAACCAACACTTTAGACTGATAGGTCTGCATCTGAGTTACATCATTTTTTTATCCTTTCCATTTCTTTCTTTATTAAAAAAAAATTTTTAATGTTGACATTACTGCAGGAATCCACTTTCTCCCCTGACTCGATTTTAATATTAAAATTGAGAGTTGGTCCAACAATTAAAAACAATGATACATTTGTATAATTCCTATCAGTTTATAAAGTATTCTCACAAATATCATCCCTATGAGACAAAAATAGTAATTATTTTAATAATTTTAAAGAAGAGGAAACAAGTCCTAAGAAGTGTATGGGATGCATGGAAGGCCGTAGAATAATCAAGAGAACCAGATACAACTGCTAATTCCAGGCAGAGGTCTATCTATCAAGGAATACACTTGGTCTGATGCTTGGAAACATACCAGTCTAAGGGGGAGGAAAAGATGAATGGGTAGAGGACAGAGGATTTTTAGAACAGTGACACTGATCTGTATGATCCTATAATGGGGAACACATGGCATTAAATTTTGTCCAAACTCACAGAATGCATAACACTGAGTGAATCCTAAAATTAACTATGGACTTTGGGTTTTATGATGTGTCAATGTAGGTCCATCAATAGTAACAAATGTACCACTCTGGTGGGGGATGCTACTAACAGGCAGGATGTATATTGAGCAATCTCTGTACCTTTCTCTCAATTTTGCTGTGAACCTAAAACTGCTTTTAAAAAACTGAGTCTCTTGAAAAAAAAATCCTTCAGACCCCTTTGTTGAACAGTAAAACAAAGGGGTCTGGAATGTTTTAATGTGAGCTAAGGAGATCATTATCACTGTAAGATTTAATCCTTTTCCACCATCTTTCAGTAAATTGGCATCCACATATTGAGATTTTTCCCAAGCCAGCTTGAGATAAAAACCTTCAAAGACTGTAGACTATGTTTCCCTTGTACATGTTCATTATGTGGGTATAGTTGTGCACTAAGGTGGATACAAATGCACTGATAATGGTAACCCAGGCTGGTGTAGAAAGAGATGTAAGCGCATTTGGAAAGTATTAGCCTTTTAGCCAAGGTACAGAAAGAACTCCAAGGTAAAGAATCTGTGCCTAGTCAACAATGTCCCTCCGTTCTTAACCACCCTACACAATCTAGACTGAACGACCCATAAAGGCATATTCAACTACGTGTCCCCACGTCCAATTCAGTGCCTACCAGAGAGTGGGCACACAGTAGATATTTGGAATGATAGAATAATCGGTGTGTGTGTGTGTGTGTGTGTGTGTGTGTGTTGTGTGTGTGTGTGAGAGAGAGAGAGAGAGAGAATGGAAACCCTCTAGGAAAATAGATTTCTAACTGTACTTTCCATTAGCATCCTCACCAGGAAGCTGGGATTGGAAGAATATTGAATCCATGAGTCCATGCAAATATTGCTTGCTAACTTTTTTCTCTGAGGAATCCACTGCTCCCCACATCTGTATCAACCAAATTTTCCTTTGATGCAATGATGCTATAAAATCATTTTTATTCCCATTAACATCCCACTTGTTTTTTTAAGAATTGAGATAATATCACCTCTAAAAGGCAAAATATAGAACACAAAGGATTAGAAGCCTGTGCAACAGATGTCTACAAGTTAGACGAGATAATTTCAAGAAAAACCCATGAGGTAGAGATTTTAAATAAAAACAGCAGCATAGCTACATAAATCTTTCCATTACTTGGCCCCCTGCTCTGATAAGAATAGAAGCAAGTATGGAGCTCACATTTTTAGGGCGCTGAGCATCTCTTAAAGTTGAAAAACCAGTGTGGTACCTGCGTTCTCTTCCAGGATGTGCTGAAGCCTTCCCAAGATGAATGGAGTAACATTCAGGATGCCATGGGAGCTGCCCTGGCCTTGGAGAGGAACCTGAACCAGGCCCTTATGGAGCTGCAGGCCCCGAGTTCCACCCACACGGGCCCTCATCTCTGTGGCTTCCTGTAGAACCACTTCCTGGGTGAGGAGGTGAAACGCATCAAGAAGATGAGTGACACCTGACTCACCTCTGCAGGGTGAGCTCACCTTTTAAGCAGTGAGGCAAAAGCATGGCCCTAAATAGTGGCAGGAGGAGGAATTAAGTTAAGCAAGAAAAACCATTTGTTCAAGCCCTTTTTACCACTTCTAGGTTTAATACACCTAGAAATGATAGGAGTGAAAGACTAACTCCAATTCAGCATATATACACTGAGTTCTGCTCCAAGTTTAACACATCAATAGGGCAAAAAAGTAGTTTCTTTCTAGTTAGGGAACTATAAGCTGCATATAAAACATTCACGTAAAAATACAATTATAAAAGTACAGTTATAAGAGTAGCATGGAAAGAATTAAAAAGAGAGAGACTAGCATGAGTCACAAAGACTTGGTAAAGCTTTCATAGAAAAAGAAAGAAGAGTATTTGAAGAGGCTGAAGAAAAAAGAAAGCAAACCAGTTTATATGTAAGTTAAACATAGAAACTAAAATTTTATATAATTTTGTCAAACAGCCTTTCTTATTTAGATCCTTTTATCATCACTGATATGGTGTCTTCTCTATAACTATCAGAAGTATGAGTTATATAATAAAATCAAGAAAATGAAAAGCAACACAAAATGTTCAATTCACTTGAGATAAACAATACAGTATTTGGCATAAGTATAAAAGGAAAATACATCACATAGGACAAAAATTGTTAAATCTCTACTTCTCATGTCATTTTTCTATCATTCTTTTTGATGACTGCATGTCTACTTATGAAATGTTTAAAAATTATTACATTTTGTTTCTGTCAAGAGACTTTTGAATTATTTGAATTTCATACCTTTTCCTCAACTATCACATCTGACTAGATTCTTCATATTATTGAATTGTTGTATTATCGAAGATACCACATTTGACAGTATATGCATTCAGACGTAATTCAGAAATATAGCAAACTATCAGCAAAGAGAAATGAAGTACATAGACTGATTTTATTCCAAGTATATAAACCTATACAGTTGACCCTTTAACAATATGGGTTTGAATTTGCACGAATCCACTCATATGTATATTTAGTTCAATAAATTCTGTAAAAGTACCTTTTCCTTCCTTATGATTTTTTAATAACATTTTTCTCCAACTTAATTTATTATATTTATTATACAGCATGTAATACATATAACATATAAAATATGTGTTAACTGTTTATGTTATCAGTAAGGCTTCCAATCAGTGAGTGGGCTATTATTAGTAGTTAAGTTCTTGAGGTGACAAAAGTTGTACCCAGATTTTCAACTGTGCAAGCGTTGGTGTTCCTAATCCCCACATTGCTCAAGGGTCGACTATAATCAGAATATTCCTCTTCAACACCTCTATTTAGTCTCAAAAGCCTAAAATGGATGCGGGGAGGTAGAAGAGAGGGTAAAGAGGGGACCAATGGTGACAGAAAGAGATCTGACTTTGGATGGTAAGTACATAATAAAACATATAGATGATGTATTATAGAATTGTACACTTGAAATCTATATAACTTTATTAACCAATGTCACCCCAATAAATTCAGTAATTTTTTTAATTAAAATATATAGATATTCTTAAAAGCCTAAAATGCCCCTCAAAAATCAAAAGGTATCTACTCAATTAAAAAATAAGCTGTTTCGCCCTAACCGGTTTGGCTCAATGGATAGAGTGTCGGCCTGCAGACTGAAAGGTCCCAGGTTTGATTCCGGTCTAGGGCATGTACCTTGGTTGCGGGCACATCCCCAGTAGGAAGTGTGCAGGAGGCAGCTGATCGATCTTTCTCTCTCATCGATGTTTCTAACTCTCTATCTCTCTCCCTTCCTTTCTGTAAAAAATCAATAAAATATATTTTTAAAAAATAAATAAGCTGTTTCCAATTAACATCTTAACACATATTTTTTCTCAGATAATGTTAATTTTTTAAATATTCCTCTGTCAGTCAAACTAAGTAATCTAGTTCAGCTTCACTTGTTGAGATTTACCCACAGGGCTGCCTGCAATAACAAATATGTCCTCAAATAATTCCAAGTTGGAAATGATTCTTGAGGAAGCGTATCTCTAACACTGCATAAATATGGAAGCCATGTGGTGATATAGAAAGAACTCAAACTTGTACCTTAGAAATTATCACATCTGTTAGACTTATACAGCAAGGTTGGAATTAATTAATTCTATGCCACTAGTGTAGTTTTGATAAATATGTAAGCTTTGACATCAAATCTAGATTGGTAACTTTTTTCAGACAATGTCATTCATGATCAAACAAATGTCCATAAGGTATGATTAGATCCTGTCCACTACCTCCATACATCTGTCCTGGTGCTAATCTAAGCCTATATGGCCTGAAAGTTATTTTCTCTCTTTAGAAAACTCATATATGCGTTAGCTACCTTAGAATGGTTCCGGGGAGGCAAGTAACAGAGTTTTGGTAGAGACCAGCAGCTAAAGGGGATTTGGGCAGCAGTTGCAGAGAGTGGAGAGAAACAGTCCTACAAAAATGGTGATTCAAACTCAGAATTCCAATATCTTGAAGATGTTAGTCAAAACCAGGTAGAACTAATAATTCCTCCCTCATTACCGATGTTTTAGCCAGATACTTAGCCCTTCAATATGCCCTGTATATCCGCTTCCTTCTGCCAGAATCACTCCACCCAACTCTTTAGCTAACTCTTCTTCATCTTCAAGACTTAAAGTAATTATCGTTTTGTTAAAAAAAAACATTATCCAACTCTCCAAGTCATGTTTGGCTATCCTATTATTCTGTTATATATTCCTGTAAGCCCTCCTAATTTTAACATTTAGTGTACAATACTATATTGAAATTGCCCATTTATTTAGGTCTATTCCACATCAGGTAGTAACTAAAAAAATAAAATAACCCATTTGGCTATCAGGCATATAAGGTATTAGTGTTACATCAAGAAAGATATATTGAGGAATTTCTTATTCACAATTGTGGTTCTTGCCTCTAGCCCAAAGACTGGCCAATAGGAGAACAATGAAGTATTTGTTATCTGAATAAGGAAGTTTAAGAAAAAAAAATGTGTCCCAGGAAACCAGTAAACTAAGGCATGAATTGTAGGACTGAATGCATAATACCAGGACCTTGTTAATAGGTTTAGGATATAGGACTAGACCAGAGAAGTGGAAGGAGGCTCATTGCTGGAGCCCACGTAGAAATTAAGAACAAAAACTGTAGACACACTTAAGGATTCACTAAACTACTAGCATAAGGGCCCTTAAATGTCCCTGGTTTCTGAATAAGAATGATTCTCCAGCATGGAGTAGAGTTAATCCAGTAACTGAAGACTAAACTTTGAACTGTAGAAGAGAATTAAATCAGTCATCATTGCCAAGGACATCCAGATCCTGAAAGTGGTGACGTTTCGGAAAAGTCCATGATAATAGTTTTAGCTAATTATTTATACACTGTTATGGCGTGAACGTTTGCATCCCCCCAAACTTCATATGGCAAACCCCTAATTCCCAATGAGATTGTATTTGGAGTCAGGACCTTTGAGGAGGTTAGAAAGGTTAAATGAGGTCATAGGGTGGGGTCCTAACCTGATAGAGCTGGCGCCACAGGGAAAGGAAGAGACCTCATCTCTCTCTTTCTCCGTAATGTGAGGACACAAGGAGAAGGAGGCATTTACAGTTCAGGAAGAGAACCCTCACCAGGAACCGGGTCAGTGTGCATCTTGGTCTTGGACTCTCCAGCCTCTAGAACAGTGAGAAATAAATTATTTTAGCCACCCATACCGGGTTTTGTTATGGCGGCCCCAGCAGACTAATATAGATACCAAAATTAATTTTTGTGTATAAAGTCTCAAAATAAGTTGAACAAAGTTTATTTGTCCTGTCAGCATTATTTTACCACCTTGCAGGAAGGGGAAAGAGCAAACCTGGATAGCTACTGCTGTCGGTCAACAGATCGTACTCCTAAACTCACAATGAGCGAATGAACACTTCTATTCCATCTGCTATGGAATTTGCCCATGATCTGCTAACAGCATCCAACAGTTTAGTGGCCAGTACAACTGAACTTTCAATGCGGCTTTCTGGGCCCATCTTGCATCTGTCATCCTGTAAAAGTCATGCTATAGCTGTTCCCCAAAATGCATGACTGATAAGGTTACACAATAACTGATCCAAGGAAGCTCAAGCCAAGGTCTTAACGATGATAGAGGATCCCTTGGCTGTTGCTACTGCTAGTCTGGGTGTTGTTTGTTTTTTTCCTTTTGCTGATGGAAATGATTGAAATGTCCTAAAAATCCTCAGCAGCCTGGGTGTTGAGGGTCATTTAGGACAGTCGCAGCAGGTATTGAAGTTAAGTGGTTCCCTTGGTTCTTGGTTGCATTCCTGTCTTCAGGAGATGGAAGCCCTGCCCAGAATGGCACATCTGGGAAACCTCTTCAGGCTGTGTAGAGCCTTGCTGCTGCCAATGGATGGATGCCATATAAGAAAGTTATTGAGATGTGAATTACCCTCATAACTAAATTATTATTCCCTGAAGTTTTAAGAGCAGAGGCTGTCTGGGTTCCAGAGGCGCTGTATCATATATAGCATTATAAAGCAGGTCCTTGCCTTCAGCCTATGTGTCCATATTTAATTATTATGGCTAAAAAATCGTACACTATACTCCGACATCTCACTATCACAACATTCACTATAGGACAGGGTTTGGTATCGGGTCAGTTTGTTTTGGACTCCATCCAAGAGAATTTAATTAAGAATATCTAAAATACCTTCTCATGAGATGATCTTACCGGTAAATTGGTCCCAAGGAGAGTAATGTGTTAAAGTTCCCAAAGATATGGCCCAAAAGTTAAAAAGGAGAAATTTACGTTTCTTCGTTCATTTATGTACATATACTGCTCTAGCCATACTTTTCAGACTAAGCAACTTTCTTAGAGTTTCAGGATTTTGATTGGAATGCCATTGCACTTAAAACACACAAAGGGGCCCTGGCCGGGGTGGCTCAGTTGGTTGAGCATTGTCTGTTGAACTAAAGATGGCAGGTTGGATTCCCGGTCAGCGTGCAGGTTCTATCCCCAATCAGGGCTCTTGAGAGAGGCAGCCAATTGATGTTTCTCTCTCTCTCTCCCTCTCTCTCTCTCAAATTAATACAAAAACTAAAATAATAAAAAACATACACAAACAAACACAAAAGGAAGAAGTCCTAGTTTGCAACCTCAGCCAATAGTAAAATGGAAAAAACAGTAATAATTCTAAAAGAATAATTCATTTTCCTTTTGCATAAAGCTATAAAATCCTATCTAGAATATACTCTAAATACTTTTCTAACTGCCTTATAGTAAACATTCAAAAGAGGTACATAAAGTATTGAAGTACTAAAAAAAAAAAAAAAAGTAATGAAGGGGTTCTTTCTATCACACATACAAATCCCAGGATGAAATAGTCTTAATGCACACTCTTTTCCCTTTTGTCACCAAAAACCAGGGTAAATTTTGGATATTCAAAAATATCTGTATAATGCATTTACTAGTATGTTTTTCTAAGTACTATAAAAGTTTAATAATGTATATTTTAAAACTGAAAAAAGTATCTCAAATACATCTTAGATCTTTCACATCAATGACTTCTTTGTTCTTTATTTTGTGATTTATATTCATTACTAGAGACCCAGTGCACGAATTCATGCACCAGTGGGGTCCCTCAGCCTGGCCTGTGGGATCAGGCCAAAATCTGCTCTCTGACATCCCCCGAGGGGTCCCAGATTGCGAGAGGGCGCAGGCCAGGCTCAGGGACCCCACTGGTGACAATCGGGGCCAGGGAGGGATGCAGGAGGTTGGCCAGCCAGGGAGGGACCATGGGAGGGCTCCAGGGCATGTCCGGGGCCTGTCTCACTCAGTCCTGATCAGCCGGACCCCAGCAGCAAGCTAACCTACCGTCGGAGCATCTGCCCCCTGGTGGTCAGTGCACATCATAGCAACTGGTCAACCATTCAACTGTCTGCCCCCTGGTGGTCAGTGCACATCATAGCGAGCGATTGAGCAGCCTTAGCATATCATTAGCATATTACGCTTTGATTGGTTGAACGGACAACCGGATGACCAGACAGCATATTAGGCTTTTATTATATAGGATATAAATAATAACTTGGAATTATAAAAATATAATCTGGTTAAAACAATTATAAGTTCACCTTCAATCTAACTTGCGGCATAAATATGTGAGACTTTGCTTAGAGTTTTGCAAGCTTGAATATGCATCTCTAAATGAAAGAAAAACTATTTCATTTTTCCCTGTGTTGTATAATTTCTTGGCACAAGAGATATAATTTATATGCAAATTTTATGAGTACAACTTTCAGAGTTTAAAAAAGTAAATATTTTTAGTAACATCATATACCCATATAAAGAATATAGCATTTGCTTAAGTGCTCTTTGGATAATAGCAGTAATTAAACATACAAAAACATATATACTTAGGCACACACAAAGTATTTGTCAATTATAGTTCCTGCTATATTTACCGAATTCTACAGGTTAGAAAGAAACTAAAAAAGAGAAAAGTTTTAGAATTTATTATGTTATCCACAATTTTATATCAAAAATAACATCTATTTAATTAAAAACATGGAAAACAAAAATTGTAATGAATTTATTTTTAATCATGTCCGGTTATAGGGACAGTTTTTAAATAGTCTATTTATTTTTAAGGGGTTATGCTTAGTATTTTTCTTTTATTTTTAAATTTTTTTACTTATTGACTTGAGAGAGAGAGAGTAAAAGCAAGGAGAGAAATCACTGATTTCTTATTCCACATATCTGTGCATTCATTGGCTGATTCTTATATACGACCTGACCAAGGAGCGAACTCTCAGCCTCCGTGTATCAGGACAATACCCTAACCCCGTGGTCGGCAAACTGCGGCTTGCGAGCCACATGCGGCTTTTTGGCCCCTTGAGTGTGGCTTTTCCACAAAATACCACGTGCGGGTGCACGTACAGTGCGATTGAAACTTTGTGGCCCATGCGCAGAAGTCGGTTTTCGGCCTGGGCGAGTCTATTTGGAAGAAGTACGGTTGATATTTGGCTCTGCTGACTAATGAGTTTACCTACCACTGCTCTAACCAACTGAGCTACCAGGTCAGGACCTCAGTATTTTTTTTTTCTTGACATATGAAACATTTTTCAAAGTAAATCCGCTTCTATCCTTTAAGAGGTCTTCTGATTTTGATAAGTGATATTTTGAGCACAGGAATATCTTCTTTCATAGTCATTCCTATAGTATCTCTGTTATTAAGCCTCCAATAAATACCTTGCAAAATAAAAAAGGAGACTGGAAATAATCACAGTTACTAAAACTATCATTATTAACAGCAGTGCTAAGAAGAAAACAAAGCAGGGGGAAGGGAAGGTTTAATGGCCAATATGATAATAAATCTTGAAAGTCAGAAAAACAATGAGCCATTAATGGTAACAATAAACTGTATAAGCTTTTAAAATACGACATAAAACAAAAATATATATGCTCATTTTGCATTAGTTAGGTGTAACCTTTGTGAAGGACCGGATTGGAGTGCAATCTCTCTAAACACACTTAAGCACCTAATGTTGTCTGCTACCAACATTTTCATAAATGGAGAATTTCTCTAAATCAAGTCAAAATAAAAGTAGAATTTTTACTTAGGAGGAGTCTATAAAGCACTTAAGATAACTTCATTGTGTTTTTCTTAAATTGCTAACAAGAACATTATCTACTTATATAAAAAACCTGGGTGTAACATCATGACCCCAGGCGTGACCAACCAGAAGGAAGTCAGTCCTGTAGGGGTTGTTTTGGAAATGGCTGCGTCCTCCCCGAGCTGTTTCCCGGGAGGGCGAGGTTTGAAGCAGGAACCGGCCCTCGGAGCATGGAGGATATCTTTATTAAAGTTTTAATACATTATATTAGAGGTTGTGGTGGTACTGTCTTACCCACAG
>NW_005354291.1:4189041-4227120 GCF_000412655.1 Myotis brandtii | reverse complement strand
CTCTCACACTTCTATTATAGAGAAAGGGCAAATAGCAATATTAAAATATTTCCGCTAATTAATTCCCTTTTAATGTGCACGAATTTTGTGCACCAGGCTACTAGTAGTAATTATAAATGTCACAACTTGGAAATATTACTTTGAAATTGTTACTTAGATTTTGTTTCTTTTTTTGGAGTATTTAGGTTTTGAATTCTTATGACCTTTCATGACCCTTTGCCAGCTGCAAGTTTAGGCTGTAAGGGTGTGTGTGCTGTCCTGCTAGCATCTTGAGCTGAGCAAACAGGACATGCAGAGGGAGCCTGAGCAGGGCAGGGTGGTTGCTGTCCTGGGTTCCTGAGCTGCTCCACTCCCTGGACCAGAAGCACAACCAGACAGCTGAAACTGCAATCCCTGTATGAGCAGCAATTCTGCAGGTCAAATGGTGAGAGAGGATCTTCACCCACATCCAAAAAAGCGCACTGCTAGCACTGCGTGCGAAAGAAGAAAGAATGAGTTCTCTAATCTAACCTTGAGAGGTAAATTGCCTTTTCCTAGCACATAGGGTGAACTCTCACACTCTCTGAAAGACACTTGATTTCAAATGTACATTTAAAAGGAAATTACCCCTTTAATAAAGATCCCCAGGTTCCCAGCTCCATTCAGTAGAACTGTAATAAAAACACTGCTTTAACATAATGATCCCTCCACGTGCTGTGTTTGCTTACTGTGTCTCTATTGACAGGCTGTTTTGCCTGAGGCACATTTATTTTTACTCTGTATGGGAAATGAAATACATATATTAGTTATTTCTTATCAAATGGCATTTTACAGTGTGTTTTTTTTTCAAATATAAAATCAAACACTTTCCAAAGAGTAGAAATTTGACATAACTCAAATAAAAAATGACTACCTTCATTCAGCCGGCAGCAGATATGAATAAGATAACTTTCATATCAAACACTGGTTTAGTGCTCTCTTGATCAACAATGAAAGAACAAGGACACTGTTAAATTATATAAATCATCCCTCAGAATTTATGAGGTAATAAAAGCTGAAAATATAGGTTCATAAAAAAGAGTTTGTAAAGTAGGATTCTAACCCACTTCAGTTAATTTATCATATATATATTAGCAACAAAAAGTTTGACTTCAGGATTTTAGCTTGTACTTATCATTTATTAGAACATCATATTTACCTTAATGCAGTTCTATTTATCGTTAAGATAAAAGAGAAAATTAAAATTCACTTAATCACTTCAGCATTCATGAGATAAACTTTTGGCATTAGATTTCTAATCTTTTATGGAAAATACTATTTAGGGTATACTTTTCTTTCTATTATATGCCATTGTTTCAAAGTCTTGCTTCTTTCTTATGATCCTCTTGGCCAGGAATAGTTGTATAACTTTAAAAAAAAAAACTTGTCTTCTTTCTCAAATCAAAACCAAGTTCCATCTACAAAACTGCCCACAATTAGTGCCATTATTTCCATGCACAAGGACTTCTAGGAAAGAATATATTGAAAGGCAGTTTTCACATCACTTTCCACTGAACAGAACGTTCCACAGTGGAACAGTGATTAAAACTATCTCAGATTTCCTCTAAGTAAGAAATAATCCAACTCTAAAATGAACAATAGTAATGGGGGAAAGTTCAGAAAGAAAAATGGCAGTGTAGTAAGAACTTTGCTGTTATTGTGAGTGATAAGAGAGGTAAATGTAATTTTAAATGGAGGAAATATATACTTTTTGTTAATATAATCACTCAAAATACTGTGTTAAAGATAGACTCTGTCACCTGGGTAGAAATCAAGTAACCATGAAACAGATATTTACCTTTCATTTATTCCAAAACTACTGATACCATTTTAATTAGCTAATTATTAATAACAGGAAAGGAGCAAAGGGAAGGCAAGACTTTATAGCCATGTTCCCTGCAAAACACCAGGGGAAAAGGACTGGACAAAGGGATGCCCAGTAAAGTTGGGATGACTCGGGAAGGTGTTTTCTGTCAGTCACACCTGGGAGCAGAGGTCATTGGCCAGAATGGGTGTGGCTACTATAAGCCAGTGTAAACTTTGGAATACATAATCTCCTAAACAAAGGAATTCTCTCTTTTGGCTCTTGGTTTTTGGCTTTTGGCTCAGGGGGCTCTCTCGTTCCCACTTCCTTGCATTCACCTGTGATTCCTCCATGGCCATGCGGCCCTGAGGATCCCACATGGAGTGATGGGCTGCAGCAGGGAACACAGGCTGAGCTAGGCTTCTGCTGAATTGGACTGTCCCAACATGGAAAGGAAACTCTGAGCACCGACTCTGATTCTAGCCCTATTGAAGCCACAGCTACACTTGGAGGGACAATGGGAAATGGGGCCTTGAAACTCAGGGATAGAATTCCACAAAATAAACTCATTCTTCTGTGCATGTCTCAGAAAATTATTTTTCTTGTGATATCTTAAGAATTCCACCTCCACAAGCAATAAATAGGTGGGGACATGGGCCTCTCCCCACCAGTAAGATGAGGACTTGAGAAGAAAATCTAACACAACCATTACAGTTAAAACACAGTGTGGCTATCTTGATCCCTCACCTCCCACCCTCCCCCCAAAAAGAGAGGAGGAGGAGAAGCAAGTTAAATCTAAGCATTTAGATACTCAGACAACTTTCCTCAGAAATTAAAAATAAATGCTATTGCCAAGGAAACTTTTGGGAATCATAACCACAAAAGATTTAAATATTGCATAATATGCATATATGATACTATTCTCAAATATCATAAATATGCATATATGCATATAGATAGATATAAGTATTTAGGAAATGCAATTGCAAATTATATTATTTCTGGGTAGATAAATGCAATACTTCAGAAAGACACTAAGGATATCTATAGACTGTCCTACAATAATGGCAACATATGTTGCTAGGAAACCCTGTGAAAAGAAGAAAAATGAAAGTTTCAACCATGTCAAAATCTAATAAAAATCTCTAAGCCGGACAAATTCATGTCTGGTCTTTATGCTCTAACCTTTGCGGGACTTGCATTGTTCCATAAAGAATCTTAAATATGCAAGCTATGAAACCATGCAGCTACAAAAATATCTGGGATTGTCTAAATTCTTAAATCAATATCTCTATATACCTCATTCATCCATCAGTTGAAAACACCTGGTATACAAAATCATTCATTCATTTGTCACTCACTGATTCATCATTCAAAAAAAAATGTATTCAACACTGATCATTTGTCAGGCACAGTAATACAGACAACTGAAGAGAGAAATGGAGCAATGCACATTCCCTGCCCACTGAGAAAATAAAATCTATTGGCAGACACAGATACTAATCCAATAATCACACAAAGAAATATAAGATATTCACTGTCCTAAGTGCAATAAGAGAGAAATATAAGTTGCTTTAAATGGGTAAAGTTGACCTGATGAGGGTGATCAGGAAAAGCTCTCCTGAGGAAGTGACACTTCACAGTGATTTCCAGGAATATGTGTTAACTAAGTGAGAAAAAGAGAAACTAATTTTGAGGATGGGGCTCTATGTCAGAAGGCAGCATTGAAAGCACCAAAAGACAGTGTGGCTACAAAAAGATAGAAAAGAGTAAAAGAGGCTGATTCAGGTAGGAACCAGGCTATGCCTGTATGGTAAATCTTATTAAGGAGTTTTGCCTTTATGCCAACAGCAATAGGATGGCTTTGAAGTGGTAACAGCAGGGGGATAATGAGATTAGATCTGCATTTTAAATATTCACTTTGGCTGCTGCATAAAGAGGACAAGCAGGGAGCCAGAGGACAACAGGATAGCTCCTGGTCCAGAAGACAAGGGTGGCTGCAGGAGAGACATGCGCCCAATCAATACATATACTTAGGGGGTAAGAGACTAGGTAATGACTGCATGTGGGGTGAGGGAAGAGTCAGGAATGACTCTTCTAAGACTTTGACCTCCATTTACTTAACCTTTAAAGTTGTTTGTTTTCTCCCCAGATTTTTGGTCATTAGTTTGTTTTTCCCCAGGCAAATTATAGATCTCTTTGATACAAGGATTAAGGAAAAGAGGATGTCAAAAGCAATATCTATGTCTCCAGCTCATGCAGAAATGAGGCATTATCGGAAATAAAGAACAATAGAAACAGTCCAGAGTTATCTGTCTGTTTGCTTGCCTGGTTGTTTACTTTGGCTACTTTGGGAAATTAGTTGAATTTCATGCAGAAATGAGGCATTATCGGAAATAAAGAACAATGGAAGCAGTCCAGGGTTCATCTGTCTGTTTGCTTGCCTGGTTGGTTACTTTGGCTACTTTGGGAAATTAGTTGAATTGTGGTTATGTTGAATGTGTCAGAGATGACTAGCTGTCAGCCAAAGATTTACACTTGACATTTCATAGTGGAGAATTACTGTGGAAATTTGCTGATCTACCAAGTACTGTATTTCCCTAGCCTCCCAGCTCCTTTGCATCGAGCTGGGACCAAGTAGTTGGTTCTCACTAATAGAGACAAGCGTACTAGGCCAGGGAGCTTAAGAAGTGAGCAGTGTTTTTTCCATCTCCTCTTTCTCCATCCACTGGCTTCATGCAAAAATCTACAAGCCTTAAAACAGGGTAAGCTACGAGAAGGATGGAGTCTGCTTCCCTACATGACGATGTAGAAGGCCGTCTGCCAACCAGAAACCCTGAATTGGGCTGTTACATGAGGAAGAAATCAAATTTTTTAGGCTACACCGCTTGAATTTTGGACTATGTTTGTTACAACAGCTAGTAATATCTAACTAATGCATAGAGGTTGATGTGCCTTTGAGACATCCATGGGAAACTGTCAGGTAGATGAGATAAATAGATCTGGAGCTCAAGGGAGAACTCTGAAGATTTTAATTTTAGAGTCAACTGGGTAATGAAGATAATTAAAGCTGTTGACATGGATGAGATTGCTTAAGGAGAAAATACCGTTAGAAGGGGAGAGACTCTTAGTTCAAAGTTACAGAAGTAAAAAGTTATTTTCTTACAGGTGTAGAGATATAGCAGATGGTTACCGGTGTGGATGAGAAGGGGCCATATAAACCTGGCAAGCTCATGGGAGGCCTACTTGGTGAGCCTTACAAACTCAGAGACCAAAAGTAACCACATAGGATGGTTTAAACATAAAACTTCCTAACTGATACCTGTCATGGCAGCGAGTCAAGTTCTTGGCCTACAGTTTCCTTGACAAAGGTCAATCTTTACCTTAAGTGAGCTTGTCTACTGTCTTTTTGCATCTAAAATAGCATATCTTTGAAATATCAGAATAATCCCCCTTTTTTCTGACTCCTCAGGGCACAACCGCTGGTACTAGAGCAGAGAACACGAAACCCCTCATTAGTATCTTGTTTCCTGAATACCATCTCTATGTGCTGTAAATGTTAATTATTAGTCATCTTGTATCCACCAATGTAAAAGAAGTGCTAGTACGTATTTCTCTATTTTTCCTTTTTATCCAATTCCAGAGATTTCCCTGCTTTGCTTTTTCCTTTCTCCCTAATCGATCACCAATGATTTCATGTAACCCTCCTTACCTCTCCTTTTGCTCTAATATACAAAATAAGCTGCAAACTGCCATTCTCCAGAGCATTTCCTCAATCCCTTGAGATTTTGGTTCCAGCAACTATTGCCATTTTGGCTCAAATAAACTCATAAAAGTTATCTACAGGTTTGAACATGTCTTACATCAACACTGGTGTTCCCAAGTATCATCTATTCAATGATAGTTAAGCAGCCTTCCCATATTCCTGTTTTTACTCATGAATATTTATTGAGCACCTACTGTATGTCAGGCACCATTGGGGCACACAGATGCAATGTTTATCAAGTTCTCAGAAATATCACCATGATAACTTGTAACAGTGGACCGCACTGGGCCTGAAAGGCAGAGAGAGTTTTGTGGAGAATCTTTTAAGCTGAGGCCTAAAGGCTTAGTAGGAGCTAAGCTGGCTTCAGTGAGGAAGGTGGGTAGACCATTCCTAGCCTGGGGACAGCGTGAAGCTCCTGAGATGTAAAGAAGCTTGAGACATTTTTGGAAGTGAAAGAGTGACAATGTGCGTGGTGAGGACCAAAAGTTAAGTAGGGATCAGATCACTCCGGAACCCTTAGGTGCTACAGTAAGAGTTTTGGACTTTATCACAATGGATGAAATACAATTTGATGATTTTAAGCAGAGGAAGGGCACAGAATAGTAACACCAGAATTTTGTTCCGTGTTTGTGATTTTAAGTGGGCTTTCTGAGCTGTTTAACATCTAAGCACCATATTTTATTCCCAAGGAAAAACTCTTCCACAGTTCCAAACACTTTCTTAAAAGTTATCGTGGACTCAAACTTCTTTGTTACTTGAATATTACTGCTCATATATTGTGATTTATAGGATATTTGGTCTTCATCCACAGTCCTGGAATCACAGCTCCCCAAACCCTTGGAATCTCTGAAGTATTCAGAGTGATGAAGGTGTGTTTTGTTCTGTTAAGGAGGTGACTATTGAACCCCACTCAAGAGTGAGGGCTAGATGCCATATAATTAGAGGTTTGGGACTTTCAGTCACACACACACACACACACACGCTGATCTCTATGGAGAGGAGAGGGACTGAAGATTGAGTTCAATTGACATTGGCCAATGACTTAGTTCATCATGAATATGTAATGAAGCCTCCATAAATAAACAGGAGGACAGCTCCTTCGCTGGCCCTTTGTCCAAAAACTTCCACATTGGGGAACCAAATGCTTCCGGGGCCACCATGCCAGGCCCCACTCTCCATGAGGCCACAAGCTCCTTTGTTCAGGACCTCGCCCCATGTATCTCCTCTGGCTGCTGATTCCTATCCTTTAATATCCTTTATTTATAAGGATATTTATACTAATAAATAGGGACTATGGTAAATAAATGGGTTTTCTTGGGTTCTGTGTGCAAATTAATGGAGGAAGGAGTCCTGGCAACATCTAATGTACAGCTAGTTGGTCAGAAGTACAGGTAGCAGCCTGGGCTTTTGACTAGTGTCTGAAGTGGAGGGCAGACTTTTGGAACTGAGCCCTTTACCTGTGGAATCTGATTCCCTCTGGGGGTAGATAGTGACAGAATTGAGTTGAATCCTCCAAGAATCACTTGATGATGTGGGGAGGTTTCCCCATACATTGGAGTTGGGTCTGAGACCCATTTTTAACTGCAATGCATACATTATCCATATAAGTACCTTTCAGCCAGCATCACAGTGTCACTATAGCTTCTACAGTGCTTCACCAACACAGTTTGGAGCCCTCCTTATGCAGCTCAATTATGTTTAACCAATGACGCAAACCTGAATGGTCCAGGTAATACAGGGGCACATGAGTCTTGTTGTCTACCCTCAAGAAGCTTACTGTTTAGAGGTAGAGAGAGAAAAATAATGTAAAGCCAGTGTTACAAGTTCTAGGCACTCGATAAGTACAGAGGGAAAATGGAGGCCTCAGGGAAAGCAAAGAGGAGATGATATTTGAGCAAGATCACAACAGTTAAACAAAAGTTTAACTGATCGTGCTTGGGAGAGTGGCACTCTAAAGCAAGGGAAAAGCAAAATCAAATGAGAAATTAAATTTCATGACAATCATAAAGAAGTAAGCACTGAATAGGTAAGTTGATTCTAGAATGATCTTTTAGGCCAAGCAAAGAATTTTACATATTGATAACCCTTCATAAAATGGCACACACAGCAAACTTCACCTCCCTAACCTTGCACTTTTTTTTTCTAACATAGCACTGAAATTTTAACATAATATATACGTTATATATGTTTATTTTTATTCCTAGTCTTTCCCCATTAGAATATAAGTTCCATTACCAACGTTGTCTGTAATCTTCATTGTTCTGTTCACTGAAGTAACTAAAACACCTAATCAGTGCCAAAATAACGTTCTTCGAGTCAGCTGTCTTCAAAATGGTTTTTATCGCTCATACCTATCAATTAAAACTACTTAAGTTCACATCTTATATGTGTACACTGGTTTATTTATATCTGTATTTACTTCACTAATATATGTATAAAAGTCATGAGTCATACAAAGCAAATATTCTTTAAAAAGAGATTAAAATAATTAGAAATCCTAATAATTTCCTCCCCCCACCTCTCTCCAGTATATCACCTGCATCTCAAAACATGGTGTCTATTGTCATCACATCCCCTGCCTTGGTGAGAAGACCCACTACTTCCCTGTCTAATCCATTGGCCAGAACTAGTCCCTAGGCCCAAGACTTCCTCCTACCTGAAAGGGAGCTGGGAAAGGGAGTTTTACTGTAGCATCCGTCCTGTCCATAGAGTAATCTCTCCCTCCATCCCCTCCTTAAGACTTGGGTGAGAGAGGGGGGCTGAGGGGCAACGGGGTCTAATTGTAAAATTCTCATAAGGAAGCTCATGCTGCTTGGGTTGCTATGAATAACAAATTCCTCTGTCTCTGACCCAGGAGTCTCATGTCTTCTAATAGCAACCATGAAACAGTAATAAGGTAGAAGTTCTTCTAAAACTGAATTAAAATTCTATAGTCCTGCCCTTGCCAGTTTTGCTCAGTGGATAGTGCATTAGCCTGAGGACTAAAGAGTCCAGGGTTCAATTCGGGTCAAGGGCATGTACCCTGGTTGAAGGCTTGATGCAGACCCTGGTTGGAGTGTGTGCGGGAGGCAACCAATCGATGTGTGTCTCTCGCATCAATGTTTCTCTCTGTCTCTCCCCATCCCATCCACTCTCTCTAAAAATCAATAGAAAAATATCCATTGATTTTTAGAGGAAAAGTGAGAAATGAGGAAGGTAGAAAACATCATGGGTTATTTCAAAGAATGGGAAACTGTTTAAGAGACTGGCTGAAGTAATTCAAGCGTGTTATTCTAACATATGCTAAAATATACAATTAAGGTACATTGGAGGGTAGCCAGCAAAGCAAGTTTTTTTTTGTTTTATTTTTTTTAATAGTAAAGACTATTTCAGGGCTACAACATTTTTTTACAAATCCCTGCCTTACAGTTCCATGGCAAAGTTCAGAAGGTAGCTAGAAGATTAAAAAAAAAAGGATATTTTTCTTCTATTCAAATATATCTTAATTTTAAATTGTTTTAAGAGCCTAATGGTTTTATCACTATTGCTCTACACTTCAGAAGTTAGTGAAAACAGGATATTTATGGGTCACTAGTTACAGTCGCTTTTCAGAATCCTTTCAGTTTTACATGCAAGAAAAAGCTTCCAGTAGTTACTTAAAACAGGAGGGTAGCTGCATTAGGATTGCCTGAGCAGCATTTTTTACAAAAGGAATCAAGCCATTCTACATTTTAAAAAGATTTTAAAAAGAGGGTTGCAAGACCTTTTTTTTTAGTTTACATCATTATAAATCATAGCAGTATATCGCAATTATCTCCTCACCCTTCCTTACCCTAGTGCCCCATTTTTAGTTCAATGTCAAACTCTGCAGAAGATTAGATAAAATCTTTCCTTTTAGGCAACAGAAGAAGAGATAGAGTAGATCTGAGTAGATTTCATTTAGCAAAATGTTGAGCTTCTTCTATTGGTAATTTAAAAATTAGCTGAGGTAAACGCAAGAACCCTCGTGCAAACATTTTACCCTTTTGCCCATTGAAAGAGCATTTCTACTTAACAGTTTAAAGAGTCATTCACACACAAGTTTTAGACATTTCTCCAGAAACATCCTTAATGACATCTCCATCACAAAACAGAACACATGAACACTCCATGTTGGCTAGGTCATGTCCTACTGTGACAGTATTGAATGCAATTAATTTTGAAATAAAGGGGCGAATGTCTTAAGTTCCAATAAAGGACTTACAATTTTACTTTTCCTTGTAATTACAGTTTCTTGATGAAAGTAGCCATTAATAAAATTACACTTTAAAGGGTTTTCACCAAGTGTTCAGAGAAAAGAAGTAAAACCCACAGATGATAATTCAATAATATAAGTATTTAAAAAATGAAGATAACTTTTTAATTTCTCCTACATTCCAACCTCTAACAGGAATGGAAAGGCTGGGTCATCAGGCATCAAGCTGAAGGGGAAGCAGCCCTCTTCCTGCCAGCTTTTCCCTCGAGGAACATCAGTGCTGGTGCAGTAAGTTACATTGTGCCGCGAAAGGCCCCGGGAAAAAATGCGGTTTTGCAGTGTTTCCGTTTTTTATTAAATTAACCTCCATCCTTATACTCCATTTCAGTCGCTGTATTTGGTTAATTAATAATATTATAAGGAACAAAATGAACGCGATTGTTTGGGGAAGTCTCTTCATGCCTCTACAACCCTCATAATCTCAAGCATAAAATGAGAATTTGTCTGAATGATCTTTTTGTATAATCAGGATCCAACATCCGATTAATTAGTAAATTAGTAAGCTTTGAATCTTTTTCCAAATAGGTGCTTGGGGGAGGGAGAAAGGATAAAGGACTGACTCAGAGTAAATCGAGTTACTAAAGTTAACAGTATCTACTCATAGACCTGTCATGAAGTTCTCAGTAGTTGGGGTGAGGCGCCGGACCTAGAGCAGGCACTCCATTCTGGTCAGTGCCCTTTCATTCCAAAGCCTTTCCCACTGGCATTTCTACAGATGATATACTGCCAAGTTCAGTGAATATGTAACTTTTTCAAGGATGTTGTCTTAGATTTCCCTATAGCTTGCAAATTGCCAAGCATTGCCAAGGAATCAATATATGTTCAGACTATAAAGCTGATGAAAGGATCCTTGGAATATGACCCTTACTCCCAGGCCCCAAAGATTTCTGATGGAACATGTCCAGCTCATCTTCCAGATTACCAGTTCCGTGACCCACAACACCTTCCACTGCTCTGCCGGAAAGACAGCAGAATTGAGGATTTGTTGGGAAAACATCAGCGGAATGGGAGGGTGAGCCCTGGTGCTGAAGCCTCCTGCCTTCAACGGAAATGTTTCCCAAAGTTTAGAGATAATACAACTGGAACTCATTAGGCTCCTGTGTGTTACCTATTCGATATTTTAATGCATAAAGAAACCTTTTAAATGGTTAGCAATTTAATATTTTCCCCTTAAACTTCATTCTAGTAACAATTCTAATAGATCTTTGCAATTTAAATGCATGAGGCTGCTATCCTGTGATGTTTTGAAAGCCTAATTCTACAGTCCAGAAATTTTTAAAGACAACAATGCTTCAGCTTGATGCTCTTCCCTTGCTTTTTTCTTATTTTCTTGTTTTAGGTTTAGCCTTTTCCCTTTCAAAATAGAAAAGACCTTGAAAAATATTTTTAAGTATTTCTAGTTTTTACTATGTTAATTATAACACCATCTCTTAAAAAATGTCAATGATAACTTTGTACAAATAAAAGTCAATAATTTCACATTATTACATATTCATCTAAATCAAATTTGTTGAAAAAAAATCTGATGTGCAAAGTAATAATACATAGTTATCTGATCTACCGGGCAATTTTATAATTCTGACTGATCACTAATATCACTAAAAACAAAATCTCTCAAATAGTTGAATTTTATCTTTTTATATAATCTGTACATACAGGAGTAAAAAATATTACAGAAAAAGCCTAAGTTAAGCAAATGAATACCAGTGGCAAAGTCACTCCAGAGTTGTTCTGGCGCAAAGCGGAAATCTGGGACAGAAAATCCATTTGTTTAATTGGCCTGATCTCTCGCCACGATTATTAGCAAGACCAAGTGTCTAACTAGTTCTGTTCAAAATGACATTTGGGGAGTGCTCAACTACTTTTTACATTTTTATTCTTCAAGTTTCCCCTGGCCAATCTAGAAGCAAAAGCCAATAAATCGCTCCTTTCGCCTCAGTCCTTGCCATGGACCTGTGGATGCTGAGAGAGCGGCCTCGCTGGGATATCTTCTATCAGGATTGTGCTTTTCAAGCAAGAATACCATGTAATGGGATCACCCCACTAAATCCATGCATTTCAGGGAACATTGAAGGTTCTCCTGCAGCCCTGAAAGCAGCCATCTCTTTTTAAATGAGAACATTAATGAAATACAAAATAACGTCTATTGGCAAACCACCGCAGTTCTTAATCACTTTTAATCGAAATCTTCCAGAAAAGTGCTTTGACTGATTTGCGTTAGCAGTTTAATGATACTTATTCTCTCTCTTGAAATGAGCTGGGCTGCTGTTTGAAAACACATATCCTTCTGAATGCTGCATAAGGGTTTTTATCATTGTTTTTAAAGCAAAGGAAATCTTTAAACACACAGTGGGAGATTTTAATAGATGGCAAAATAGGGTGGTTCGATATTACTGAATTATACGAAGTGATTTTCCAAACAAACCTCAACTTCAAAGTTTACTTTAAGACAGCAGACTATACCCGTCTTTCCCCATCCTGAATGCTCTAAAGATCCCTTGAATGGTGTCTAAGAAAAACAGAAGAAAAAAGAGTATCCATTGTCAACAAAGAGAACGGTGAGCAGTAATTGGCAGGATTGGGGCTGAGAGACACAGCATCCTTTCAGCATTAGGGCATTACCCTGCTACCTATTTTTGTGTCAAAATAGGTGCCAATCAGTCGGTGTACTCTGAAAACAAAATTTTCGACATACCTTATCAATTAGCTAGTATCAACAACCTATTCGCCTAAAAACACATTTTGAATACAGTTGCTATTTCACAGAAAATGGAAGATCATCTCTCAAAAATTGTGTTTAGCCTTAATGACTGGAGATCTTTCAAAAAGCATATCATGCACTTTCTTGACTTTTGCAACAAAGCCCACCGAACCCACCATTTCCTTCAGGCAGAAAAGCAGAGGCCGCTGCCGCCTGCTGTCCTGCCTCCATCTCCGATCTAGTCCTGAAAGGCAACCCCTCCCCTTGCTAACTGGGTTATGAGACAGTAGCTTGTAAACTGTCAACTACTTTAGCTCCCACAATAATGCCTTCCAAAGGCAAGTTGGATGAATAGGAGCTGATTTTACCCTCCCTCCAAATGTCCCCAGACTGCTACACTTTTTAATTCTTAAATCTGCTAGACTTACCTTTTGCCCCCTTAGGATGTTACTATGTCATGTAAGTTCATTGCCATCAGTGCAGCTGCCACAAAGCTTTCTCTACCTTGCCCCTAAAAACCATCTGCTGTGGTCTACCAGATAATCATGTTCATATATGTCGGTTTCCATCTAAGCACAGGCAACTCAGTGAGGGCCTGTGGTTGACCCTCGTTTGTGGGGCGCATGGGCTTTGACGTACAGACTGTGTGATGTTGGTCAGCCTGGCTGCTCAGGGGCCTTGTTCCCTTCTTGTCAGGATCCTATGTTATGCTTCAAAAATTGTGTTTAGCCTTAATGACTGGAGATCTTTCAAAAAGCATATCATGCACTTTCTTGACTTTTGCAACAAAGCCCACCGAACCCACCATTTCCTTCAGGCAGAAAAGCAGAGGCCGCTGCCGCCTGCTGTCCTGCCTCCATCTCCGATCTAGTCCTGAAAGGCAACCCCTCCCCTTGCTAACTGGGTTATGAGACAGTAGCTTGTAAACTGTCAACTACTTTAGCTCCCACAATAATGCCTTCCAAAGGCAAGTCCGGTGAATAGGAGCTGATTTTACCCTCCCTCCAAATGTCCCCAGACTGCTACACTTTTTAATTCTTAAATCTGCTAGACTTACCTTTTACCCCCTTAGGATGTTACTATGTCATGTACGTTCATTGCCATCTGTGCAGCTGCCACAAAGCCCTTTCTCTACCTTACCCCTAAAAACCGTCTGCTGTGGTCTACCAGATAATCATGTTCACAGATGTCGGTTTCCATCTAAGCACAGGCAACTCAGTGAGGGCCTGTGGTTGACCCTCGTTTGTGGGGCGCATGGGCTTTGACGTACAGACTGTGTGATGTTGGTCAGCCTGGCTGCTCAGGGGCCTTGTTCCCTTCTTGTCAGGATCCTCTGTTATGCTATTATACACATTAAGATTATCAAAAAGGTCAAAAGTGCTTCCTCCAAGTGGAAATAACGACTTTCAGTTATGTGCAGATAAATTCTATTAGTTTCAAAAATGTCAAAGGTCATGCAGCTAATGGCAAATTCAGAATTAAATTCCAAGAATCCTGCCTCCCAGTTCAGAATGTTTTTTAACTTCTTATAGAAATACTCTATATATTCTGCTTTCTTTTCCTAACTACTTACCTATTCCTAAACCCTTCAAGTTCATTTTCCTCTTCCTAATATAACTGTTTTACCAAAACCTTCCTGAGTTTTTAATCCAAATGAGACCCCAGCCTCCTTGACTTTCTCTTCAGTGTTTTTCCCTTTGGGATGCTCCTTCTCCCTGTTCTGAGCCATCCCTGGATGATACACTACCAGATCCTTGTCTACCTATTCCAAGAATATAACTGTTTTACCAAAACTTTCCTGAGTTTTTAATCCAAATGAGACCCCAGCCTCCTTGACTTTATCTTCAGTGTTTTTCCCTTCCGGATGCTCCTTCTCCCTGTTCTGTGCCATCCCTGGATGATAACACCACCAGATCCCTGTCTACCTATTCCAAGTAACAAAATGTTCTTCTATTCTTCCTTAATGCCGGGGTTCTTGTTCCAGCGTTAAGAAGGGTTCAGCAACCTGGAGAAGGGGCTGTGTGTAACTTAAATAAAGAGTCCAGAGACAAAGCATAATTTTGAAAGGCATTTGGGGGTCAGAGGAGCCTAGCTAAGGAAACTAAGATCTCCTCATCTCTGGACCCCATGCTTTTTATTAACACAGTGTCCTGAGGGGAGACAGAGATATACACTTCAAAGGGTAGGGTTTCATACACAAGCATTGTCAGAATGGGGGAATTTGCCTATGGCTATTCAGGTGTTTGGCCAGTAGGAGGCAATAACATGTAGATTAAGATGCCCTGAGCTGTCTGGCAGCCAAGCAATCATCCCTTTTCAGGTTTGGGGAAATGCCCTTGTCACTCCACATGATTCAGCCTTTGCTGACAGACTGGAATTGGTTCCTGGCAAATAATTCCTTTTCCTCTTCAAAACCCATGAGTAGCATTTCTAAAAACCCAGTCCCCAGTCCTCTTCTTGCTTCCCACTCATCAGGCAAGAACCAAGTCTAAGTTACTATGTTTGACCTCTCAATAAATTCTTCAACTGCCTGGGGGGGCATTTCCATCATTTTATTTTTTTTCTCTTTTAATCTTTATTGTTGAGATTATTACAGATGTCCCTATTCCCCGCCCCCCACTGTCCCCTTCCACCGGGTTCCCGCCCCACCACAGGCCTTCACCACCCTATTTTCTGTGCTCATAGGTAACGCATATCTATATATATAAAAGCCTAAGTGACCGGCCAACTGGCCAACCGGTAGCTATCATGCGCACTGACCACTAGGGGGCAGACGCTCAATGCAGAAGCTGCCAAGCTGCTTGGCAGCTGCTGTTCTCAGGTGATGCACCCGGAACCAGAGAGGAGGGAGCCCAATTCAGGGGTGCGTCACCTGATAACCGCCCTCTCGCAATCTGGGGCCCCTAGGGGGATGTCAGAGAGCCTGTTTCAGCCCAATCCCCGCAGGCCAGGCCGAGGGAACCCCCCATTGCACAAACCCCCTCCTCCCTCAGAACTTTGACTTAGCATCTGCTTAACCACTCTCTCCAACTAGCCTCGCTGTCATTCCATATCAACAATCATTTCTCTAAAGACCCTCTGGTGGCAGCATTTTGCCCTCTGTTTACCACCTGATGGAAGCCAGCACTAAGTTTCAATTTCTTCATACCTGAACTAGAGGTATTGTTGTATCAATACAGGTAATGGTAGGTCAAAGTATTTTGTCAAGAAAACACAGCTTTTTGTTTTCGTCAACATCATCTGTGTTATAGCTTTAATCAATCCTAGGCTCTCATTATCTTAAAGCCAGATTATTTCCTACTATAGATTAAAACCTAGGTGGTTAATAAAATAGAAAAAAAAAATGCAGGTGGTCTCCTTGGCTGGCACCTTCCTCTAGTGAATTAGTCCTGTATTTTCTACCTAGTTTTCCTTAAATGCCACTTGGAACATGTCACTATATAATAAGGAAGCTATCCTGACTGTATGTTAACTGACCACATAAAATTTAAACGCTTTGTTAGATTTCAAAACTCTTCATCGTGACAAAAGTTGCATTTACTGGGTGCTTCACAGGTGCCAGCGACTGTTCTAACCATTTTCCATGCATTTAATTCTTCCAACAGCTGCATGAGGTAAACACTATGATCATACTCACTGTACAGAATAAGAAGGTGAGGCTCAGAGGGGCTTGGTAATTTGTGCAAAGTGACATACATCGTGGAGTCAGCATTGGAGAATCTGCTTCCTGTGGCTAAGCTCTTCAAACTACATTTTACTCTAAAATCCAGGATCTAACTACGTTAATTTGTGCAAAGTGACATACATCGTGGAGTCAGCATGGGAGAATCTGCTTCCTGTGGCTAAGCTCTTCAAAACTACATTTTACTCTAAAATCCAGGATCTAAACTAGCCATTCATAACCCCACTACACCTACATAAATATTCCAATCTATTCCAATATATGGAATATAGACATGACTAGGGGGAGTCATGTCTTTGATCAATCAAGTCTCATGCCTCCATTCTTCACTCTGCTGTTAAATCAGCTACATTTTATCCATACTTCTACACCTAACTAGACTCACACATCAATGAGCCTTCCCTAATACAGTCTAACCATTCCAGTATCGCTGACCAGGTGGAAGGCTCCATATCCTTATCTCCCTTCGTTGCCTTTGATGGGGATCAGAACATGCTGCCCCCCAAAGAAAGGATGTTGGCCTGTTCAATATTTTAAGGGGAAGGAGTTTGAGAAACCAACAGAAGCAGGGTCACTCTGACCTTCTCCTCACCCTTCTTCCCTAAAATAGACCATACAACCCTCATATAGAAGGTGCCCTCCCTACACCAGGAAGAAAGGAGCATCCTTATCTCTGAAGACAAAGAGATACCCAGAAAAATCCTAACCAACAGGCATTGCCAAGATTCTCCCAGTTTACAATGACTGCAAGCTCCTTAATCTATCATATTTCCACATGACTGCCCACTCTTCATCAAACCTAGCATAAATATACTCAGATCTAATTGTTTCTTCGGGGCTTAATTTCCTTATGAAGGCTCCTGTGTCACACAAAACTGATATCAAACAAATTTGTAGGCTTTTTTTCTCCTATTAATCTGTGTTTTCTCAGTTTAACTTTCAGACCGAGCCAGGGATGCTAAGAGTATGTAGAAAATCTTTCTCGTCCCCTACCCATTCTACAACATCAAGCTCAGTACAACTTCCATTGTATACACTGAATCAATATTTATTGACCAAATGATTTATCAACTCCAAAATGCATAATTCTGGTGGCAAAACTTAAAGAACATCAAAGAGAGATCTAGACCTTCAGAAATGGCCAAAGTTAGAAAGCAAGAAGAGATCAGGGGACAACAGAGGCATAAAAATAAGTTGTCAGAAGCCCGAAAGTAATGTTTTCACAGCCATTGCATTGCAAAGAATTATGGCATTTGTGAAAATCAGTACCTGCATATGGCAAAGCATCTCATTAAATGTGGTAATAGGGGGCAAAGTAATACTTTGCAAGCAATAGCTTTGTTGGTTTTTTTAATCCTATGTAATATTTTGAAACACAATTTTAAGTAAATGGTTATTTTATTTCAAGCATAAATTCACACAAAAAACAACAAAATTTTTTAAGTATGGCAGAAAAAGTATTCAAATTCAATTAACTCTATGCCTAATAACTGACTTCTCTTTTCACATAGTTCAGCCCCTTTATTCTTACCAGCTTTAAGAACAAGATAAAAAATCTGAATCAGATTCTAAAAATCACTTTACCCATACACACATTCAAGGATCAAGGAGATCTTATAAGAAAACCATATTTTGTTTATCTTGCTGGCTCCCTAATCTTCCCACAACCCCATCCCTTGCCTCAATCCTCTACCTGCTATCCCCTTCACACACCCTCAGTGGGTTCAAACTATAGGCCTCTTCTCTAGTTACAATAAAAATCACCAGCTTTTGTCACACAACACAATCTTCCATTTACAAAGACTGCGAGCAGTGAGCACTGGGTGTGTGAGGGAACGTTACAGGGTCTCTATCTACACAGACTCTGCAGCTGCACAGTTTTGGGCTTTCCAAGTCTCTAAGTATAATGCAAAGTCTGCTGCCAGATAAAAAAATAAATTTTAGAGCCAGCATGATCAAATCAGGGGACAATGATGTATAATGCAAAGTCTGCTGCCAGATAAAAAAATAAATAAATTTTAGAGCCAGCATGATCACATCAGGGGACAATGACTCCCTTCCCACTATCCATCTGAGCAGCATCTTACATCAACATTAGTGCTGTCAGCACCTGGCCTGCACCAGCTGCTCTCACCTTCCCACCTGAAAATAAGACACCGGATCTAAAATAGTGAGGACTAAAATGAAGGGGCCATCTTTCATTAAAGGGTTATTTTCAACTTCTCAGTTAAAACATTATTTGTATCTATGTTTATGTGTGTGTTTCTATTGGCTACATACATGGATCACTTCTATACTTCCAGGTTAGTGCTCTTTATTTTCTTCCAAATTGTCCATTTATATAACGATCCAGTGATTTGTGATTGGCTGGCATGTAATATTACTCATCAGAAACACAGTAGCAACAGCCCAAATGAATCCTGAGCAATATTGATATAAACCATCAGCTGCTTTGTTTTTGAGGCCAAATCACTGTGAAACAACTATGATGTTTTATCCTGTATGGCTTGTGATACAGTCATGCTATTTGCTTCTTTTTCTGTTTAAAGATAGATTTATAAGACCACATGCTGTTGAAAGATGAAAAATATAGAAAGGATATTCATTGCAACAACGATCATGATTAATCTTACAAAAAGGTGATATTTCAGAGTCTATTTGTAATTTTTCTATTGCTAAAAATTACTTTTCATCGAAAACTGAACTATGTGACTGAAATGTAACATGTAACCCCTTTTACTTTTTTTTAAATACTGTGTTAAGTTTTATTTATTGCAAAACATGGAGGAACACTATACAAGTTCCTTTTTTATTGTTGACACTATTACAGATGTCCCCCATTCCCCCCGTTTGTCTACCTCCACCATGCCCCGCCCCCTCCGCCAGCCTTCACCACACTGTTGTCTGTGTCCATGGGCTAGGCATATATGTTCTTTCCCTAATCTCTTCACCTTCTTTTATCTAGTCCTCCCCATCTTCCTCCCCTCTGACATCCGTCAGTCTGTTCCATGTATCCATGGCTTTGATTCTATTTTGTTCATTAGTTTATTTTGTTCATTAGATTCCATAAATAAGTGAGATCATATGGTATTTGCTTTTCTATGTCTGGCTTATTTTGCTAGCATAATAATCTCCAGGTCCACCCATACTGTCACAAAGGGTAAGAGTTTCTTTTTTTATAGCTGCATAGTATTCCATTATGCAAATGTGTCATAGCCTTTTTTAAAAATATATTTTTCATTATTTCAGAGAGGGAAGGAGAGGAAGAGAGAGAATCATTGATCACACTTCCTCCTTGCACACCCCTCTCTGGGGATCGAGCTCACAACCTGGGCATGTGCCCTTACTTGGAATCAAACTGTGATCTCTTGGTTCATAGGTCGACGCTCAACCGCTGAGTCACGCCAGCCGGGCACCACAGACTTTTTATCCACTCATCTACTGATCGGCACTTGGGCTGTTCCCAGGTCTTGGCTATTGCTGCTGTGAACACAGGGGTGCATACATTCTTCCTGACTGGTGTTTCGGGATTCTTATGATACATTCCCAGAAGTGGAATTGCTGGGTCAAAAGGCAGTTCCATTTTTAGTTTTTTGAGGAAATTCCATACTGTATTACACAATGGCTGCACCAGTCTGCATTCCCACCAGCAATGCAGGAGGGTTCCCTTTTCTCCACATC
Organism: Myotis brandtii; assembly: GCF_000412655.1. Classification (NCBI taxonomy): domain Eukaryota; kingdom Metazoa; phylum Chordata; class Mammalia; order Chiroptera; family Vespertilionidae; genus Myotis; species Myotis brandtii. Next base: position 4,207,195 of record NW_005354291.1, on the reverse strand, counting down.
CTTGCCAGCACTTGTCGTTTGTTGATTTATTGATGGTAGCCATTCTGGCAGGTGTGAGGTGATATCTCATTGTCATTTTAATTTGCATCTCTGAGTGAAGGCTAAGACTGCAATTTTCATTTAACATGCATTATTTTAAAATATCTTAAAATATAAGAGATTTAAGTTATATTTTAACTTTTAAATATTAAGTTAGGTAGAATCTTCCTCTAGGCTTTAAAAAACAAAAGTTCTTTGGAGGGTATGGCTAAACAGCAAAGGGTTGGCAATAATACCCCAATTCATTTCAAAGCAAGTATCAAATTTTTAAAATTCAAGTCATCAACAAGAAAAATAAATGTACCCCTGGTCAACCCATGATCTGCACTCATGATCTACAAAATGGCTGGGTAGATTCCGGTCCGGCACAGCTACAGGTCCATGCTGGCATGACTTGTCCAGCTGTGAAGCATCTGCATGGCCAGCCTGAAAAGGCATTGGGAGCATTCGAGTCCCATAGGCTGTACTCTGCTGCTGCCACACCAGTGGGAAATTGCATCTATAAACATGTCTAAAGAAGTGATCACGGCTACTCAGAATACAGACAGCTTATTTTAAAATTTCCAATGCAATTAAAAGTCCCCTTCTATCCTTTCTGGTCAGCTATGAAGAAATAAGTGCTTTATAAAAAACTCTTTGTATCAATATTTCATTTCCTAGTGCCGGTAAAGAAATAGTGAGTCAATTTTGGCTACTTAAGCTGGAGAATGAGAAACTGTGATTTCTCAATGGCCAGACATCCACTGATCCATGTACCGGTATCTGTTTCATTGGCCACATACTTTTTTCCCTTCTTTTAATACTTTCAGCTTAGTCCAGTAGGTGACACATATAGATGTTTAATAAAATGTTTTGAAACCCTTTTTTTTATACAGCACTGCTCTTAAAATGGTGTGAATATATTAAAACACACACACACACACACACACACACACACACACTGATGACAACGAAAGTCCAGGCTATTAAGGACTTAAGCCTGACATCCCATTTACAAGCCCTTACATATAGAAAACACACAGAATATATTATCTACTTTTTTCCTGAGAAGTGATGTTTTAAGTGTCAGGTAATCATCTAAAATCATATCAGACTTTTCCTTCTCTTTCTGCTGTTTTGACAAAGAACTCTTTGAGCTGAAATATAAGGCATAACGTCACTGAGCAAACAGCTTAGTTTAGATCGGTCGTGTTTCCCATGCCTTCCAGCGTTCCAATGTGCACACATATTCTAGTCCAAGAGTTAATTTGGGGGCTGGCATGGATGTCTACATTTAAAAGCTAAGTCACTGTGTCCCTTTAATGTCTCTCCTGGAAGTGCATCCTAAATGATTATCCCAGTGGTATGGGCATCTCTAAAGGCATGTCCAGCATCTAGCTTTTCCCTGCATTACTTTCCTTTAAAGCAGTAAGTAAGACTGGGAATCCTCCAAGTTCAGCTCATACTGGATTTCCTAATTAGACAATCGGAAAACTTTAATTAATAAGATGACCCCGGTATAAAAATCAGATCACACTGTTAAGCACTTACAACTTACAAATTTTAGCAAGCACTGACTTTTGCAAGTCAGCCAACTTTGTTAGTTCTCAACAATCCTTTAATTAGCCTAGACAGAAAGTAGCATGCACTAATGTGTGTCTTGGCGAAATTCCAGTGGGAGATCACAGCAATCTGGCCTATGAAAACTTCCACTGGTTTCATCTGAATACAGTAGACTTCTCCATTCTCTGTCTCTATTTCATTCTCCATTGGTGCTTTATGAGGGCTCCTGTTTTCCACCCTGAGCACTACAGATATCGAGTTAACAAGACCTGCTGAAAAACTACCCCACCCAGAAAAACAATGTACTGAGAAGTGCAGTGTATTCTAAGAAAACCCACACTCCTCTTCTCATATATAGCCAGCACACTTGACTAAGTCAATGCCTATGAAAAGCATAATTTTCTTCTCTCCCTTCCTCCCATCCTACACCCACTACTCTTAGTACACACACACACACACACACACACATACACACACAGAGACACACACACACACACCACTTCCATACACCTAAACATTCATAGAGCCCACATACATCTTTAAAGATACGTTTTTACTGATTTCAGAAAGAGGAAGGGAGGAAAGAGAGAAAGAAACATCAATGATGACAGAGAATCATTGATGGGCTGCCTCCTGCATGTCCCCCATTGGGGATAAAGCCTGCATCCCGGGCATGGGCCATGATGGGGAATCAAACATGACCTCCTGGTTCATGAGTTAATGCTCAACCACTGAGCCACACCAGTCCAGCTGGCCCCACATACAGCCTTAGGAGGATTACACATAAATGCAAATTTTGAAAAGCTTCATATGCATCTATTTCTAAGTTTATTAAGGTGGGCGTGATTTTTTCTTTTGGCCTCTGTTACTGCTATTTTACCCTGTACTTTGTCAAAGAAAAATGCATGAGGTAAGATAATAATTGATCTCTATATAAATATGTAGCTGAAAATGCACCTTCTAGCCTGGATCTCCCAGAAAAAGGCATTGTTAAATGCAAGGTCTAATCATAAAATCAAACTAAAAGAACCATCACAAAGTTTTGCAATTTACTCCCCTCCCTCCAAGCATGCAAATTAAAGTCCACCAAAAGGTGGAGTTACCACAAGAAATTAAGTTGGGCAAAGAGAAATGATACAGTCTAAGAGAGGATAAATTAAAAAATTAATCTTTGCTATTTTACTATACTTCTATAGTAATAACTTGGCCTTCTGGTGAATCAGGATATCAAATATTAAAATACTGTTGAATATTCTTGGGTTTGAGGGATCACCTAAAATATGACTTAAGTATTTTTTAATTAAGTTCCAAAAAGGCAATGTTGTAATTTGTGTGTGTATGTGTGTGTATGTGTTTCCATAAGAGTAAGGAAAGGTTTCCAAATTCTTTAGAGTGTTAAAAAATGTTGACTTCATAATATTAACTTTTATCCAAATATTTTATTGGATTAAAGGCTCATAATTTGACCCAAAACTTCTCACATACCACTTTCATGTAAATAAGTACATGTCTATCTCATATTTAATATCTGAAATCTTTCCTAAGACATTTCATGAAGATACACACATTTACACACACACACAAACACACACTGCACATTTTAGCAGACTATTGGATTTGGAAGAGAACAAATTATAAGTGTCAGATACTCACTGGCAGTCTTTACTGGCACCAAAGGAAAGATGACATTCACTAAGTCTTAGGTTACAGCCACCTGGCTCAAACTAAAGTGAGCAAAACAGCTAAGAATACAAAGGCTTGGTTGAGCCCATATTGACCATAAAAAGTAGCTTTCAAATAAATCTAGATTCAACATTGCCTCTCCAGTTGATATTCCCGCAAATGCTTACTCAACATTCCCCTTGCCTGATATATGTCAACCTACATTCCAGTCTCTTGTATTTATATTCAGATCTAACAGATCTTTGCAATATGTAACTAATGTTGTATACACTATATTAAAGCTAGATAATATAAATTTAAAATACATAAATTAGCATTTTTAAAGATCTCACTCTTTTTTTAATGTGTATTTTATTGATTTTTTTTAGAGAGAGAAGGGAGAGGGAGAGAGACATTGATGTGAGGATTGAACCCACAAACTGGGTAAGTACCCTGACCGGGAATTGAACCAGAGACCTTTTAGTGCACAGGATAACACTCAACCAACTGAGCCACACTGGCCAGGGGCATAAATTAACATTTTTTAAAAATGGACCATGAGCCCTAACCGGTTTGGCTCAGTGGATAGAGCGTCGGCCTGCGGACTAAGGGGTCCCAGGTTCGATTCTGGTCAAGGGCATGTACCTTGGTTGTGGGCACATGCCCAGTAGGAGGTGTGCAGGAGGCAGCTGAATCGATGTCTCTCTCTCATCGATGTTTCTAATTCTCTATCCCTCTCCCTTCCTCTCTGTAAAAAATCAATAAAATATATTTTAAAAAATAAAAAATAAAAATAAAAATGGACCATGATGGCCCAGATTGCATAAACAGTTATTTTTCAGCAACACTGATCTTATTTTTATTAAGCTTAAATGTGATCTTATATTAAATAATGAACAGAGAACAGTAAAGCATTTTAGCTACTATCATATTAAGTACACAGTATGGCTAGTCTATATATATAAAAGCCAAGCAGCCAGAACGACGGAACAACCAGTTGCTATGATGTGCACTGCATTGGCCAACCGGCCCAATCAGGGCCCCAATCACCCCAACCTCCTGTGGCCCATCCCCCTAGCTGGCCCCACCCCTGATTGGGTCCCCCACCCCGATCAGGGGCGGGGCCAGCCGACCAACCTTCTGCACCCCCCCATGCCAGGCCTGCCCTCAATCGCACCCCCTCCATTGGGGACGGGGCCGGCAGCCAACCTCCTGCGGCCCCTCCGGTCCTCATTGGCCCCATCAGGGCAGGATGGGCCAGCTGGAACCCACCCGTGCATGAATTCGGGCACTGGGCCTCTAGTAAATAAATAAATAATAAGCCTCAGGTTGCAATTTGAACCAATTTTCACTTATAACAAGCACTAGATATTACCAGCAGATCAATTTACGATAGAAACACAGCTTGACATTTCTTTCAGTTAGATCATATCCTAATTGACAAGAGGGTGGAAACATACACTTCATTTATTCAGCACATGTCATTATGCTATTCATGGGTGGACATTTCATAAATCTCACTTGATTAAGCTGATTTAGTAATTACTTAATTTCTTCCCACTGTTTGTTAATTCATTCATTCATTTTAAAACAATCATAACAGTGCTTCAGGGTAGGAATCGACTCCTGGTTCATTCCTGGAGTCTCTCTGGGTCTTCTCCATCTCCCAGCACCTCAAGGCAGGGCCCTGGGCGCGCCTGGCTCTCAGCACGTGGCTGGCAATGTTCCCATCCCCTGCTGCATCCAAACCACATCAGAAAGACTTTCAGAGAGAAGTGTTTTGTAAAGATGTTTTAATCTCACAGAATTACTTTTCACATAGGAAGTTGACATTCCTTCTCTAAATTGAGATCCCTGCCTCTGTCAACAACTTTGCTAACATTTATCATCCATGCATGCCTATCAAAGTTCAACATGCAACATTTTTATTCATATTATGAAAGATTAAATTAAAAGATGGGCCTAGCAACAGCAAACATGCAACAGAACCCTTTTGTGTGTGAAGTGTATATCAAATTGCTATATAAATCTCAAAAAAATAACACCTCATTGGGGTTTATTTCTCTCAATTTTAGGGAAAAGCTAACATTTCAGGCCATTTTGATACTTCACAAATCCATAGCATCAAAGCAGGCACAGTCACAGGGCATCATCACAACTTCTTTCTTGTGAAACAAAGTGAAAACCAATAGTTTTTCCCTTAAGGATTAAAATAAGAGAGGCATATAATACTGTTGTTACAAGATTTACAGTTACTAAATGTAAAGGGAACTTATGCCATGGTTAGGGCAGCTCTTTTTAAGCAAAAACAAATTGAGTCTGAGACTATCAAATGGTAAACTGGGAGAAGCACTGTCCCATACATCCAAGAGCCTGTGGAACTTCCCATGAATGATTTATATAAAACCAGAAATACGTTCTTAAGCAAACTCTTAATGAATTCACAGTTAAATTCACAGTCTTCACTAGACCATCCTTTAAAAAAATATCCATCATTTTAGGTAGAGTAGCATTACTTGCTTCTGAATTGTTATACATTCACCAGCCCCCCACTAGGCTCCCAGGCCTGTAGAGAAAGAGGGAAACTTTAATACGAGGCCAAAAGAAAAGCTAAACTTAGGTTCATACATGCTACTGACGAGCTAGAACTTAACTACCATCCTTCAAATGAATAAATGAAACCATATTTTATGAAAGATGGACAAAAATAAAACTTGTTTTAAAAATTTAATTCCTGTTGACAAGAGTAAAAAACACATAATCCAACACAAAGTGCCAATATTTTAGAAAAGTCATATATTACAGGTTCACTATCATCAAATTTGTGAGCCAACTTTATTTAAAAAGAAAGAAGGGAGCCCTGACCGGTTTGGCTCAGTGGATAGAGCGTCAGCCTGCGGACTGAAGGGTCCCAGGTTCGATTCTGGTCAAGGGCACGTACTTTGGTTTCGTGCACATCCCCAGTAGTGGACGTGCAGGAGGCAGCTGATCGATGTTTCTCTCTCATCGATGTTTCTAACTCTCTATCCCTCTCCCTTCCCCTCTGTAAAAAATAAATAAAAAATATTTTTAAAAAAAAGAAAGAAGGGAAAAGGAGATTCGGACTCTCTACCACCTGTGTAATATCAAATTCACAATAGCTTCTAAAGCTGTCAAATATTTAGCTCATTCACTGCTCCCAATACCTATAGTTAAACACATTCACTGACCCAATCTCGTCTCTGCACCTCAGAGTAATCAAGTGGAACAAACAAGTAGCGTTACCATAGGTAGCGAGATATTAAAGGAAAATTGGACATTGTTGAGCCTAATAGGCTGGGGCACGGAATGGGCACATGAGCCTGTGTGCTTCACCAGGAGGCGGCAGCTTCACACAGACTCCAGGGGACTTGGCCCCCGAGGAGACTTAATCCCTCCCAGCGAACAGGAAATCTCCCCAGAAGCACTGTCCTGCCCTAGATACCACATTGTCAGGGGGAGGGGGAGAGGTAGGCCCAGGCCCAATAGAAGTCAAAATGGCACAGGGGGAGGGGCTTGACCATAGTGGCCTGTAGGTCTAACTTGGGAAAGGGATCACTGGTCAGGGTTGGACCCATCAAGGCCCATGAGATTTGGGAAGCTGGTTATTTTGTTTTTGTTTTTTAAATATATTTTATTGATTTTTTACAGAGAGGAAGGGAGAGGGATAGAGAGTTAGAAACATCGATGAGAGAGAAACATCATCAGCTGCCTCCTGCACACTCCTGACTGGGGATGTGCCCGCAACCAAGGTACATGCCCCCGACCGGAATTGAACCTGGGACCCTTCAGTCCACAGGCCGAAGCTCTAGCCACTGAGCCAAACCGGTCAGGGCGGGAAGCTGTTTATTTTGAAAAAGCTCCTGGTCATAACCCAGGGGAACAGAGAAGAGCTTTCTCGCAGAGCACACGCGACCATGCGGGCCTAGTAGCCAACTGGGGCGGCAGCCGCACAGGCTCCACAGGATAAACTTAAATATGAAACAAACTCGGCACACTGGCCTTCGTTTTGGCCTTAATGAAGGCAAGACGGGACTTTTTCAAGGGCGGGCGGAGAGAGATGGGACACTGATAACCCAGGGGTCTATTTCCACCCCAATAAATCTTGCCACACCACAGTCTCCCATGGGTGGGACCTTGGCATCCTTTCTTCAATCCCATGAAAGAGCCCAATTTCCATTGGCAACAGTAGCACCTGGATACACCATATACTCTAGGCCAAGCATGTCAAACTCAAAGGCTAACACGGGCCAAATAAACAAGGTTTAAGTTTATGTGGGCCGCAAAAAAAACAAAAGCTTCAATTTTCATAGAAATATAGGTTTATTTCGATAGAGACATGCTGAATACAAAGGGCTGCAATAAATGAGTAATCATTAACATAAAATAATAGAACATTTTAATAAAAATTAATATTTTTTCTTGAATATTAAGCTACCAGACACTGAATAACTGCATAAATTAATAAGCATAACTGCACAAATTAATAAGCGTAATGCAATTAAACCTATTTTTCTTGTTCTCCGAAAGCAAAATATTTCCTGTTGCACACACCAAACAAGTCAGTCCAAGACTAATGACGTGGCCATCGGCTGCTAGAATATTCGCTGCTGGTATTAGTGGAGAGAAATGGTGTGCCTGTGCGTAAGGCACGTAAGGGAAATGAATGCAACACAATTATAGTAATCAGTCATTAGCGAACATTGTAGTTCGTTATTAATAATTATGTATAACAGGATATTGTAAAAATTAAGTTACGATATTTTTATTAAAACATTTCTTACATACCGTCATATTGGCTGGGCCGCAAAAATATTCATGTGGGCCGGGAGTTTGACATGCTTGCTCTCGGGCATATGATTCTTATCTCACAAAGAGAATGAAGTCAGATTCCCTGTGTCATAAGGAGGAATGAATTCTGACCTCCAGGAGCAAGCTCAAGGCCTAGGAGATGCTCAAGACCAAGACAAATTAGCACCCCCCTTCTCCAGGGGCCAAGAACACAGAAAGCAGCACACCACTGGGCTATGATGCTCTCTTCTCACTGGAGCCTGGAGAAGTCCTCCCCATTTTCCCCCCAGTGCCATTAGAGGCTGCCCTTTATACAAGTACTACTTAGAGAGATCTGCCTTATATATCTCCTATGGCTAGGAGCCCATACAGATAAGGCTCACATGAATTCCCTACCACTGAACATTTTAGACATCACATTGACTCTCCATCATTTGACACACAGCTATCAGTTAAAGGATTTGAAACACGTCCTTATTCTTTTGTGCGATTAGCATCATACAAATGCATACAAAGACTTCTGTTAACAGGAGAGATCTGATCCCTCCATTCCAAACTAAGACCCATTTGTTTTCAAAGAATGCAACATTGTTGGGGTTTTAAATGTACCACTGTTTTAGAGTGTATGCATTGATTAGAAAACAAAAGTGATATGAGGACTCACTCTTCACCACTCAGCCTGCAAAGGCAGAGATTTAGGATATGATGCTAGAAGAGTGAGTTTGGTTTTAGATGTAGGGTACAGACATTGCTCCTCGTCACCATTTTTAAAAGAAAGTGCTTCTTCAGATGCCCTCTGCCAGGTGTCCCGAAGTTCCAAACATCCTTGGAAACTTATTGCACCATGTCCTCTTCTTTGCTACATCAGCAATGGGGCTTGACTTCATATCACTGTTAAGGGTTGTGATTTTAGTGGCTGAAACATAATTTCAAGAAACTCAAGTACACATAAAAGTAACAGCCACGTATCTGAAAACAAGGTTCCCTTCATTTATTTTAACTACGTGATAATAATATTCTTAAACATCCTTATGCGTCCCTATTTGTCATGTATCTGTTAAATGGGTTAAAACTTTCCATGCTGAATTCTTAGCCTTCAAACATTGTTTAGATAAAAAACAGTATTAACTTTCGGACTGTATCATTAGCCTAGAGAAAAAACTTCACTGAAAGTGTTTCTGAAAATACTAGTTCCACGGAAGATTAATAGGGGTATCAGAAAGAAAGAGGTTCCTTGGTTCATTGTAAGCACTTTGCAAGTATTTGCGGAGATAAATGGACTTAAGCAAGGGTTTCTTCAGTTTAGGACTTCCTGGAACTGCTAGTATATTTTGTGACTCTTAAGGATAAGGTAGGAGAGGGAATAAAACCTGCAGTGTTGCAAAACTTATTTAACCTCAGAGCTCACGTTTAGCAGATCATTTTGCAGAACTAGCTCCCACAGAACACAGTTTTAGAATTGCAGGCTTGAAGAGAAAGCATGCTGACTGGTTTGCAAAATCTAAGTTTAATTCCTAATGGACACTTAAAGTAGGTACCTCAGACACAGCAGTATATTGTTCTGTCGATTTAAACCAACCGCACCTCGTGTTAAAATCCTTATTTATGTAGCACCCCCTCGGACAAAAATGATGGTGCGTGAAGAAAACATGTTTCTGCAGGAAACTAGTCATGGCAACGAGGGGCACAGGTCAAGTGATGTATCAGCATTCCAGTAACTGTTCCTACTCTGGCTAGAGGAACATTCCTGAAATATTAAACTATTAACAATCACCAAGATTTTCCAGGTATTGGCAGTCACACAACAATAAAGCCTTAAATTTGGGAAGCTCTTTCACGTCAACGTTAAGCACAGTTTTCTCCCCAGATGCTCCTAGGTGTTCCATAGGGTAAATAGGTCACGAATTACCTGCCCCACTTTTCAAATGAGGAAATGACACTCGGGAATATAAATGGCCCGAGCAAAGTCACAGTTATTTACTTGTCCAGTGTGAGAGCACTCGACTGGGCAGAGGAAAATCTGCCTTCTCACTTAGCCCAGTGCTTTTTCAGCATATTCCCACCTCTCGCTCTCTCTCTCCCCCAGGCAACGTGAGAAGCTGTTCCAGAAATTTAGACTGAGGGGCTCGGCTAGAAAGAGAGGCAGATGAAGAAACCAATTCTGCTCCAGCATCGCCAGGCACACGGGGTATATTAGAGGCACGGAATCTCTTTCAGATTTTTCTATATCAATATTTATTGCAAAGACGCAAATGCTGTGAAAAGACCTTCTAGTTCCCTTATTTAAACTTCTGAATAGCGACTAAGCTAGAAGTCAGAAATAAGCATACTGGGTCCTAAAAAAATGGTTTTCTTTCACATGAACCACAAGTCAAATGAAGAAATGAGCTATTTATCTGGTTGGGTTGAAGAATTTCATACACGGGTCATGCATTCACACACCATTAAAGAAGATCTGTGTTCTAGGCCTGGAGTTCTCAAAGTCTGGTCCCTGACAAGCATCAACAGTGTCCCCTGGGAACTCATTAGAAATGCAAATTCTAGTTCTAGGCCCTCCCCTAGACCTACTAAACCAGAACTCAGGTGTGGGCCTACTGATTTGCATAGAAAAGACCTGCCAATGATTTTGACCTCAGACTCCAGTTCTAAAAGTGCTCTAGGATATTCAATGCACATTTTAAATAACCTGTACTAGCCCGGCTGGTATAGCTCAGTGGTTGAGCACTAACCCATACAACAGGAGGCCACAGGTTCTATTCCCAGTCAGGGTCAGGGCACATAACTGGGTTATGGGCTCAATCCCGGGGGCGGGGGGGGGGCAAGCGGGAGGCAGTCGATTTATGTTGATGTTTCTCATCAATGCTTCAATCTCTCTCTCCCTCTCCCTTCCTCTCTCTCTCTAAAAATAAATAAATAAATAAATAAATAAATAAACGCACATTTAAATAACTTATTATTCAAAGTCATTTCCAACAATAATTTAACTAATAATCTCACCAGTAGTAGCCTGGGTGGACTTAGGATTTGGGAAATGTTTAAACAAAGAAAAAACAGGCAAATGACATTACTCTACATTAGCCATTCATCATGGAATGGTTTCATAAAGAACAGGAAGTTGAGAAAAATGAATACGTTTCTTCTTCCCATAGAATCTTCTTTAAGCGTACCTGAGAAGGTTTCCAAGCCATTACTGAGTAATTATTTCTCAATAGTTGGCCAGACATGCATAGAAGCTGTATCCTTTCCCCACCCCTAACAACAGAAGCACCAGCTCTCCCCAGCGATGACTGCTGTAGAGTAGAGCTGCATGGGTGTTTTTAGGTTAGAGAACGCTCACTCAGCAAGAGGCACTGGTTCTGCCTGGGGAAGCCTCTCCTTTCATTCTCTAGTGCACTCAGCAGCAGCTCATAGTCTTGAAACCCAAGTGCACCTGGCCAGTTTGGACCAGAGGCTGGCCTCAAAGCCATCCCCACTGCGTAGGCTTAGTCTTGTGTTGATGACTGTGTCCATCAGGAATTAGTAGGTATATGTTGCCTTTGTTAGTAAAACAAATGTAAGCTAAATGATAGAGGCTTATGTTACATGGAAAGGATGCAGTGTAGCTCAGTGGCACAAACTCAGTCTGTCTCCAAGTCGAACAGACCTGGATTTAAACGTAAGCTCTCCCACTCACTTACTAAGAGGGAGACTTAAGAAAGTCCCTTAAACTTCCAAAGCCTCCGTTTCTTCCTCTGTAAAATGAGGGTATTGATATCTATTACCTACCTCATAGGAATGTTAGAAAGAAATCAATGAAAATGACATATATTTAGTATTTAGCCCAGAACAAGCCTCCAATAAATTCCAACAGTTTTCATTATTAAGTACTTGGCAAAACTGAATTTTTAAAGCATAACAAGCTTTAAAAATACAATTTTTTTATTGCTTAAAGTATTACAAAGGGTATTACATATGTGTCCTTTTTTTCCCCCGCCCTTGACAATCCCCTGGCCTCCCCAGACTGGCTATCATCAACAAATCAACAAACGACAAGTGCTGGAGAGGATGTGGAGAAAAAGGAACACTTGTGCACTGCTGGTGGGAATGCAGACTGGTGCAGCCACTATGGAAGACAGTATGGAGTTTCCTCAAAAAACAAAACATGGAACTCCCATTTGACCCTGTGATCCCACTTCTAGGAATATATCCCAAGAAACCAGAAACACCAATCAGAAAGGATATGTGCACCCATATGTTCATAGCAGCACAATTCACCATAGCTAAGATCTGGAAACAGCCTAAGTGCCCATCAGTAGATGAATGGATTAGAAAACTGTGGTACATCTACACGATGGAATACTATGCTGCTGTAAAAAAGAAGAACTCTTACCATTTGCAACGGCATGGATGGAACTGGAGAGCATTATGCTAAGTGAAATAAGCCAGTCAATGAAGGAAAAATACCACAAATTTTTTTTTAAAAAAAACACACTATTTTTTCAAAGTGCATATAAAAGTTAATTGATTTGTAAGTTTTCAAAGTGTTTTTAGAGGGATCAAATTTAGCATGTGATCCATAAGTAATTTAAAAGGTACGATTTGTTAGCATTAAAAGTCACACTAACTCTACTCCAGGTTGAAAAATAAGGTCTATAGCTTGCATTAGATTAAAAGTTACAACTATTTCTATCAGTTAACCCCAGAGCCTGTTTTAGGGGTTAAGCAAAAGGAAAACACTCCTTTCAAGAACATGGCGTAAGTAATGCCTTTACATAGTAAGAGCTTTCAAATTAAACACACCAGAAATATTAAAAGTTTGTTAATTTCATTTTACACCCTGCCTGGACAAAGAAAACAATATAAATGCCTTCATAACTTTTAAATGTCCTTCACTTTCTTGGGGTTGGTAAGAACACTGTTATTCCCACCCTACTGAAATGAAGTATGTATAGACACAGTACTTGTTTCTATTGTTGTTATGGGGGGGAAAGAATCCTAGATAAACATCATATCTTGGTGACCTATGTATTTTACTATATTGACAATAAACACTAATAAGTTTCTATGGGAGAGAAAGGGCACCAAAATTGGAAGAGTTCTTTATCTAGATGCAAAAAAAAAGACTAGAAATATTTCTCCTACATGGGTGTTTGATTTCTGACATTACATTTTTAAGGCATGGATATAGGGTAATTTCCATTATTAGCAATATTTGTCTCAAAGCTACTTTTGAAAAATTACACTGAGCTGCTTGAAATTCTACTAAATAACTGAAATACAGCCTTTGAAATTTTAGCCATTAGTAGTATATATAAATATTTAATGCAATGGATGCCATGATGTTAATATTTTTATATACAGTATAAATGTAGAAATATTAAAATGTGCTTCTGTCTCAGATTTTACATTTTTGTCTGAGAGAGAGAGAGAGAGAGAGAGAGAGAGAGAGAATGCCATTCTGAAATTCTTGACTTGGCAAGAGGAGAATCTGACCCCAAAGTCAAGCAGCATCCGAGGGAAAGGAGGTGGGAGTGCCCGTCTGCATTCCTGGGCCACTGCCCAGACACGGGCCCCCTGCCAGAGATGACTCTGGCATTCTGCACGGGAAACGCTGCCCATCCAAGGCTTTATTTTATTTGAGAAAGAGGAACATCTCTGCACAGACTGGCTATTTGAAACTTCGGGTGTATGAGAAAAAAAGCTGCCACTCGGTTTGTGAACCAAGGAAGACAGCAGGACCCTGGAAGAAATTTCTACATCTTTCTTGGTAAACATTAGAGGAGAGTAGTGCTGAATTACAATGAAAGAATAAATAAATATATGTGTGTGTGTGTGTCAAAATGTTGGGGTGCAAATATAGACAATGTCTAAAAAGAAGAAAGTAAGTTTACAACTTAGCAAACTCTTAGCATCCATTTACACTATATGTTTCTGAAGTATTACCTGGAAAGTTTTAGTCTTCTCCAGGAATGAGATTGATTAACGACCTCAAGATTGGATTATCAATGATATCGGAATCTAAAATGTTTAATTCTCTGAGCAGGAGTGTTTGACAGGTAAAATTCTGCACTTGCAGAGAACTTTCAAACTTGTGAAAAGTATCCTAGGAAAAGCATAACATCCTGCCTGCACTTTTCGAGGTACTGCTTTATTTTCTAAGACGTAATTAAAAGGCATGTAAGCGTGAACACTGAACAAAATCACGATTGACACCACTAAGATACTCCATGGTTATAATAAGTTTGTTTCTATTTAGTCCATCTATGTACTCATGGCCTTCTCTAATAAATGTGTACCCCTGAAAGTGCTTAGTAACAGTAAAGGAGAAAGCAACTGATCATTCTTACTTAAGTTTCAAATGTGCTTCTTCACACAGCTGCACACGCATGTGTACCCAATTGTTAGTTGCACCTGCTCCAAGTTAGCCATATTTCATAGAGCACAGGCGAGAATGACATTTCCAAGTGTTAATCTGTTGAATGTAAATCTGTGCTTTCTTTCAATAGTTTAGGACTCTTATGCTTTGTGCCACATAGGAGCCTCGTGTATACAATGGGGGCGATTTTGAATTTCCTTACTAGAAAACAAAGCTGTCTTTGACATCTAAAGTAAGTTATATTCTTCCATATTATTACTGAGTGATATTTTTCAATATTTATATAAAGGACTCTTTCATTCAACCAAACATTTTTTTTAAAGCGGAAACTTTTTCAAACTGGTGCAAGTTGCAAATAAGAGTTTAAATTGTTCTTATCCTGCACCCGCTATATCCACCCCTTCAAATGTCATGATGATTTTTGTTACTACCTGAAATCTTCAGTTTCTGAGCATTAAAAACAGCAATGATAAGAGGAAAATTACCTTCTTGAGATTATGAGCTTAAACTCCAGATTCTGCATGTGCAGCAAATCGGTTTCCAGAGATCACAGCCCTTTGGGTAGGAAACACCCTAAAACCTGAAGTTGGAGTAACTATACAGCTCAGAGAGGCATGACATGAACATTTTGTTTTATATCTCTGTTGTATGAAATTCCAATGTCTTGTTTTATAACCTGATTTCCTGATTTTTAAAGGAATGTATATTTATTCACACTTGTATTCTGCCAAGCATTAAATTAAAAGCGTCTTTAACAAATTAAAAGCAACTATATAGAATCTTGACAGGTAACTTTCTCTGCAGGGTTAGTCTCTGTCCCTCACTTGTTAAAAAAGTGACAAATGAGGTTCCCGTTTCCACAACACCCAAAGCTACCTCATTTGCTACTAAGATAGTTGCAAGTTTATGTAAATATAAATATTTCTTTAAGTCTAATGAAAATACACTCTACTTACAAAATTGGAGGTAAATGTTTTCAGAAACTTAAAGGTACTTAAGAAAGAAATTCAATAAAGTTTCTATCTTAGACTATCATGTTCTTTAATTAATTTTAACAAACTAAAATTTTTCTGTACAGCTACAACAAAAAGAATACATCCAAATGTTTTAAGAACCCACACTACACACTTCAGGAGTAAACAAAACTAAGTGAACTTTTGTGTCAGTCAGTGGTACATGAGTCATAACTTATTCTGGAAACCTGGCTACTTATAAAACAATCTTTACTCAAAATAGCTCAAAGATACAAAAAGTTTTTACAGATCTATCAAGAGCAAAGGAAAATATATACACCCACCTAAGTTTTTGGTGTTCAGGGCTTTGCAACTATTAACTTGCAAAAGAATCCTTTTATTTAAAACGAAATACTATATTCCTAAGAAGCAACAATTACCAGAAATCTCTGAGGTCCTTTAAATGTGATCACCCCTCCCTATCAAGCCAATGGGATTTTCTTCCTCCTTTGTTTTTTGTTCTGCATCTGCATGAACATGGCTGCTAATTATATCATCCTGGTAGCACATATGTCTGAATGGGAAAAAAAATCTCATGATCCTTATTGAGCATAAAATATTTCCTGGTATTCAAATGTGTATACTAGTACTTGCTTAGATTGAGCACTCCTATATTGCAGCAAATTCTATTTTGTTAGAGAACTTAGCTCTGATCAGAATTTCCGTTTCATTAGTGATGTAGCACCTTTCCTAAAACCCAGTGCATGTAGACATGCATAGGAACACACACACACACACACACACACACACACACACACATAAACCTTGAGCCTTATCCTGCTACTTTGTGTATTTAGCTTCCCTATTTGCATATTTATGTTTTTCTTAAATTGTTTAAGTTCTTGAAGAGTTTGTAATCACTCAAAACACCATATAGATCTAATGCCTACATTTGCCATAATAAAGCTCTACTATGTTAAATGGTTAAAGTTAAATTATATTTTTAAAACTGAAATTTAAAAGAGTATAAGAATGATATTTCCCACCCACTCATTCTCAGTTTTATGCTTTTACACAATGAATAAGCAAATGCTTTCTTTTCCAACTCATATATGAATATAAAAATGTTTTGAAAATGTTCATGCAATTTGGCATACTTAGCCTAATGTAGTTTAACAAAGTAAGCTCTCTTATTGTTCTGATCACCTTTATCATTAAGAGTAAAAATCCTTTATTTTAAAACATAAATTAATGTGTGGTAGAAAAAAATAAAGTGGTTTATACATCATCAAGAAAATACTACATTCTTAAAATTATATTGATATGTCTATCTTCTTTTTCTTAATTCACAGGTCGAAATATATGTCATAAGATAACTTTCCTGGAAAAGATAAACATCCTGAGATAATATACAAGAAAAAGAACTATTCAGCTAAAGACTGAACAAAACAATAACAGCAACCACCACTCATGACAACTGCTAACAAAGAACACTTAAGGAATTCTATCAGTTTCATTAGCAAATCCTTGCTCTTCTGAATACTTTACTGATTGGACTCTCAGAAATTTCCTTCAGTCTTGTCCTTTCAGCCTTTACGAAACAGTTGTTCGAAATGTAAGTGGCTATTCAGATTAATATATACTTTCCAGGGAAAGCTATTTTATAGCAGGAGCGAGCAAGTACCTCCTAGTTCAAATTAACCACTTCCAGTGGTCTATTTTTCACCTCTAAAGTGTTTTCAGCCCCTCTTTCTGTTGCCCTTAGGAAATTTAAATTCAGAGACATGGCACTTCCATTATTGGCTCCTTGCCTCTTTAAAACTGAACAACGTTCCTCAAAAAGTAGTACATATAATTCTCCACCCTATAGGATCAAACAATAGTATCTATTTCAGGAGCAATTACATGCATAATGTAAGACAGAATATTTCTTCCTTTGAACTGTTTGCAATAATTGTGATTTGAAGGCTACTGGTCCGGTCATTGGCAATGGTGTTGCTAAGTTCATCTAAGTATTTCTCTTCAATCTACATACTTTTAAAACTCAATGTGGCTTCCAGATCAAGCCACTTTAACGATACCATCTGCCCTACATAGTGGTTTGTTACAGCATTAGACTTATAAGACAATATATTCCGTGAAAAATAACACGTCAATGAAGAAACAAAGATCCTGCAAAAATAGGCGTATAGAAGTAAAAAAAAAAAAAAAATTCCACATTTCTCTGATACCTGTATTACATGTGACGATCACGTTATTACAGTTATGGGAATGCAAAGCATAAAAGAACAACAGCTAATCTTGCTTTGCTTAAATAAATTAAAGACAAGTTTAACCCGCACCCGCCAAACTGTCTTCCGAGGGACAGCAATAGGTGGGGGGTGGAAGGCTCACCGCTGTACCACACCGTGCGTCTCCCTGAAATCATTTTAAATATAGACACTATATCTGTCACCTTTTCTCTGTTACTTTTTCTCCCAATCTCATCCACTGCAGACCCTATACTGACCCCCACCCCCGCCCACTAGCTCAGAGGCGCGTTACAGAAGAAGAGGACCCAAGTGCCACTTACCAGTTGCATGCCACAGATAAAGATCAGCGTGCACCTGCCATTGCAATAACCCATGGTTTCCGAGACCCCTGCCACAGCCAGACTGTCCCGCGTCGGCCACCGTCGAGCCCCCACTTTATCCAATCAGATCGCCGGGAAGGACAGGCAGACCTGCCGAGGGCTCGGGGGCTCCGGGCTGCCGCTGCCAGCGTCCTGGGAACGGACAGGCATTAGGACCTGCAG
>NW_005354291.1:4132851-4188330 GCF_000412655.1 Myotis brandtii | reverse complement strand
TCCCCCCGCCACGAGCCTGGAGCACTATAAGCAAGCGAGGTGTGAGTGTGTGTGTGTGTTTGGGGGAGAAGGGACAAAGCGAAGGGGACCGGGTAATGTCATGGGGGTGCGGCCCCAGCATCCCGCCCGTCCGGGAAACCTGCGTGGGGCAAGTGCGAGCCCAGGAGGAGAGGGGAGCCGCCAGCTGCCGAGCACCGGCTCCGAGGAGCTGCGAGGCCGGTGCGGGGAGACTTGCGGAGCAGACGCCGCTCCGGGAAAGGGAGCCGGTCGCTGCGGGAGTTGTTAGGGAAATTGGGAACCGGAGGGAGTAGAGACTCAATGAGTTGCAGTTGCCGCTGCAAACGGTTGTTGGTTTGCACTCAAGGAAGGAAAGGATCGGAAACCGCGTCAGCACTCCAGCACTTGGGCCTGAAGCCCCGTCCCGGCGACCTGCGGGGACGCGCAGGGAGCCCGCTGCTGCCACCTGCGGGCCGAAACCTGAAGAGCGGAGCCGACTGTCCCTGGTGGCGGCCCCTGGGGCCTGAGTCTTCAGGATGCAAGGGTCCAGTTTCCTTTGCAGCACCAGGCAGCTAGCATTCCCGATTAACTGTCCCAGGAAGTGAGGATCTGCTAGGGCACCGAGTCATTGGAATGAGGTGCGAGACTGATAAGAAATGAGAAAGGTTCGGGAAACTCACAAGTTATCTTCCCGCTTCCCAAATGATTGCTTCCTTTGAATAGATATTAACAGTGCATCAGAATAACCAAACCTAAAGAAATGGAATAGGATTTAGCGACCCCCCCAGTCTCCAGAAGCCGGGGACTGAGTTTTCAGAAATTTTTTGTCAACCATAGAGAATCAAAAAGGAATTTGATTTGTTAAATTTATGCAACGCGAATATTTTACTATAATGAGAATGCCTACTCTTACACTTTTTTAAAAATCAAGTTTTATTGATTTCAGAGACAGAGAGGGAGATAGAAACATCAATGATGAGAGAGGATTATTGGTTGGCTGCCTCCTGCACACCCCCCACCGGGGACTGAGCCCCTAACCCATGCATTCCTTGACTGGAATCTAACCCTGGATGGACCCTTCAGTCCGCAGGTCCACTGAGCCAAACCCGCTAGGGCAAGAATGCCTACCTTTAATCACCACATTTGTAAATGGGCTTTTCTCTGAAAAATACCTTTTAATGTTAATGAAATTACAAAACCCCAAACCTGCTTGTACCCACTGTGGGCCTGGTAGGGAATAGCAGCTCCACAACTCTTGGTGAAAGTGAAGGCAGAGGTATCTAGTAGCAAATGTTTCTGTTAGTAGTTCTGTCTTTACACACGGTAGCGGTCCAGGAGCTGCTGGAGAGGCAGGTATCTTGTATTGCCAAACAAAAAGAAAGCTGCACATTGATGTTGAATATTAAAGAAGCTGTTGCCATATTGTGAAAAGCATTCTATCATTACTTTGTTAAAATTCGTAGTTGCAATAATGCATGTATCTGGGTCCATCGATAATCCCACAGTAGTTGCCCTGTACCCAGCAAGAGTCTGAGTGGTCCTAGGCTCTGGCCAAGTAGCTCAGTTGGTTAGAGCATCAACCCAATATGCCAAAGTTGACAGTTTAATCTCTACTGAAGGCACATATAAGAACCAACCAATGAATATGAATAACTAAGTGGAACAACAAATCTCTCTCTTTCTCTCCTTTCCCCTCTCTCTCTAAAATAAATTTTAAAAAGCAATGAGGGAATGTAATTCCACAACATTTCTTAGAAATCATCTGAGTTCTACCTCTACCACCTCCCTTAACCAGAATCGAACCTGGGACCCTTCAGTCCGCAGGCCAACACTCTATCCACTGAGCCAAACCTGCCAGGGCTCTTTAGAAGGAAGATAAAACAACCTCAAAAAGAATGATGTATATAACGGAATAGTTTCCAGAGCATTCACAGATGCCATTTATGTTGCAAGTCTTCCTTCCTGAACTGTTTTCAATTTTCAATTGAGTGGTTATTTTAAAGCAAATAGATGAACCTGGTGAAAGGGAGAAAGAGAGTGAGGAGGGAGTGTGGGAAAGAGAGGCTTTGTAATGACTTCCATGTGAGGACAGCCTGGGATCCCTTTCTCCAACCTCATCTCCTCCCATCCTTTCTTTCACTTTATGGTTGGAACACATCATAATTCCCCAACTTGTACACTATTTCAAGCCTCTGGGGTCTTACTTGGACTGCTCTGTGTCCATGTAGAGCTCTTTTTCCCTCCTTTTGGTACGGATTCAAAACCCTCTGCATTTCTCCTTTCCTTCTTCTAGGGAAAAAGAAGAGAGAAGAGCCCTGACTGGTTTGGCTCAGTGGATAGAGCGTCAGCCTGCAGACTGAAGGGTCCCAGGTTAGATTCTGGTCAAGGGCATGTACTCTAGGAGAGTCTTTCTAATTACCTTTTCCTGTCTGTGTGAGGTACACTCCCCTGGGGCCCAGTGCTATCCTGTGCTTCTTTAATACAGTTCCTCATGTTGTGGTGACCCCCAACCATAAAATTATTTTCGTTGCTACTTCATAACTGTAATTTTGCTACTGTTATGAATCGTAATGTAAATATCTGATATGCAGGATGTATTTTCAGGGGTCACAACCCACCGGTTGAGAACCGCTGGTTGAGTATTTAGGGCAGTGGTCGGCAAACTACGGCCCCTCTTCCACAAAATACCACGTGCGGGCGCGCACGTACAGTGTGATTGAAACTTGGTGGCCACACTCACGGGGCCAAAGAGCTGCATGTGGCTCGCGAAGTGAAGTAGTTTCAAATAGGACTTATAACTATTGCTAGTGTCACACTGGTTCAATTTAATAAATTGTTCCTCAAGCCCCATGCAGTCCTACGACTCATTTTACATATAAGCATTAATTGCTTTTTTTCAGCACTGCTGGCTTTCATGTTTTGCCAAGTGGTATGGGCCTGTACATTAGTGGTTTAACTGGGTATTCTGTTTATTTCCATTGTTGGCACTATTTAAATGGTTACATTAGCATTCATATTCAGAGAAAAGCAAGTTAACCTCATCTTTATTGTTAATGACTTCTTGGTGCCTTGTTTTAGATCTACCCGGGAATAAGGGGAGTATGATTCTTTCCTAGTCTTCCTCCAGGAAGTTGATACTGTAATTGAAATCCTGGCCAATAGTCATCCTTGGTGTGGAAAGCAGGACTTTGTGCTGGGTCGGCTATGGCCAGCTTTCTGTTTAGCCGAGACCTCAGTCTGTGGGCTAGACAGCTTTTGTGGCCCCATGCTAGCCATGGATGTAGTGCTAAGCTTTCAAAGCATAGCTTTCCTGAAAGATTTGAAAAGAGACTAAATCTATATAGGTTTGTAAGGTATATAGCTGGAAACTGATTTTAAATTTATTTTCATATATAGTATTCAGGACCCTTCCATGGTAACTACATGCAAGAGTATTTTCATTATCTTTTTGACACAAAGTTCCTTAAAAGACTGCTTGAGGGCTTTCTGCCTGTACATGGATGTTCTTCCCAAGTTTAGTGGCAAGTTTCAGAAAATTACATGGATTAAAGAAGACACTGCCCACAATGAAAAATGGCCTGGAGTCACTCCATCAGGCCTAAGAGAACACAGAATTACTCTGAGCAAGGCAATAAGCACTCAAGAGATTTGGGAGGGAGGGAAGGCAGAAGGACCTATACCAGAAAATTATTTGGAAGATGTAATGAATTAACACATAGAGTTTATTTAAAATACTGCATGGAGAAATATGCAGTAAATGTTAATTATTATTACCATTATGATTTCACAAGGACCCATATGACCAATGAGGGAACTAAGGCATGAAGAAGGCAAACAACTAGAATTTTAGTTCTTAGATTCCATCTCCATTATGAACACCCTGAGAACTATGACCCCTCAGATCTGAATCTCTGGTGCCTGGCATAGCCCCTCCCTCCTAGAGTAGCTACTTAGAGAACAAAGAATAGAACACACCTGTACTCACCATTTCCGCTTCTATTGATTAGAGACCTGTCTATTGCTATTACTAAGGTCCTGAGCCTTATTTTGGTATTTGAAATCATATTGCAAGTTAAAAATTAACTAGAAGATGATGAGAATGATGACATTGCCAACAAGAAGCAGAAGACTCCTAAGGATGACTAGACAGTAAAAAAGGAAAAGTTAAACTAAAAAAAGAAAAAAAGGCCATCCTGACCTATTCACTCTCCATTCTTGTCTCAGAATCTAAATGTGGTCACCTTTGAATAGAGAGTCTTGTCGGCCTGCCCACCACGGGCAGTGCCACCTGCAGATGACATGAACTCTCCACCACCCAATCAGAACTACAATGTGAATTTGCAACAGGGGGAAAAAAAAGGAACAAAACTTCCAAGGCCCTGCTTTTTTTCTTAGAAGTATTGTAAAAAGGAAAATGTATTTCTGTTTTTAATTTACATTTTATATTTTTGTACATATTGTTAGGGGTCAGCCAGTTTTAATCTCAGGATGGCCAAACCAGCCTTTGGAGCATTCTCTGTCCTACTTCTGACTTTACTTGTGACCATCTTCATTATAATCTCAAAGGAGAGAAAAAAGAACATTGTAAAAAAAGCAAAAAAAAATCTAATTTCGAGCATTCCAGTTACACTTTTGTGTATGTACTTAGCTGTACTATATGTAGTTGTGATACATTATAATTAACCTAGTTATTAATAACAGGAAAAGAGCAAAAGGAAGGCCAAATATTATAGGCATGTCATTTGGGCAGCTTCACCAGGAAGCTACAACTTTTCACTCCCCAGTGGTCCAGCAAAGGGAAGATAGACACATGCCCAGTACAGTTTGGGCGGGGAAAGGGGAGACTAGCGAAGGTGCTTACTGTCAGTCACACCGAGAAACAGAGGTCATTGGCCAGAATGGGCTTGGCCACTGCAAGAGACATTTAATCCCCTAAACCAGTGGTCGGCAAACCGCGGCTCGTGAACCACATGAGGTTCTTTGACCCCTTGAGTGTGGCTCTTCCACAAAATACCACGTGCGGGCATGCACGCACGTACAGTGCGATTGAAACTGCGTGGCCCATGCGCAGAAGTCGGTTTTCAGAAAGGAGATAGACGAAACAAGTATACAAGACGAGTGTGGATGGGAGAGTTGGAAGGGGTCGACCTCAGCGAGCGTACCTCAATCAGATTGAGGACGTTTTTAGCAAAGGCCAGCTTAGGAGTATCCTGAATAATTAATAACAATGTACCTACCTATATAGTTTAAGTTTAAAAAATTTGGCTCTCAAAAGAAATTTCAATCATTGTACTGTTGATATTTGGATCTGTTGACTAATGAGTTTGCCAACCACTGTCCTAGGCTAATAGGTTAAAGGGAAGCATAATGCTCTCCATAGCTGACTCTCAGTGCCCTGCCCCTCGTCTATGGCCTGATACTTGCCTTTCAATACATGCCCATCTTTCTGCAGTCACTTGGGACTGTCTGTGGGCTTTTTCTAGCCACAAGAGGTGCTTGATTCAAGAGTTAAGTTACAGCCCCGAGAACAACTCTCACCCAATAATGGATGGGATTTGATGGATAAATACCCCAGCTTCTCAACCCAGAGATGGGAGCCCCTGAGACTTTGGTCCAGTGGTCGGCAAACTGCGGCTCTTTGGCACCTTGAGTGTGGCTCTTCCACAAAATACCAACTTCTGTGCATGGGCCACGAAGTTTCAATCGCACTGTACGTATGCGCCTGCACGTGGCATTTTGTGGAAGAGCCACACTCAAGGGGCCAAAGAGCCGCATGTGGCTCACGAGCCACAGTTTGCCGACCATGGGTCTACACCATTAACTTCCCCACCAGGGTTGAGCCCGTAGTGCCCACAGTTGCCCGAAGTGATAACCTGCTCATTCATGCATTCTTAAATGGTTTCTTTCCTTTCCTGCCTCATTTCCCTTCTCTTCTACCAGTGCTTCCTAAGATCACCTCCAAAATAAACCACTTCACTCAAGTATTTGTGTCTGGGCTGCTCCTTGAGAAACCAACATCAGGCAATCGGCAAGGGCTTTTATTCCTGATCTGGCATCACTGGCACAGTGGTCTCAGAAGAGTGAACAGTCCCTGATTTATATAAAGGTGCCATCGTGAGGAATTCAGCGCTATTCCGTAAGGTGGCTGTACCCTTCTTATTTCATTTCCTATTAACCCTGGAGTCTTAGTGAAAAAGGTGACAGAGAGAATTATCAACTTTCCCGTAGAAGTGTATGAAGGAGGGACCTCAAATTGGAATGTCAATTGCACTTTTATTTAGAAGTCATATACAATTCAGTTACATAAGACTTGAGTTGACTAGTCTGTTGACCTAACTATTGTTAATTATCTTGTTTCTGTGGGGAGAATGTGTTACATAATACACATCTCCACCTGGCTGACCTTAGCATCCTGCTTTGAAGCACTCTTCCAGGTTATTTCACACCTATTATCTCCTATATCTCCCAGAACAATTCATGGAATGCAATAGGCACACAGCCACAAAGTGAACTGCTGTCTGCTAAATACAGTCATTTCAGCAAGAGCAGAGCTCAAGCCTGGCTTTGTAACAACACTGATCATTTCACTCTGAGTTTGTTCACTATAGTTTTTAAAAAGTCAAGGCAGCAATTATCTTTACAGTTACAAAACCAACAAATTTCATTGGAATGTTTTTGGGGCAGTGGAAAATAATTTTCAATATGTATTTTAAGAGGAAAAGAATTTATAATCTTTCCACCTAGCGATAATCTCATTTTTTCACAAACCATTTTTTACATAACTAGAATTATATCATACATAATATATTTTAATCTGCTTTTTTCCCCCGCTTAACAATAGATCAATAACATGTGTTTAACTCATTAACTATTAAACTCATTGACTCTACCGCCAAATTAACTTCATATTCCAAGCTCTGTTAAGCAACCATGTAACCTTGGGCAAATTACTTAGCTCTCTGTGCCCTGGTTTCCTTATCTACAGAGGGGGTCCTGGGAGTAATAATGCACATTTGTTAGGGTTGTTGAGAGGATTAAGGAAATGTCAGTATATGCAAAGCTTTTAGAACAATGCCTAGCACAGTTAACATTTTAAAATACTTAATTACCATTATTCTGCATACAATAAAGCTTTCATTACCATATAACATTTCAATGTAAGAATGTATCACAATTATTTAATTATAGTCTTTTCTTAGACATACAGGTTTGGTGGTGAGCAGAATAATGGCCCCTCAAATATGGCTACACCAAATCCCAGGGACCTGTGAATATGGACCTCATATGGCAAAAGAGACTTTGTGTGATTAAAACGCTGAGTTGGGGAGAGGAGCCTGGGTTATCTAGGTAGTCCCAATCTAATTGCTTGAGTGGTTAAAAAGATAACCTTTTCCAATGTAGGGGTTTGGGGGAGAGGATAATGGGAGAAGTGGAAGAAGGGCCAGGAAGATGCCAAGTGAAAAGAGCATCAACCCGCCAATGCTGGCTTTGTAGATGGAGGGAAGAGGCCATGAGTCAAGGAATGTAGGTGACCTCTAGAAGCTAATGCATTCATGCCCACAGCTTGTTTTTAGCCCACTGAGACCCATGCCAGACTTCTGATTTATAGAACTAACAGAATTAATGTGTTTCATTTCAAGCCACTGAATTTCTGGCACTTTTGTTATAGCAGCAATAACAGATCAATACAGTTTGTTACCAATGTTTCAATATTATACATTTTATAATATTTAAATTTATAGGTATTTTTTGCCTATGTTTTGATTATTTCCTTATGATAAATTTCTAGAAGCGCATTTATGAGTCAAAGAATGAGCAAAATTATGATGCTTTTGCTAAATAATAGTTTTCCTCTGAGGGGTTCTATCAGTTTATACTTAGGAATGTGGTTGCCTTTTTCCCTATGCCAGCGTCAGGAATGGATATTATCAACTTTAAAAAAAAAAGCTTTTCCATCTTGCATTTTAAGTTGTGTTTCTTTTACACAATAATTTTTTTATTAAATACCAAGTAAATGTGCTAAGATGGACTGCAGTCTCTAGATATATCGCATTGTCTCTCACCTTTCTGTGATGATTGCTCTTGAAAGTTCAATTCCATTTCTAATAATATTATCCAATGACAGATTTCATACATAAAACCTTAGCAATAAAAGTCCATTTGTCTATTTCACTAAAATGCTGGAGTTCAGAGAAAATTTTGCGGATATGTTGGTAAGCCAAGAAGACAGATTATGCCATAATGACCAGAGCTGTAGTTATGATCATGCCTCACCAATCATATTTTTATATTAAGTACATTTTGTGTTGTATCTTTCTAATTAAATTATTGTAATTTGTAATGTATATAATATCAAGTAAAGTGCCATGAATATGCTGGCATCTCAGTACTTATGTGCTGGTGATCAGCTGCATACATTGACTTGAATATCTGTAACATTTCAGTCATTTAATATGAGATATCCCAAGATATCAATACAATAAATGTAAGACAGTTCTAAATATTATTTTAGTAAATTATTTCATATAATACATGTAATTTTCAGAATAAAATCATTTCTCAGAGATTAAAAAGCCATATTTTCATCTTATCTTATTTTTCACTAAGTTATGCTGTGGTTTTTTTTTTAAAAAAATGAAGAATTGGTAAATAAATATAAGGATAAGCCTGGTGTTCCAGGTGCTATTGTTGTGTAACAATCCACTTCAAACATCATGGCTTTACACAATGACTCTTATGCTCACAGATTCTGTGGGTCAGGAATTTGAAGATGGCACAGTAGGAAAAGTTTGTCTCTCCTTCACACTGTCTGTAGCTTCAGCTGGGAGGACTCCATGTCTGGAGGTGGCTTTGTGACTGGGGCAGGCTGACCCAAAGATACATTCACCCACAAGTCTGGGCTGGAAGAGCTTGAAGACACTGGTCATGTGATCTACTCTTCTTTGAAGCTTGGCTTCCTCACAGCATTGTGGCCTTGACACAGCAGCTACCACAGCTGAGGGTTCCAAGAACAAGGTTCCAGCAAAACCAGGCAGAAACTGCACTGCCTTTTATCACCCTCAAAAGCCACCAAACTCCACTTCAACCATATTCTATTAGTTACCAGCCCACCCTGCTCAGAAGAAGGAAAACCTAGAAGCACATCTGTTAATGGAGAAATGTCAAAGAAGTTGAGGGCCATCTTTCCAGGCGTCTGTTCTAACTTGCATCATAATTAAAAGAAAATTACCATTTCCTGGAAATTAAAATAAGTTAAAATTAGACATTAACACTATTGTGTCACAATAAAAAAGTTACCTTTATACTAACATCTCAGAGGAACCAGCTGATTGCATGTAAAAGAAAGTGTTGCTCTCCATTAACCACAATATGAATTGACTTATAATAATTTGACTTTGGGTTTCATATACTGTGGACAAGGCAAATAGAGAGTGTATGTTCTCTCCATTCAAATGACTTCACATTCTCAAGAGCAAGTTAAAAGTTGGGATTAATTTCCTACCATTACGAGATGAGAAATAGAGTATTTAAACCATTCAATGGAATGGGACTAAACAAATGATTAGTCTTTAGTGAGGCAAATGTAATATGTACTCTACATTTTTTCTATGTAATTAAGATTTATTACACAGTTTCAAAGTATCTCTTCAGATAATGTAGTTACTGTATAATTTTTTTATTTGGTGCGCTTTCCCCGGTTTATCCTTCTACATCCATAATAAATACCAATTTAATAGAATATTAGAAAGTGACAAACAGAAATGTTAGGAAAGTAGATGTAGTGCACTTACTTATAATAGGATTAATTCAAACTCCTTACACAGTGGTATGTTTTGAGCTTCTGGAGGGAAGAAAAATAAATCCTTAAACACGCTGCGTTGGTTTTATAGTTAGACATTCAGTAACATAAACATAGTATTCTAATCAAATGTTTGTTTTCCCTTTTAGAAAGGGAGGGAGTGAGTTCTTTAGTGGGATACTGAACTTAAATTGTGCTTCTTAAATCCCGAGGTGGGTGAAGGAGAAAGGCATTTTGGGTTTACCTTTTTTTGCTATGAGCTGGAATATGGAACTGTGACCTCCTTGAAGGTCTGTTCAGGCTCCGTTGCCCATCCTGGAACATCCAAAAAAGAACAGTAATTCTGGGGAATTCCAGGAAGCTTTCCTCAGCTACTTTGTGGTAAATAAAGGTGCTCCTTTGATAACTTCTGAAAATGGTCTTGGGGATGGGAACATAACCAAGGATCCCACCCTCCCCAGAGTATTTTGGTCTTCACTTATGCCTTTTTGGCAAAACCACATAAGCACTAACTGTGAATTGCAATAAATTTCTCATTAGTCATAATTCTATTCAGCCTAATAACTAAGTCTCTGGGCATCACAGCATTGTCATTGTAAGTCTCCAGCTGCCGGGGTGTTTCTCAGCATCTAGAAGGGTTCAGGAATCTGGCGAAGGGGCTACGATAAATTAATTAATTAGTTAATTAATTAATATATTTCATTTCACTAGACATGAAATATAAATTTGGAAGGCATTCTTGGGGGAAGCCAGAGGAGACTTAGCTATAGTAACCAAGTTCTCTGAATCTCTGGACCCCTAGCTTTTTATTAATACAAATTGCCCTAAAGCAAAGCAGATATACATATCAAAGGTAAAGTTTGATAAGCAGTAAAGTATTGTCAGGTTGGGGGAACTGCTTTGTTCCAGCAGCAGGTAATAATATATGCAGATTTTCAGATTTGGGGAAATGCTTTCAGCTATTCCAGCAGGCAATAATATGTATCTTCAGCCCTGCTGAAGCCTCAAGGTTCACCAACCTTTTGATGAACTTCTTGCATTTATGACCTGCTGGAATTAGCCCCCAGCATCCAGCCAAGCCTTCCAGCCTAACTCAAGAATCCTCTCTGAGGCCACAGAAAATTTCTGGAGACTTTGCTCATCACTTAGGAGTCCGGGGGACACTGAAGAACTCTTCCCAGGCCTTGGCTCTGCCCAACCACATCACCTTGCCAATGTTACTCTGATGCCGCTGCCCTGTGTTGGGGCTGTGGTGGAAAATGTGGCAACAACAGTTCTCTTTTAGACGTTTCCCTCCATCTACACCCACCATGCAAGAATTGTACCTCAACCAGAACAGATGGGAAAGAGAAGATGAAACACCTTTCCCTTTGTCAGCTCCTCCTACTTCGGACACTTTCCACCATCCCTCCAGTGGCTGAAAATGCAGAGCTGTCCTCTCTTCTCCCTGTCAGGTCAGCACCCTCATCTGATTGATATCTTTTTTTCCAAGACAATAATAGAGGGTAGGTGTAGGAAAAGAGTAGCCAAGCCAGCTGTAAAGGGACAAAATTGTTTTACTTGTTAATAGCTGCAAGGTGAGTGAAAAGCAGATATTGCCTTTGGGGACAAACATTTGGAAGGTGGAGAGAAATTCTAAAAATAATCATAGCAAAAAAAATTAAGAGCCATATATCCATAGAGGTGAGGGCAGTTCTGAGAAGGGGAAGTTTCTCCATGTGGGTAAATCAGGGACAGAGTATTTAAGCTGGCTCAAATATTAGAGGTAGAAAAATCACAGATCCAGCCCCAGCAAGTAGGTCAGTTTAGCTGCAATGTAGGGCGACTGGAGGAGGATAGGGGGCAATGCTGTAGGAATGGTAGGTCTGAATGCCAGTCTAAAGAGTTTGGACTTTATTAAAAAGGCAATAAGGAACCCATTATAACTCTTGGTCAGAGAAATGGCAAGTACTATGCTTCAGGAAGACTCACCGAGAAGCTGTGTATAAAATGGATTGAAAAGAAGGGAGTGTAGATGCAGGCAGACACCAAAAACTAGAGCCAGAAATCATTGCTCCATGTTGTATACTAAAGCCAAGACATCTAGAAGTGTATTTTTAATCTAATATATTAGATACATGTATTTTATTTCTGTTTTTCTCAAACCTTGCCAATGTAACTATATATCATGAATTTAATCTAACATCCTTTGGCAAATAGTTTAACATTTGAAATCTAATAATTAAAAAGTACACTTTTCTTAGCAGTTGTTATAGTCACATATGTATCACCATACTCAGATCCAAATATATCATGAGCTTCATTTCTAAATAAAACATGGAACATTTTTTTTTGTCTCTCAAGTTCATTATGCTTTAAGCTTAAATGAATTAAGACATGTAAATATACTTATACATGTAACTTATTGTGTTTTCAATGTATTCCCATTAAAACTTGATTATTTGGATGAAAAGATAGGGATTAAATGTGTTTATTTGAATGACAATCTATGATTAGCTATCAGTGTTTGACTCAAGGGTGTCATTTTAAGATAATGTACTACTAGAGAATGTGTTTATGTTGTGTGGGAAAAAACAAAACCAGGAACCTTTTTGCATAATTAAGGTACAATAAACATATTGAGAGTTTATAGTCCTTAGAGTTGTTTGTATTCATTCTAGCAGGGTAATAGTAATACTGAATTATGATAACTCATGGTTCCTATGAAGATGAAATGCTAAGTGCTTCCTTTTTCTTTCTCCTACAGGATTTCAAGATTTGATTGCCCAAGTGACATTTATACTGTCACATACTTTTGTGAAATGCTTTGTGTTAATTACAGTTTTCACATTTTGCATGGTGACAAAATTGTCATGTTGTCTTATGCTTTAAATCTTTTTAACTAAAGAGTTATTTTAGTAAAGAGCTCTTAACAGTAAAACTTTATTTTAACTAAGTAATAACAAATTTTGGACTTTTACTTTTTTTCTTTGCTAAAAGTGAAAGTATCATAAGCTGTAAAATGCCTTGGATATTCAAGTCAAGAAAAAAAATTATACTGTATTGTTATAGATAAAAAAGCTTAATGAAGAATGGTATTGGGGGGTCAGTAAAATTGGGCAATGGTAGTGATTAACAAATATATAGCTCTCAGCAGGTTACAAAGTCTTTTCAAGGTTACCTACAAAAAAAATCACTATTTCAAATATTTATTTCATATAACATTTACAACAAAATTTATGTACTAACAACATATTTTGACATACTTTTTATTAATATAAAATATTTGTGATTATAAATATCAAAATTTTATTTTTTCTGCTCAAAACTAAAGTAATGTAAAATTCAAAAGATAGTTTGAAACCATTTGGTTTTACACTTGAAAAAAAAGTACTATTAACATAAGTTTTCACTGAGCTCAAAACACTTCTGCTTGTTCAACACATTCTGTAATGTGTAGAGAAGAGAAAATTGAAGCCAAGACCTTCTTTTAGTAATGATCATTTTAATGTCTGCTATCACACTGGGTAAATAATATAAAGCTTCCAAATTTAGTCAGAATAAGCAATCATTTTTCAATAAACATGGATATTTTCTCTACATTTCAAATGTTAGTCCTATTATGATAATTCCTGATCATATCTTCAAAAGCTACTCTTAAAAATCACTGATCTTCCCTAATGTTATGGTCAGTTCATCTTGGTCTAGAATAGTAAACACTATGGTCTACCTCTTTTACTTTCATTTTTAGTGACAAATTTTTAAAAGTTAAAAAGAAGAAAGATATGAACATTAATCTAATAGAAATATATCCATTTTTAAAAGTACAGTATTAGTGGTAGACCTGGGGGGTGCTTCTTCACCACTCCTATGCTCTGTCCCCTGGTGTGAGCTCCCTGATTATGCTGCTGCTGCCTAGCTCCGCCCTTTTATGCACTTCTCTGCAGGGGAGGGGAGGGACTTCATCTGAATGGTGTCACACTAGTTCAAATGGGAAAGGACTATGAAGACATTCGCCACAAATTCCAGAAACCACATTGTAATTCAGAAAGATAATTATATGAAAAGTGTAATCTGACCCAGTGCTTCAATTGGAGAATATAATACTAGATTTTAACTAACTTATTTTCTTAAACTGAAAAGTACTTAAATAACACTTATTATAAGAATTGTCTCATACAAACTCAAGCCTATTACACTGATACAACAAAATATTCATTGTACTACTGTAATACAGTGAGATTACAACATTGTTATAAATTAGGTTCTAGACCACTCATCAAGAATAACACACTAGTTTTGTATCTATACCTCCTAAAGTAGTTCTTATTTGCAGTGTTGCTGGAAAATAACTGAGCAAGGATAATTAAAGAAAAAGAAGTTTATATGCAAATGTTTCAACATTCAAGCCTTTTAAAAAATAATTATTCTCAGTTGAATGAATGGGGAAGGGGTTCTGAAGAACTGTAAAATGTTCCTGTTTGTCTACAAGGTTCACTACATTCTATTTTAATAATAAACATTTGAAATCATAAAATATTTTAAATGGCATATTTATTGTCATAAAAATTAAGCAGAGATAATATAATAGAGTAACACTTATATTGGTCATGACCCACTAGGCTGAAGTTATGCACAGGTGTTAGTCTGCTTTCACTAAGTGATGACATGGTAACAATGACCTCAAATGCTCAGTGGCTTACAACAATGAAGGTTATTTCTTACTCAGTTATGTCTCACCTGCAGGTCAGCTACAGCCTTGGTTCACATGTCTGCTACCTGGAACCCAGGCTGAAGAACCAGGTCCTATCTGTGTAGACTATATTATTATTATTATTATTATTATTATTATTATTATATTCAATTAAAATAAAGCTCACTAACTCTCTGAGGCCACAGAAAATTTCTGGAGACTTTGCTCATCACTTAGGAGTCCGGGGGACACTGAAGAACTCTTCCCAGGCCTTGGCTCTGCCCAACCACATCACCTTGCCAATGTTACTCTGATGCCGCTGCCCTGTGTTGGGGCTGTGGTGGAAAATGTGGCAACAACAGTTCTCTTTTAGACGTTTCCCTCCATCTACACCCACCATGCAAGAATTGTACCTCAACCAGAACAGATGGGAAAGAGAAGATGAAACACCTTTCCCTTTGTCAGCTCCTCCTACTTCGGACACTTTCCACCATCCCTCCAGTGGCTGAAAATGCAGAGCTGTCCTCTCTTCTCCCTGTCAGGTCAGCACCCTCATCTGATTGATATCTTTTTTTCCAAGACAATAATAGAGGGTAGGTGTAGGAAAAGAGTAGCCAAGCCAGCTGTAAAGGGACAAAATTGTTTTACTTGTTAATAGCTGCAAGGTGAGTGAAAAGCAGATATTGCCTTTGGGGACAAACATTTGGAAGGTGGAGAGAAATTCTAAAAATAATCATAGCAAAAAAAATTAAGAGCCATATATCCATAGAGGTGAGGGCAGTTCTGAGAAGGGGAAGTTTCTCCATGTGGGTAAATCAGGGACAGAGTATTTAAGCTGGCTCAAATATTAGAGGTAGAAAAATCACAGATCCAGCCCCAGCAAGTAGGTCAGTTTAGCTGCAATGTAGGGCGACTGGAGGAGGATAGGGGGCAATGCTGTAGGAATGGTAGGTCTGAATGCCAGTCTAAAGAGTTTGGACTTTATTAAAAAGGCAATAAGGAACCCATTATAACTCTTGGTCAGAGAAATGGCAAGTACTATGCTTCAGGAAGACTCACCGAGAAGCTGTGTATAAAATGGATTGAAAAGAAGGGAGTGTAGATGCAGGCAGACACCAAAAACTAGAGCCAGAAATCATTGCTCCATGTTGTATACTAAAGCCAAGACATCTAGAAGTGTATTTTTAATCTAATATATTAGATACATGTATTTTATTTCTGTTTTTCTCAAACCTTGCCAATGTAACTATATATCATGAATTTAATCTAACATCCTTTGGCAAATAGTTTAATATTTGAAATCTAATAATTAAAAAGTACACTTTTCTTAGCAGTTGTTATAGTCACATATGTATCACCATACTCAGATCCAAATATATCATGAGCTTCATTTCTAAATAAAACATGGAACATTTTTTTTTGTCTCTCAAGTTCATTATGCTTTAAGCTTAAATGAATTAAGACATGTAAATATACTTATACATGTAACTTATTGTGTTTTCAATGTATTCCCATTAAAACTTGATTATTTGGATGAAAAGATAGGGATTAAATGTGTTTATTTGAATGACAATCTATGATTAGCTATCAGTGTTTGACTCAAGGGTGTCATTTTAAGATAATGTACTACTAGAGAATGTGTTTATGTTGTGTGGGAAAAAACAAAACCAGGAACCTTTTTGCATAATTAAGGTACAATAAACATATTGAGAGTTTATAGTCCTTAGAGTTGTTTGTATTCATTCTAGCAGGGTAATAGTAATACTGAATTATGATAACTCATGGTTCCTATGAAGATGAAATGCTAAGTGCTTCCTTTTTCTTTCTCCTACAGGATTTCAAGATTTGATTGCCCAAGTGACATTTATACTGTCACATACTTTTGTGAAATGCTTTGTGTTAATTACAGTTTTCACATTTTGCATGGTGACAAAATTGTCATGTTGTCTTATGCTTTAAATCTTTTTAACTAAAGAGTTATTTTAGTAAAGAGCTCTTAACAGTAAAACTTTATTTTAACTAAGTAATAACAAATTTTGGACTTTTACTTTTTTTCTTTGCTAAAAGTGAAAGTATCATAAGCTGTAAAATGCCTTGGATATTCAAGTCAAGAAAAAAAAATTATACTGTATTGTTATAGATAAAAAAGCTTAATGAAGAATGGTATTGGGGGGTCAGTAAAATTGGGCAATGGTAGTGATTAACAAATATATAGCTCTCAGCAGGTTACAAAGTCTTTTCAAGGTTACCTACAAAAAAAATCACTATTTCAAATATTTATTTCATATAACATTTACAACAAAATTTATGTACTAACAACATATTTTGACATACTTTTTATTAATATAAAATATTTGTGATTATAAATATCAAAATTTTATTTTTTCTGCTCAAAACTAAAGTAATGTAAAATTCAAAAGATAGTTTGAAACCATTTGGTTTTACACTTGAAAAAAAAGTACTATTAACATAAGTTTTCACTGAGCTCAAAACACTTCTGCTTGTTCAACACATTCTGTAATGTGTAGAGAAGAGAAAATTGAAGCCAAGACCTTCTTTTAGTAATGATCATTTTAATGTCTGCTATCACACTGGGTAAATAATATAAAGCTTCCAAATTTAGTCAGAATAAGCAATCATTTTTCAATAAACATGGATATTTTCTCTACATTTCAAATGTTAGTCCTATTATGATAATTCCTGATCATATCTTCAAAAGCTACTCTTAAAAATCACTGATCTTCCCTAATGTTATGGTCAGTTCATCTTGGTCTAGAATAGTAAACACTATGGTCTACCTCTTTTACTTTCATTTTTAGTGACAAATTTTTAAAAGTTAAAAAGAAGAAAGATATGAACATTAATCTAATAGAAATATATCCATTTTTAAAAGTACAGTATTAGTGGTAGACCTGGGGGGTGCTTCTTCACCACTCCTATGCTCTGTCCCCTGGTGTGAGCTCCCTGATTATGCTGCTGCTGCCTAGCTCCGCCCTTTTATGCACTTCTCTGCAGGGGAGGGGAGGGACTTCATCTGAATGGTGTCACACTAGTTCAAATGGGAAAGGACTATGAAGACATTCGCCACAAATTCCAGAAACCACATTGTAATTCAGAAAGATAATTATATGAAAAGTGTAATCTGACCCAGTGCTTCAATTGGAGAATATAATACTAGATTTTAACTAACTTATTTTCTTAAACTGAAAAGTACTTAAATAACACTTATTATAAGAATTGTCTCATACAAACTCAAGCCTATTACACTGATACAACAAAATATTCATTGTACTACTGTAATACAGTGAGATTACAACATTGTTATAAATTAGGTTCTAGACCACTCATCAAGAATAACACACTAGTTTTGTATCTATACCTCCTAAAGTAGTTCTTATTTGCAGTGTTGCTGGAAAATAACTGAGCAAGGATAATTAAAGAAAAAGAAGTTTATATGCAAATGTTTCAACATTCAAGCCTTTTAAAAAATAATTATTCTCAGTTGAATGAATGGGGAAGGGGTTCTGAAGAACTGTAAAATGTTCCTGTTTGTCTACAAGGTTCACTACATTCTATTTTAATAATAAACATTTGAAATCATAAAATATTTTAAATGGCATATTTATTGTCATAAAAATTAAGCAGAGATAATATAATAGAGTAACACTTATATTGGTCATGACCCACTAGGCTGAAGTTATGCACAGGTGTTAGTCTGCTTTCACTAAGTGATGACATGGTAACAATGACCTCAAATGCTCAGTGGCTTACAACAATGAAGGTTATTTCTTACTCAGTTATGTCTCACCTGCAGGTCAGCTACAGCCTTGGTTCACATGTCTGCTACCTGGAACCCAGGCTGAAGAACCAGGTCCTATCTGTGTAGACTATATTATTATTATTATTATTATTATTATTATTATTATATTCAATTAAAATAAAGCTCACTAATGTTAAATACTCTTTGTGTGCTTGCAGGAATAATAAAAAAAGATCAATAGCAAAACCACACGATTGCTGTTAGAGCTTTTGCTAGGATGTGGCAACATAATTTTCAAAGCAAGTCATGTGGCCAAACCAATGTCAATAGAGCATGGAAGCATAATCTCTTACAGGGAGGGCAACATAAAATAGGGAATAATAGAATTTACCACAGCACGTATAATACATCTCACAGCAACCACAGGATATGAATTTTGATTATGCACTAAAATAGAAATAAGGCAACTCTGGTCTAGAAATCATAGAGCAAAAATAACTCTATTAGAATAGCATCTGCTTATTTCTTCTAACTGCAATGAACAGACATGGGTATATGTTAAAATACCCTCACACACGCACGAGTACACACACACACACACACACACACACACACACACTCACACTGATGTTAATAATCAGCAATCTCTAAAGACTCTACATTTTGCTGCATCTCAGTGTCTTTAATTGGATGTCAGTTGGGTTAGGAATAATTTCTGAGAATAATGGGAAAAAAATACCATGAAGGACAGCTGTTATCTGTCATGCCAGGTAGGTTCTATGTTCTGTGTCTAATTGATAGCCCTGCTTTGAAAGGTTGAAAAATGTTCCTCTTTGTAAGAGAGTATATTTATTACCAAACAGGAAAAGAATAAGTTATTTCCAAATTAAAAAAATTATATGTTGTTTTTCACGCTACATGCAGGAATATTATAGGTACCAGAAAGTGCACAAAAAGTAGTCAATGATGAGGTCCTTCTAATTTTTAACCCTAAAAAGTGTCAATCAATATTCCAAGTATTTACACAAAATAGTCAAGTGCCCTGATATGACTTCAACGTATATTGCATCAGATGAAAATGTAATGCTTAAAACTTGTAAATAGAAACGGGTTTAAATTGAACCTTATGGAACAGTAGCAAGCGATAAGGAGCTCAATGTTTCATAATGGACAGTAACAGGAAGTGGAAAAGTTAGTGACTAAAATATATCTTCAAATTAACCAGCCAGAATGAACTTATTAGGTGAAAAAAATTAACAAAATCTGAAGTTAGTATATTTTTCTCATTAGTCATCTCTGGTTCCATAAAAGAGACAATGAAGACTACATAATCCTAGTTTAATAAGGGCTTGCCAAATATAGCTCTTAAAAATTAATTAGCCTACTAATCATAAGAAGAGGATGAATAGGTAGATAGACTCTAATGTTGAAAATACCCTGAAGAAGCACCAGACCCATTTTATTTTATTTAACATGTCTATTAGTTTTATCTCACATGATACTAATATTAAAATGCTGAATGGTACTCATAAATAAATAATTTTCCTTTTTTTCTTTATCCAATCTTAATGAAGATTTTATCATTCATGTCTCCAAAGACTCAAGTTGATAAATTTGTTTTTTAAAAGCATCCTAAAAATAAATAATTAGATCCCAAATATTCAATGGAGCTATTTATAAGAATGTGAGCATCACAATATCCATCCCTTTTCTCTTTCATATTTGAGAGGGAGCATATGAATAAAGGACCCTATTTACAGTGACACTCTAGAAGGCAGTTGAGAAAACAGAGTTGGGAAAGGATGTTGAAAAATTTGGACAGCAATGGGAAAAAGTGACCAATTATGGGAAGAAATTCAATTACCATATAACTCTCAATATTTTATACTAGAGGCCTGGTGCACGAAATTGCGTACACTGGGTAGGGGGTCCCTCAGCCTGGCCTGCACCCTTTCGCAGTCCGGGAGCCCTCAGAGGATGGGCCGCAGTCAGACATCCTTAGTGCTTCCACGGAGGTGGGAGAGTCTCCTGCCACCACCTCTGCACTCACCAGCCATGAGCCTGGCTTCTGGCTGAGCGGTGCTACCCCTGTGGGAGAGCACTGACCACCAGGAGGCAGCTTCTGCTTTGAGCGTCTGCCCCCTGGTAGTCAGTGCGCATCATAGCCACTGGTCGTTCCCGGCTATTAAGGTCAATTTGCATATTACCCTTTTATTATATAGGATAATAAGAAAGCATATTTTATGTGGTTTACCAATGATCTTCAAAAAATATTGACAAAGAGAAGAGCATTAGGGACTTTTTCCATTTCTAGCATTTTATTTTCTACTAGAGGCCCGGTGCACGGATTTGGGCACCAGTGGGGTCCCTCAGCCTGGCCTGGAGGGATTGGGCCGAAACCAGCTCTCTGACATCCCCTGAGGGGTCCCAGATTGCCAGAGGGTTCAGGCAAGGCTGAGGGACCCCACTGGTGCATGGAACACTGGTGTATGAATCCATGCACCGGGCCTATAGTATGCATATAAGATCTTTGGTTAATCTCTTCCCACCGTGCCCCCCCGCTTCCCTCTGAGATTCATCAGTCTGTTCCATGTTTCCATGCCTGTGGTTTCCATTCCTGCATTGAGTGTCTGTCCCCTGGTGGTCAGGGCACATCATAGCTACTGGTCGGTTGGTCCCTTAGGCTTTTATATATATAGATGGTGCTTCTTGTAGCCACATAAGTGAATTAAGATAACCAAAAATAAATAACTTATACACGAGCTGGTACACACATGATGTATTTATGCACTCCCACACTAATTCATTCAAGAAATATAGATTGTGCTGCCATGGTGTTCCAGGAAGGAATGCAGTAGGTCCTGAGGTACAATGCTCGTGTGACATTCCAAGGACCTATTACCTAGACAGTTTGGATATCCTAGTCTGGAGCTGAAAAGAAAGAACTGGAATGAAGATATAAATTAGGCAGTCATAAGGACATGCATGATATTTTAAAAATGAAAATGAATAAGAGCAATTTGAGAGGTAGTGTAGAGAGAGAAGAGGAGAGGATTCAAGAAAGACTTACAGAATAGCAATTATTTAGAGGCTGGGTATTATAGACATAAAACAGCTCTTGAAGTGGGAGAAAAAAATAGAAGAGGGTAGCATTATAGAAAGTAGACCAAAAAAATTCAGGAATAAGGGAGTGGTCAATTCTGTCTAATGTTCCTGGGAGATCCAGTAAAAAAATGGATTAAGCAGGAGGGTCCTTTTGACTTAGTGTCAAGGAGTTTGTTGGTAACCTTGACAAAATCAGTTTTGGTGGCACCATGGGAGAACTAAACACACACACACACACACACACACACACACACACACACACACTTATAATGTCCTCTGGTACACTGTATCTAGGATGTTCCATTCTCTACAAAGCCTGGTATTTGTGTGACCATTTTTTATTTCAATAATTCTAAGTGCCTTAATTCAAAAAAAAACAACCTCTGACTAAAAGGAAGTAATAACATCATTGTTGTGGCCCATGGATTTAAAATATGCCACCTAAATAATAAATAATTTATTTCTTGAATTTCTTAGGATATTCCAAACCTAGCATGTTCCTTAAAAACCACCTGTGCAGACTAAATGACCAAGAGTCTTATATGCAGATAATTACAGAATTACTCTCAGGACAACGTCAGCTCTGGTTCACATTATTAAATCTTTTCTTTTCTTAATCAAACTACCCTAAAATGTTTTAATTCTGGACTTACTAAAAATAATTGCTGATTTATCCATGAAATATTTTTTTTTTCATTTTGAAGAAGTATAACTATGGTAAGTTAAATGTGTTCCTAAAGTATTCTTTGCACAATAGTCTATCTACCCTTTACCACACACACACTGTTTATTCAAGTCATAGATCTCAACCACTC
The DNA here is from genome assembly GCF_000412655.1 of Myotis brandtii. Taxonomy (NCBI): domain Eukaryota; kingdom Metazoa; phylum Chordata; class Mammalia; order Chiroptera; family Vespertilionidae; genus Myotis; species Myotis brandtii. The sequence continues at coordinate 4,166,182 of NW_005354291.1, read as the reverse complement.
AACCAGGAGAATCAAAATTTATGCAGTAGTTATAATTCATGCATGAACAACAGTGACCTCATGTGGCTAATACTTCATGTTTGAAACTATTAGACTAAGAACAACAAAAAAATAGTCTGGCTATACATCAAGGCTTATGTCATTATGAATGATGATTGGAGTTGCCCATGCCGTGCAACATAATTTCTTTTTTAAGGCCTCTAATCACAATGCAATCCCTTCTGAGAACCAGTGTGGATTCATGCTATGGGTTTTAATACGTTTAGTTGTTCAAAGGTTAATATTTTGGAAGAAGGTGTCTTGAGAGCCAGGGATTAAATCTTACTTCTTTGTGTCACCTAAAGCACTTAGTGCTGGTCTTTGCACATTGAGGTAACTTGCCAAAGCCTTTTGAATTCCACCCCAAGGGACACTCCTTGTTCTGGGATAAAATGTTAAAAATAAATGCCTAAATAAAATTTAGGAAATTTAAATGCCTAAATGGAACAGATACCATTGGAGCTTCATTTGCCAACTGTGTATAACTTTAGGGGAATGGCTGTATGTCTCTTCTGTCTGAGCAGTTCTCTTCACCAGGGTGGACTGGTAATAATCAGGACCTCCTTTCAATGATTGGCTCCAAGTATTTTACTGCATTATCAGCTAGAAGCCCAACAGTTTCAAACTATTCCATAGCATGGAAAATAAAATAACTTGTGGCTATCTTTTCTTTATAATCAAGGGTAAATATCCTTTATCATCAATTTCAAAGAACAGCTATAGTTCAATCATAGGCAAGCAACTAAATGCCCAAATATGATCTTAGGTGGGAAATACCCAATTAAATTGAAATTCCCAGATAACATCTTATACAGTAAATGACAGAATACAGCTCTGCTCATAATTTACTCATTCTATCTCCTAGCACAAAGAATATGAATCTGGTTTAAGAAAACCTGGTTGACAATTCTGACAACATTTATTTGGTTGGGGCCATTCACTATCTTCTCTTAGACTAAGACTACCCATCTCTGAAATGGGAGAAGATATTAGCATCTACCTCATGAAGTGATTGTGAGTCTTAAATTAGAAAACATATACATACAATTTGAAATGGTCTGAACATCTCCTCAAAATTCATATGTTGAAATCCTAACTTTTAATGTGACAGTATCAGGATGTAGGGCCTTTAGGAGGTGCACAGGTCAGGAGGGTGGAGCCTTCCTGAAGGTCATTGTTGCCCGTAGAAAAGAGCTCCCTAAGCCCTTGCACAATGTGAAGATACACAGAGAAGCCTGCAACCTAGGCGGAGGCCCTCACCTGCCACGCTGGCACCCTCATCAGACCCCCACCCTCCAGAACTGCGAGAACTAACTTCTGTTGTTTATAAGCCACCCAGTCTGTGGTATTTTGTGATAGCAGCACGAATGAACTAAAATAGCATTTCACAGCTTTTTGGCACATAGTAAGGACTCAGTATTCTGAGCTATGATTTTTAATTAAACTTATCTGTTATTTATTATTTTTGCTTCTCTACATTTTAACTAAAATTGAGTTATAATGTACAGTTCATTATTTTCCCCATCTTTTCTACCATTTTAACCTAATACTTTGTCTTTCTACACTTTACTTCCTTGATTCTTTTCCTAGGCCAAGAAAGCACCAGTTAAGTAGTATAAGCAATTCTTGCTACTATATTATTCTTACCTAGTTGTTCCTTGGGAAACTAAAGTACATTTTGATAATATCAATAGTCAAGGAACTTTAGTCTGAAATTCTGGTTATCTAGAAAGACTTCTTATTATAATTAGACAAAGTAAGTTTGATATCACATTTACTGCATAAAGGGATATATAGCAAAAAAAGAGTCTGTCTATGAAGGATAATATTTAAAACTTTGTCCAGTTATTATCTTGATGTTTAAAAAGATAAGAACTAAGAAAATAAAAAAATATATAAAATACTCTGACATAAAAATACATATCATAACATAGTAAAATTAACCTATATAAAATTTTGTACATTTAATTTTCATGCCCAAAAGAAAGTTTATTTTTAGTTAACTATTTTAATTACCATATAAACTTATTTTTATTAATTCAACAAATATGTGTTAATATCCTGTTATGTGCCAGGCACTATTTTTGGCACAGCGAGTCAAGTCCATAGTAAACAGAATAGAGAAGATCAGGTTTTTTGTGTTTGCTTTTTTTATTTTACAATAAAAAATATGGAAAGAAGAAAGTGAAAAAATAAATGTACATCAAGTGTGTAGGGCGCAGCTGTAGGGTTAAGCCTCAGACTTACCTGTTGGCAAAGCCACAAACAAGGCCCAGCTTAGAGGGCACAGCCCTCTTAGCATAATTAGGCTTGACCTTATGACACTCCCTAGATCTTATCTGGGAAGCTAATGGGCTGTGGGAGGTGCAGCAAGTGCTGCCAAAACAAGTGAAACTCACAAGAACATTGTAACTATGGTGACCACTACCTTGTTTACCTCTGGCTATAAAATAAAGGCTCAGCTTGCTTCTGGATCTCTCTGTGGCCTCAGCCAGGCACAGGAAGATCCACCTACCAGCCTTGGGCAAACTACGGCCCCCGGGCTGGATCCGGCCCGTTTGAAATGAATAAAACTAAAAAAAAAAAAAAGACCGTCCCCCTTTATGTAATGATGTTTACTTTGAATTTATATTAGTTCACACAAACCCTCCATCCATGCTTTTGTTCCGGCCCTCCGGTCCAGTTTAAGAACCCATTGTGGCCCTCGAGTCAAAAAGTTTGCCCACCCCTGTCCTAGACCCAGTTTATTCTCTTTGTCTGTCATTTCTTCATCCTTCGCCACCCTCCTTCAGGCTTGTGGAACCCTTGGCTGAGCTGGCTTGGCACACAAGTGAAGTAGACATGATGATGAGAAATAAGTTAGGATAAGAGGGATAGAGAACAATGGGGTATACTTTATCTAAGGTGGTTAGGAAAGATATATCTTATAAAATAACACTTAAAAAGACTTCAGAAGTTTTAGAGGAAACCATTTCAGGCAGAGGAAGTAGCAAAAGCAAGGCCTTGTGGTAGAAGCAGAGAATGCAAGAAATTCTATGGCTCTAGTAAAGCGAGTTTGGAGATGAGTTCAGAGAAATAGTGGGGCAACAAATCCCATAAGGCTCTATCATAAAAGTCTCACTCTGGCTTTGGGGTACATAATGGACTGTGGGAGCAAGGAGAAAGGAAGATGAAAGACCAATTAGGAAGTTTACAGTGCAGGCAAGAGATGATGGTGGTTGGTCCGGGATGTTTGTGGTAGATGTGGGAGAAAATATTTATATATCGGGTATGATTCAAAGCAGGAATTTAATGACACTTCTAATGGATTGGATGTAGAATGTAAGAGAAAAGAGGATTGAAGGATAGCCCAAAGATCTTTGGCTTAGCAGCTGGAAGAATGAAGGCGTCTTTTGAGGAAACAGGATATCGACTGGATAAGCAGATTTTTGTGTGGAGGTGAAGGAGGCACAGAGGAGGGGAATGAAGACTTTAGTTTTGAGCATTTTGAAACTGAAATGCCTTTCAGATATTCAAGTAGACATGTTGACTAGGCAGTTGGCTATTTTGGGCTGGGGTTTAGGGGAGAATTTCCAAAAAGAATTTAAAAATTTGAGGGCTATCAAATTATTGGTGCTATTTAAATCCAGGCAATCAGAGATCACCTGGGAATTGAGTTTAGATAGAACCGTGTTTTGAGAGGGAAGCCCTGGGGCTTTCCGGTGTTTCCAGGTTGATGAGAAGGAATACACAGAAGAGACTCTTAAGGAAGGAACTGTAAACTATGAGATGATTAAGAGTGTCCTGGAGGCCAAGTGAGGAAAAATTATTAAAAAGAAAGGAAGCGATTAAGAGTGTTTGGCTGATGGAGGTGACTTCCATGAGGGCAACTATAGAGAGAAAAATGGACTAAGGACATAAAACTTATGAAGAATCAGGGGACTTCCACATGAGAGATATTTTTTGTAGTGAAATGGTCTGGGGCATTGTGAGACATCACTTTCAGTGTAAAGAACAAAGTGTGCCATCCTGTACCTCCCACCAGTAAGAAGGAAGCACAATGCCTGATAGGCCTCTTTGAATTCGAAGGCGGCATAGTCCTCACCGAGGAATTCTTCTCTCCCCTTATTACCAAGAGACATAAAAGGCTGCCAGCTTTCAGTGGGGCACAGACCAGGAGAATTCCCTATAGTAGATCCAGGCAAGAGTATGAGCAGACCTGGCATTTGAGCCACATGACCCAGTACTTATCTATCTTTTCAGAGGCATCTGTGATGGGAAAAGATGCCACGTGGAGGTTAAGGAAAGTCCCAGTAAATGAGTGACAATGCAAATACTGGAGTTCTGAAGCAAAGCTGTGCCATTTACAGAAAAGAATTATATGCCATTCACAAAGAGCCCCTGGTTTGCTGCTGGGTCCTACGACAGAGCACAGATCTTGGGACATCAAGTGACTATGCTGCAAGAACTGCCCACCTATCTGGATATGGTCAGATGCATCAAGGCATGTTAGGCCAGCCCAGTAGCAACCCACTGTAAAATAGAAATGGTACATCTATATCCAGCATGAGCAGGGCCGGAAGACAAAGTTGCACTCCCGTGTCAACCACCACTACCACACTATCACCTCTCCCTGGACTAGCATCTATAGCCACATTGGGAAGGAAGGAGGGCGCTCACAAAATCCCTGGGCTGGTGGGGAACAGCAGAAGGGCCAGGGTCCAGAAAGTGTGTGCCACTGGCCAGGCATTGGCCTGGATCCGACCCCAAAACCCTGAGGTCCTCATGCAAGGAAACTCTGATTCTAACCGATTTCCTTTCTTCCCAAGTAGAGTTCCTGGTGAGACTTAGTATTTCTGCTTTATTTTTTTCCAATTGAGAATCTACCCCAAAATGCTAGCTATATAAAAAGGTATTAGCACAGTAGGAGCAAGGAGGATAAAACAAACAAAACTTTTCCCTATTTCTAAATACCCTATAGGAAGCTGTAAAAAGATTCATGCATAACAATAGGATGTAAATTTAGGTAATGATTTGGATCTTTTCCAATTGAGCCTCAGCCTTGAAAACAATAGATTTCCTTAGAAATTCATTGTAGCTCAAACATAAAATTCTTGTTACACCATGGCTAATTGACATTGCACAAGCATATGTAATGAGTTTTTCAATAAAGAAATAAATATCTCTTGTGTAGAGGGAGAAAAGGGCCAATATGAGAGAATATTTTAGTAAATTAGTCAAGACAGGAATTCGGATGTTCTTAAGTCTTTTCATTTATATTTGCATTTATATCACTGATCTGTAAAATTTCCAAATGAAAAAGTTGCAGCACTCTGTGACAGAGGCATCCTAAGGTAATTATGGGGAAAAACCCTCAGGTCCCCATGTTTAATTAGTATAAAAGCATTAGCCTTGCAAATTTACAGTTTTCATTTCTTTGTTTTCTAACCCAGAAATATGGGGAAAATAATAACTAATATTTAATGTAGATATGAAATGAGCTCAAAACCACTGCTTCCTCAGCCCTTGCGTTTACTCAGTTTATTATTTTTGAATCATTTCTTGAAATTCTGCTAGTTTCTATAAAAGACTTGACATGGCTTAAAAAAACTAAAGCAAGAAAAATAAGAGGGTAGGTAAGGGAGAAAATGGATATAATAGAGAACAAAACGAGGATGGAGAAGCTAAACTGAAGCTAGGAATTAGATGAGCATACTAAAAAAAATGTTTTCATGCTGAGAAGTACATTTAATAGAGGACGGCTCATTTTGCCTGAACTTTCTAGCAGCCAACAAAAGATTGACCACTCTGCAATGCAGGGGAAAGTCAGTGGATTAAGAAGTTATATGTTCTGTTGCTGGTGGAAATAAGGCCCCTGCACAGTCACAAGAAAAACATTTCAGGGACCCAGGCCTGGGACCATGAGGTGTAGGGGTAAGATTTATTGGAGTAGAAATAAAAGACTGCCCCAGAAAAATTAACGTGGGTGGTGTGGTGGTGCGTGGGCAGGCTAAATAGCCATCTCAGAGGGTGATTAAAGAAAATTGAATTTATTTAAGGAAAAGGGGATGGGGGATGGGGATATCCAAAGGGAAGGGCGACACAGATAAGAGGGGGCCTTGGAGACAGGTTCAGGGGGTAAGCCCGAGATGAGCTGCTGCTGCCCATCGCTTCCCTGGTTGCAAGTCTCATGGGGTCCCTTAGAGGTTGGGGGATACTTGCCTGTTGGGAATGGCAAGGGCGTGCTCCTAGGAGGGAGAGCACTCACTGGGTCCTTTGTCCGGAGCATATTTATCTCTTTCTTGCAGGTGGAAATCTTTGGCCAGGTCTCAGGGGAGGGACTTAATAGAATATTCATCAGCTTCCCAGCTGTGCTCTTTCAGGGTCGTGGTCTCACTGATGGGTTGGTGCCAGGACAGGGGGTCATTAGTCAGTGTAGCTGGTCCTGAGGCAGCCACAGCATCACTTGTCTGCTTTTGCTGCTTTTCTGGGCCTAGAGCTGAAATACAACTGAGGCCTGGATGTATTTGATTTCAGTCAGAACTTCATTGTTCTGGGTGTTTAATGCTTAAGATCTCTTCTCAGGCCTCCTTTTTATTCCCATGTCCTAACCTGATGACTAGCAACATGCCAGGGAAGGAAAGGTCAGGGCAGGGTCTGAATCGCCTGAACATGACAGGTGTTATGAAAGGTCAGGGGTCTAATCCACATGCCTAGTGACCTGCTAGGGGAGGAAAGATAACCCTGGGGTAAGGTCCTTGTGTCCCGGTTTTGCCCATTGGTGGGCACCGCTGGCTGTCTACCCTGGTGACCTTTGTGGACGTGGGCAGTGTCCGGGCTCTTCTCATGCCTGCCTGCTACATGTGAACGTTGGTGTCCAACCTGTCTTTGCTAAACCTGCATTGTCCCTTCTCAACTAGAATTCTGCTAAATCAGTTTAACAAGAATCCCCCTATCCATGACATTTGATCAACCTCCTCATCTCCTACTTTTGTTGGGTAAGTCTTTTTTTAAAAATATATTTTATTGATTTTTTTACAGAGAGGAAGGGAGAAGAATAGTTAGAAACATCGATCAGCTGCCTCCTGCACACCCCCAACTGGGGATGTGCCCGCAACCAAGGTACATGCCCTTGACCGGAATCAAACCTGGGACCCTTCAGTCCACAGGCCGATGCTCTATCCACTGAGACAAACCGGTTAGGGCGTTGGGTAAGTCTTTGACCTGCCTTTAGCAAGAATCCTATAAAGCCAGTTTAGCAACCCAACCCTGGATGTCTCCTCTTAGTAATTTTCTATCCACTGACCCCCCATCCCTTGCTCTATGCCTATAAATCCCCACTAGCCCTTGTTATATTTGGCCTTGAGCCCGCTCTCTACAACACTCCAAGGCAATAGTCTTAAATAAAATCCTCCTTATCATTTTAACAAGTGTCAGAATGATTTCTTCCTTTAACAATATCTGGATTAAACTTTAAATTTTATTTGCTGACCTTGCTTTTCATTGTGTGCCACTGGCTTGAACTGAGGAGCATTCTGGAAATAAGGAATTGCTAAAGAAGCAAAAGTTTTCCCTGGAAAACTTTAATAATTTTTATATAAAAGGTAATTGAAGTTGTGGGGTTTTTTAATTACATTCTAGTGGTGTCTGGGGGAAGACTCGGGAGAAATATCTCTCAGGTCTCAGCAACAAGGAACTGTTAGTGTAGAAACCTAGTTAGTCACTAATAAGGGAAGGGAGCAAATGGAATCAGACATTAAACCTAATAAAGTGGAGAGCTGAATCGACATTAAGCCTGATTCACTAGGAAGCCACAGCGTTCATAGGCTCCCCAGGGGAACGCCACCACATCCTCCACCCTCCAGGAACTAATCCCCTAAACTGGCAGGAAAAAACATTTCTGAAAACAACCCACCCGCTACCTAGAAATGCCTTTGCTAGGCGCATGTGCAGGAGAACCCAAGATGGTGACCATAAAGGGGAGGTGTCTAACCTGGGAAAAAGACCAGGTTGATTAGGGAGAGGGCCAAGCACAAGCCCACAAAAGGCTAGGAAAGAGAATTCTTGATTTTGTTGCTGTTGTTGTTAATCCTCATGAGAGGATTTTTCCCCCCATTGGTTTTAGAGAAAGTGGAAGGGAGAGAGGGAGGGAGAGGGAAAGAGGGATTGGTTTTAGAGAAAGTGGAAGGGAGAGAGGGAGGGTAGAGGGAGAGAGAAACATTGATGTGAAAGAGATACATTGATTGGTTGCCTCCTCTACTCGTCCCGACCTGGGTGGGGAAGGAACCTGAAACCCAGGTAGTGCTCTTGGCCAGGAATCAAACCTGAGATCTTTTGGTGGGCGGGCCAGCGTGCTAACCATTAGAGCACACAGGCCAAGGTGGTTGCTACCTTTTTAAAGCCTTTTTTTCCCAAGCCTAAGGAAATATGATCAAAGCTTAACAAAGACCTCTCTTGGTAGCGGGCTTTTGCCTGATCATTCATTTGTTCATGCTCTCATGCTCTCCTGCCCTCATGCTCTCTCCATAGCAGCCATGGCCCAAGCAGGAGCTTCAGGTGCACCCAGCCATGGGCCAGGGCATGTTTAAGGAGAGAGTCTCAGTCATTATCTACTGTGAGCTAACGTTGAAGACTGCCAAGATCTGTTAAAAAATAAGTTTGCTGCTGAATATTTATACTTTTGGTAAGTACATCCACATCTCAAAAAAATAGAAAAGTCTGGAAACAAGCATCACTATCTAATACCTTATGTCGAGAATTAGAGGAACAAAGGACAATTAGTTTCACTCTTCCTGTTTCCAAATGAAGAATCCTTCATAAGAAAAAGGGTTCTCAAACTTTTTACCTCAGGACAACTTGACACTTTTAACTATTATTGAGGACACCGAAGAAAGTTTGTTTATATGGGTTACATACAAAGAACTAAGAAATTTAAAAGATTTAGCTATTAATTCATTTAAAAGATCAGTAATAAACTTTTCACATATTGACACAAATAACAGTTACATAAAATAACCACAATTTTCAAACTAAAATATAAGTGAGATGAGATGCATCATTTTACAATATATATATCCTATATAATAAAGAGCTAATATGCAAATAGTGGTCACACCCTTGTGCCCTTGCACCCTTACGCCCTCACACCTTCGCGCCCTCATGCTGGGGCCAGGGGATCTGAGGCTGGGCTGGGGGACCTGAGGCTGCACCCTTCGCCCGGCAGGGCTTGATGGGCTGGGGCTGGCTGGGTCTGGGTCTCGCGCGATTTCCAGGCACCCGCGGGTGGGCGGGGACTTGACTCTGGGTCCCACTGCGTGCCCCAGACTCTGACAGGAGGGAGATTTTCATATATATTTATATGTATTTTACTAATTTTCTTTCATTTCTGACACTTCTTTTATAGAGAAAGGGCAAATAGCAATATTAAAATATTTCCTCTAATTAGTTCCCTTTTAAGGTGCACAAATTTCATGCACTGGGCCACTTGTGTATATATATGGCAAATCCTTTTAATGTAGGAACTTAATAGAAGATAGCTGAGTCTTCAGATTTCCCTCTCATTCACATTGCTTTGGTTGAAGTATATGAAGAGGATCCAGTTTCATACAGACATGTGGTTGGAAAGGAGGACATTGCATACCCTTAAAAGGAGATGCATGGATCTTCTGACAACACTTTGAGAATCACTCCTTTAAAGAAATTTTCCACCCTAGCCCATTTGGCTCAGTGGATAGAGTATCGCTAGGGTGCCCCCCCCTCCCATCCCCTTCTCTCCCCCCCTTCCGCTACTCAGTCCTACTTGTCTACATGGGGGGCCAGGAGTGGCAGGCCAGTAGCTCTCCGTGGGTGGGAGGGTTGGGCAGGTGGGAAAGGGGGCAGGGCTCATTAAGGTTTTTCCTACATACTCCAGCAGCAAAATCACAAGAAAAATAATAAAATAATGATAAGAATCAAAAGAATAAGGGAATGGATTGAAAACAAGAAAATAAATTATTTCAGAGGAAAAGATCCTCCTGTCTATGATTGAACTTGAGGCTCATATTCTTGTAATCTTAAGGCACTGTATGCGGATGCACTTCGCCAGGAGTCAAAAAAAGTGCTTATATCCCACACTTTAGTTAGTAGGTGTCAGATTTCGCTCACCCACCAAGAGACAGTGGGCTGCTCAGCCTTGGGAAATCCCTTCCGCCCCTATAGCCAAAACCAGCGCCAGAAGATAAACCACGCACACCAAAATAAAGCTGTCACGTCTCTGTCATTGTAACCACAGCCCACTGAAGTAGACCATTACCTGCATGTTCAACATAAAGAGAGTGACTGTGACAATAACACATCTAAATAGGACCCAGAACCTCTTCACATAATGAATCTCAACATAATAGACTGAATGCCCAGAATGTTGTTAAAAATCATCCATCATACCAAGAACAAGAAAAATTACAATGTGAATTAGAGAAGATAATCAAATGACACAAACACTGAGCTGAATCAGTTGTTGGAACTATTTGACAAGGATTTTAAATCAGCCATCATAAACATGTTTCAAAAATTAATTATAATTGTATTCTGAAACAAATAAAAAAAGAAATCTATGCAAAGAAACAGTGGAGAGACATGTATATGGAAGAATGGAACAGAATAGAGAACCTAGATATAGACCAACATAACTTCCTGACCTACTGAAGTACATATGCATAGTAAGATAAGCAATAATAGGCAAAACAGTTATAAGACCAAAAACAAAAATACATGAATATTTAAAATTTTATAGTGGTATGAAATAAATTTTTCAATCCAATTATCCATTGTCCATGCAAATTATGTCATTAGTCCATATATTTCTCTTTATTTTTTATTTTTTGCTACCAATCTTGAAGAAAATGAAGGCTTTAAGAAAGTATTTCTGAAAATAACCCAAAACAGAAGGAATACATTTCCACACTTCTGAAAGCAAGAAGTGCTCATTAGTCTTTATTTCATAGCCAAGAAGAACATAAGTTGAAACTAGTTTTAAAAAGAAAAAAGAGAAAGGACAGAGAATACTGACTTTCCTGAGGGTTTACAAGCAGCCCAGCAAGTCTTTGGTTTATGTGGCATTATATCAATATTTGGCATAATTTAGTGTGACACAAATTAAGATCTTCATATTTTCCTTTTCTGAAAAGCCTCTATATTGTTTAAATATCATGTTTAATTAGACTGTACAACTCTCTAAATGAGCTAAGTGGTTCTACAATAGTGCCACTGAATCTAGGCTTCCAAGCAAGTGCTAACTCAGCATGATTTCTGAATAGTTGGTAAATGAAGCATCTGAATTCTGGAGGTTTTTTTTTTTTAATGAAATCACTTTCTTAAAAAATTTCAAAATTACATGTCTATCAAAATAACAGTTCTAGCCAAAATACTTTGGTATTTGAAAAAGAAAGGGCCAATATTTCATTAACTAATGGATGAAAAGGTAATTATCAAATATGTTTCATTAGTATAACACTATGGCACCTCCTATGGTAAATATAAAAGAAGAATATACTAAAAAGGGGTCACCTTGAAAGCATCTTCTAAATGATGTTTGAAAAACCAAACCCAATTCCGTACTTAATTAGTATGAGGACAGGAAGACAAGGCATCATTCCTGTACTCCTTTAGCGACAAGTCCTTCAAAGACGTTATAAGATTCCTTCAATCTAGAAAGGAAGTGATCTGATCAATTCATTTGCGGTAAGAATTCCTCTCTGATGACTAGTTTTATTTTTAAGAACGGGAAGAAATCATTAAATCATGAAAATGAATCTCTAGTGATAAGATATCTGGTGTCAGGGACTCAGTAGTGGAGGGTGTGTCTGACCTGTGTGCTCCAACAGATCTAAACCATCACTGCCCTGGCCATCAACAGCTAGCTGTGGAGGGGCTGGATCCTGGTGGGGGAGAATCAAAATGCTTCTTGCTGCCGCAACTTAACATTTGCAAATTACAGAAGAGAAACATGTCACTGTCCGAACCATGACAGGAAGTAAAATATAATACAGTGCATAGATCTACCGTGAACGGTTAAATATGCCATCGTGCCGTGTCTTTTGTGCAAATGTAAACATGCAAATCCTTTACCTAGAAGGAATCTGCTACTGTCACAGCAACGTATGCCTTTCCAATCATAATACCTCTACATGTCCTCTTTTTGTGTATCTGTGTGCACGGTGTCCAGAGGGTGTGACAACTTGTGCGGAACGTAGTTAAGTGCTACTACTCATGTTCCAAATCCACAGATCACACCCAATTAAGTGGCTTCTTGGATCAAATAGGAGCAGAATGATTAGTTTTGCCCAATAATCCATTCCCAGTAGAGTTTCTTATGAATGAATGAATTGACAATCAATAATATATTTGCACTGTATTATTAGAAAATACAAAGATGAATATGACTACATTACTGTGTTGTTCGACATTCTCAAATTCTGGCTGAGGATAGACACAATAGAAAAACAACAACATTGAAACAGATACAGAGAAACACTTAATAAACATACTCAGAGTGAAAGAAATAGCCAATTTGTTTAGAGAAGTCAGGGACACTTTAGCAGAGGAGGTGAATTTTAAGAAGACTGTCATAGAAGAAAGATAATCATTTGGTATGTACTGTATTTTTGTAGTAATTTCAAGTTGTTTATTTTGAGTGCTTCATGAAAGTCTGCCAACGAAATTATTTATGCTCTGTAAGGATATCATTTTTCTTTTGAAACTGTCTCAATTACTAACATATACTTGGCATTTACCAATTTAACACTTGGAGTTTCTATTCCTGTGAATAGTAGGCCTGTGATATGTTCTCACTTGTGATGTTTGATGAGGCACATTTTGAATCACAGCTTTGCGAGATGAGCGTGTGGGAATGACTCATATAGCTAGTAGGTGAGACTGGTGACCTCCCACTCTCCACAGTCTGACATGGATTTGTTGTACTTTCTTATCTGCGACATCAGCAATAACATTTGTGTTGTGAAAAAAAAAATTGCAACTTCATCTAGAAATACTAATAATAGAATAAAGTATATAATAGCACCTACTTTATTTTAATAGGGAAATTAACCTTAACTATAATCTCTTCTTAATTTGTTGAATCAGTTGTCATTTCTTAGCATATTCAGTTGTATTTTAATGCATATTTTAAGGATAACAGTTTTATTTTATTTTTAAATCTTTTAAATTAAATTTATTAGGGCATCATTGGTTAATAAGACTATATAGGTCTCAAATGTACAATTCTATGATGCTTCATCTGTATATTGCATTGTGTTCTATAGGGAATAGTATGTATTAAAGTATCATTGGCAAATTTGAACAGTCACATTAGTCTGTATTATTTTCTCAGACAATGTAGCATGCATGCTATACTTTGCAAACCATAAGGAATCAATATATTCTTGCTAACTGGGCAAGATAAAAAGAGAAACATTTTTATATTGTTTATCCCTTTATAAATAATCTTCATAATTCAACTAATTAATACCCAATAAGGATTGTATTGGCTTAAACTAACAAATTGAAAACAAACAAACAAACAAAAATACTAAGAGGCAAACTAGTTGTTGACAATGAGTGTAAATTTCTCATTTACACTAGTTTGTAAAATGTTTCATAAATTTTGGCACTTAGTAACTAGTTGGCTTATAATTTAATTTTATAAAAATACTGGAGGCCCAGTGCATGGATTCATGCACTGGTGGGTCCCTCAGCCTAGCCTGTGCCCTCTCACAATCCAGGACACCTTGGGGGATGTTGGAGAGCCAGTTTCAGCCTGATCCCTGCAGGCCAGGCTGCCAGGCTGAGGGACCCCACTGGCGCATGAATCCGTGCACCAGGCCTCTAGTATGCATATAAGATCTTTAGTTAATCTCTTCCTGTCCTTCCCCCTTCCCCCTCCCCTCTGAGAGTCATCAATCTGTTCCATGTTTCCATGCCTGTGGTTTCTGCTCCTGCATTGAGCGTCTGCCTCTGGTGGTCAGTACCATCATAGCTACTGGCCAGTTGGCCGGTCACTTAGGCCTTTATATACATAGATTTAATACCAGTAAAATGACATTCATTCTACTTTATTCTAATACACAAATTTTCTTCATAAATATGGCCTAATAATTATGCTGCTAGGATATATGCAAATATAATCATAAAGAGAGAGTAAACAGTTATTGTTAAATAAATGCTGGATAAGTCATTCCTGATAAGACACTTATAAGGGAAGTTATTTTAATGGTGTTCTCTTCTTTTAATATCATGATTTATGTTGCAGAGTCAAAAAATATCAGTTGTACTTGATTATTATTGACTTAAAGCTAACATTTAAAGCAACAGGAAAATTATCTCCTTAAATATCTATTTAAAGTATTTCTACAAACCCTGGCGGGTAGCTCAGTTGGTTAGAGCATGGTCTGGATACACCGAGGTTGCAGGTTTGATCCCTGATCAAGGCACATGCAAGAATCAACCAATGAATGCACCACAAATTGATTTCTCTCTCTTTCTCCCTTCCTCTCTCCCTCTAGCTAAAAACCAATAAATAAAAGTAAATAAACTATTTCTATGAAGTATGTCTGGAGAATCACAAGCCAACAGTTCGGTTCCTCTGGTTCTCTTACTACTAAATGCTTTCCTTGCCCGTCAGAACCACTTTGTATCTTTCTATAGCAGACTGTCCTGCTAGATTAGAATGAGGGGTAGGATTTTTTAATTTTTTTGGTTTGTTTGTCTTTGTTTTGATTTTGGACATCAATTTTAGTTGCTCTTATTTTACACACACGCACACACAAATAATGCCGGACTTTCGAACCTACGTCATGGGTAGGATTACTTCTCTGGTGTTTATTAGAGATCAAATTTAGGTATTCTATTCTCTCTTCCTCTCTCTTCCGCTAACCAAGGGAAAAAGTTAATCTCTCAGAAGTTAAAAGCTCTGCAATACTATGCTTCCCTTTATTTTTCTCTCAATTTTTAAAGGACCATTGTGATCAGACAGAATTCCTTATAACATGCAAAGGCTGACTCCATAGGTTTCTTCCTAGTGAAAAGTCATTTTTTCTTTCACTAGCATTAAAAAAAAAAAGAAATGCTAATTGATAAACTAGTTCTTCATGACAAACTGCTCTTCTGGGGGTTTAACCCTTTTATATCAATGATATGGGGAAAGGGCAGATACAATATACAAAAGATATGGAGGATTCGGTCAGAAGGCTATAACTGTAACAAGCAGTTTACACTAACTTTGTTTTATTTCCAACTGACCAGGTAGAAAGAAAACTCAATTACGTTCAAGTCAAGGGAGACCATGAGCTGTGATGGAGTGCTCCCCGGATTTACAAGCAGAAAACCAACCAGTTCCATTTCTGTCACTTGATAACTGTGCAACATCGGTGGCACTTGGCCTCTTTGAGCCTTCAGTTGTGTTTCTAGTAATTGAGAATAAAAATACTTCGGGCCAACAGTCCAGCATTATATGGTTGAGAGTGTGGATGCTAGAGCCAGCCTCTCTGAATTTAATTTCTGGCTCTGCCCTACACTAACTGTGATGTCAGGCAAATTGCTTCATTTCTTGGTGCCTTGGTTTCATCATCCACAAAATGAAGATAATAATAATAATAATAATAACCTATTTCTTAGTAGTATGATAAGCTTTGAGTTAGTATATGTAATGTCTGTGACATAAGTACTCAATGAATGTTACTATTTTTTATTTTATTTTTATTCAGGGGATGTAAGAATTAAGAAAAAACATAGACAGTATCCTAAAATCAAATCATTACACAAAATTAAAGAAGCATTATATAATTAAGTAAATTTAACATAGCTATTCTATTTCTAATATTAAGAATCCTTGGTTGGGTTTACTTACATAATTATAGCATCACATACTGATCCCATAGAAATTTGTTACATTTTATGTTTAATTTTCACCTAGCCTCAAGGAGTTAAAATAGCTTTTTTAAAGTACCAACTTTCTGAATTTGGCACCATTTTTCAATACTTATTAATTCACAAAAGTTGGCAATAGGCCATGAATTCCTTCAGAAATAATTACAAAGCAAGTGCATTCAACTGCCTTAAAAATAAATTCAACTTTCTTCCTAAAGGAGGAGGAATTTATAATAAAATTCTTACATTTTATCTTAAGTTAATTTGTACACATTATAAATTCTGTGTTTTAGGAATCAATCAAACATAATTTCGATGAACTATACACAGAAATCCCAATAAATAGAAATAAACTTTTAAAAATTATCATGTTGTTCACAACAACAAAAAAGAATCCTCACAGAATTAGACATGTCCCTGCACAATATTATAGGTTTAAATATACAACTCAGATTCCAGAACTATTATTATGGTCTCAAAGTCTGAGAGTGAAACTGAAAGATGCACTTCAGCTGCAAATATGTGGCAATTATCATGAAATGAACTTCATTCCACATTTGTGCTAATCACCATGGTAACCTGCATTCGACGGATTCTTTCTGGGAAATATTCCAGACTCTATCAGACATTTTTAGTTTAGAAGGTTAGAATATTTTTACTTGGTTGCTTATTTTGTTTCTGGCAATGTATAATGGCATTATAAAAGAATGTTCTAGAATATTAAAATTGTTGGGTAATTACAACCAATGAGGGTACACTAATAAGGATCTTGTGTTAGAAAGGCAAGAAGAATATTAAATACTAATATTTATTAATAATAGTTCATACATATGCTAATGAATCCAGGAGCTTAAAATTATTTTTAGTATCCTAAGTGATTTAAATTCAACATATATTTCAACTGTTAAAACAACTTCACTTCAACACAGTCTTAAATATTAAATATATTGCATATAACATTGAGTCTTATCAATAAAATGTTCTTAATAATCTCTCATTCTGCCAGAAGGAAAAAATAATGTCCATTTTGGCAATTTAATGTTTGGAGAACTGTATTATCTTAGGATGCACAGCAAAAGAATGATGAGTGTTGGCTCTGGAACAGAATCACCATTCTCTAGCCCACATGCATGGCTTGGGAGGTGATCAGCATCAGAGAACCAGGACACAAAAGAGAGAGTATGGACTGGCAATTCACATTATCCTGATTCCTTTATGGGTAAGATGTATTTTGCTTTTATGTATTTTGTATTGGAAACAATATTCCCTAATATTGTCTTTTTTAATTTTATTGGTAACTTAGAATGCAAAGTATTTTATTTTTAAACTTCTAAACTTTAAAACAAGGCTGCCCAGGTTAAATAATATAGTTCTCCAAAGCTTAATGTGCTTGCTTGGAGCTCAGCTTTTCTGCTTAAAGTAAAAAAACAACTTTCTAAAACTCCTAGGTGAGACACTACTGTTTTGACGATCTGTGATTTAGATGAACTGATCCAATCTCAGTTGGTAACATCCCTTTTTTCCCCCGTTGGTAAGGGTTTAAAAAATTCTAGAACAGATGCATTTTTTCTAGTTTTACACTGACAATTTCATTCCAAATATCTCCTGAGAGGCATATATCATATACAGGAATCCATCTTCATCCTTCTCACTTTCATACACTTCCGATATCGGTGTGGACACACTCACCGTGCTGTGCCCATTCACTAACAGGAAGAAGGCTTGATTAGCTTTGAGCTGTAAGCGCCTTCTAATTATCTTGATGAGTTCACTCATGTTGACATGATCAGGTACAAGAAACTTGGTTTTATCCAGGACAGGAAGCTGCTTCTCACCCTTGTATCGTTCTATTATCACTGGGTTTTTATTTTCTTCTAATAAATTTACTGATTTAAAAAAAATAAACATGGTCTTTAATACATCTGGACTTCGATGATCAGGTACAAGAAACTTGGTTTTATCCAGGACAGAAAGCTGCTTCTCACCCTTGTATCGTTCTATTATCCCCCGGGATTTTATTGTCCTCTAATAAATTTACTGATTTAAATAAAATAAACATGGTCTTTAATACATTTGGACTTCATTTTTGGTGAAAGATGAGAAATGATGATTTAACCTTACTTTTAAATGGACAGTATATTATGCTAAATTGATTTATCAAAGAATCCACTATTGCCTGCTGACCTCATACATCAATTTTATTATCTAAATTTCCATGTGTAGAGAGTGCTACTTATATAGTCTTTATTTATTGTGTTATCTCAAGTAGACATTTTAATAAAGAAAAGATCTTTACCCATGAAGAGGGAGAGAAACTTTTTAGAAGTATTTTTGCTTTGCTTTGTTTTACAATTTTTGTTGTTATATATTTCAGTGGCTATTTTGGGTAAAATGTCCAAGAAAATAATCAGGCAGGGTTTCATGTTAGAAATAGAAAACACTCTAAATACTTAAAACAAGAAGTATTTTAATACAGGGATTTAAATGCTTAGCAAAATTGTTGGATGAGGTAAACCAGCTGTTTCTAGTTTGAGGTCATTCTCAGGACAGTCTCCAGACACAGGACAATTGGAGAATGGACACTTGAAGCCTGCAACCAGAGGTTAGGGGTCAGGTCAAATTGCTGCTTCTGCTACTATTTCTTGAAAATGAACAGTGGCAACTATTACAGGGAATCCATGACCTTCCAATAGTCGGTGGTGAGAGCCAGAAGCCGCAGGATTACCTCTGCCTCAAGGGCACTTGCAGTTTTGTGAAATTGCATCTAATGGGTAGAATATGAACTCCTTGAAAGTATGGAAACTGTAACTCTTACCTTTCCAATCTCCTCAAATAGAAGCTGGGTGGAATAAAGGCCGAGAAAGTCTCTAAATATCTACCACCACAGATTAAAAAACACATTTTAGAGCAAATTACAAAGAATATCACAATAAATTATCAATGTTATTTTAAGTTAAAGGCAAGCAAAGAATTTAGTTCTGATGTGTGGCAACTGGCATATAGTTAGAGGTCAATACATTTTTCTGGAATAATTTCGTTTATAAATTGTTAGAGAATAGAGAAAAGAAAAATGTCATGAATAAAAATAGCATGTTTTTACATTCCACTTTAATTTTAATGATTTTAGAAAACTCTTATGCTTCTTGAAGCATAGAAGAGGTATTTAAAAACTTTTAAGTGAATAGAATGCTGAAGACATCATTCCAAATGAATGTACACAAATTGTTGAAATGGCATCACAAAATTAAAGTGAAATATTTCATTAAAATACGTTATCCCAAATTGATCAAATTTTCTTAAGATTTTAAGCAAATGAAGAATGTTTGAAAATTTGAAAAAAAATACTAGGGATGTATAAAATAAAAATCTTTGATAATTTCATTGCCATTATAAGATACTAGAATCCCAGTGCACAAAATTCTTGCACGGGGGGCGGGGGGACCCTCAGCCCGGATTGCAAGAGGGTTCAGGCCAGGCCTAGAGACCCTACCCGTGCACAATCAGGACCAGGGAGGGGTGAGGGAGGTTGGCCAGCCAGGGAGGGACCAAGAGAGGGCTCCAGGGCGTGTCCGGCCCATCTTGCTCAGTCCCAATTGGCCGGAACCCAGAAGCAAGCTAACCTACCGGTTGGAGAGTTTGCCCCCTGGTGGTCAGTGCATGTCATAGCGAGCGGTTGAGCGACCTTAGCATATCATTAGCTTATTACGTTTAGATTGGTTGAATGGATGACCAGACACTTGGCATAGTAGGCTTTTAACATATAGGATTTTCCTCCCGGTTGCTCTTTCACTTTAAGTATTTTTTTAAATTATGGAATATCCTGTATTACAGTTTTTATCCTGTATTTTTCACATAGCAACATCATTAAGCATTTTTCATAATATTAAAGTTATACAAGTAAGAGTAAAGTTATACAAATTAAGAGCTGCACAGTAATTCTTTATATGCGCAAAACATAATTCATTTGTACTCATTGTCACCTATTTGTGCTTATTGTAATTTTTCACATTATAAAAAATGCTCCTTTATGAACATTTATTTTATCTATATCTTTTAATAGAATTACTAAACATTTCTCACAAATTTGTTCCTAAAGAATTCTTACCTCCTAATACTTGTGAAAGCTATATTTTCTTTAAACCTTAAAATTTCATGTAGTTGATCAAATTGTCCCTCATCCCCATCAATAAAATTTATCCAATTAAATGAGTTATGAGATAGAAAAAAAAGATTGAATTTAAAAAGATGCTGGTTTAGGGCCTGAAAAAAAAGAAGTCAAGGATTTTATATTTGGGAACTTGAATGGAAAAAAATAATTGTTCAAAAACATTGAAGTTTTTCACAGAACTGAGAGAAGTAGAATTGTTTTTGGTTTATTGGGAGATTAAAGCATTAGTCCTGCAAACAATGCTAAATTTTGTTTGGTTTTGACTTGTGTCAGATAACAGCTTTCTTACATCAGTTAAGGACCTCAGACTTTTTAAATGATAGTTTCTAATTTTCATCTTTGCATTGGCATATGGAAATCATTGCCTTTTGTGATATTATGTCTTTTAAATATATCTTGGAAATATGCAAATAAATAGCCACTGTGTGTGTGCATTATGTCAGCAGTACTACCTGCCCCGTTATTCCAAGATTAAGTATAATTTTATGTTGTTTACTTAAATAGTAGCTACATAGTCATAACCTTGCATAATAATTTTTGATTGAGGATTTATAAACAGCTTTACAACAGTTACCTTCTTAATCTTTACAACTCGCTCTGAGGGCTTAACTAAGTAACTCTAAGCATTTCTGATTTATAATGGGTAAAATGAAATGGGCAGGTGATATTATTTATTTGTAATAGATATTGACTGAGCTGGGAATGAAGCCAGGACTCTGGAGTGTTGTTCATTCTCTAGTCTCGTGTCTTGGTTATAGAATCTAATGATTAATTATTTTAATTGAGTTGCAATAACATAGCAAATTAGCTGACATTCTATCAAATGGAACCACATACCTACAGTCCTATAATCAATGAGGTCAACAGCAGCAGCATCTCTAACATACTTTATATTGAGGGCTTTCTGAATCTAAACTAAATCAATTAAACTGAAACACTAAATGACAATTGGTAAGGCTGCCCCCAGAATCTCCTACAAGGCTTTATCACCTCTTACCAGGGGTGTATAAGAAGCCATTTAGGCCTCAATTTCTTAGCAAGTTTTTCTACCCTCTTTCTTTTCTTGACAAAAACCTTCTTATCATTTATGAACTTGAAAGATAATCTTGTCACTGCTATAAATCTATGCCATAAAATGTTGAATTGTCAAAGCAGACTTAAATGAATAAAAAATTTTTACCCAACACCAAACTCTTCTAATAGTTAATAAATTATGTGAGCAAGCCACAGCTCCATGTGGAGAGACTGTGTTGCACACTTCTTGTTCTTTCCTTCTACCAGGCTGTTGCTCTGTCCCACCTCAGTCTGGCACCCTTAGGCAGCACTTCACATTCAGACTGACAACACAGTCTGCTTTTCCAAATGCCCTCTCTGTTCTTGCAGCTGCCCTCTCACACTGTCATTGTGTTCAGGAGATTCTGATTGCATTTCATGGTGTTTGGCTACTTTTGTATGAAGTGGCACATATGAATTCCCTAGAGAAAGCAACCCTTTCGTTGTTATAGGCCCTTTGCATCTATTTCCTTCTTCTTTTGTTGGTTCTTTAGTATTCCTAATTCCTGAACTTTTGGACCTTGTCTGTATTCATGTCAGGGAATAGAAACCACTCAATATTTTTAAGCTGATAGGAATTCAATACCAGAATTAAGGTGCTTACAAATTGTGCTGGAGAGGTTAGAGGTCAAGAAATGCTACTGCCATTCACAGCTGCCATTCACCCACATGCATTTCACTGGTGTAGACAGACAGGCTGACTCTAATATACACTGAATGGCCAGATTATTATGACCACCCCATCAGTACTTCACTGACACTTCCAAAAATACTGAATATTGAAAACTTCCTAAGAAAATACTCTCAAGGTTTTATTATTGTCATTATTATTTACATAACTAATTCACTTCATTGTACTGATGGGGTGGCCATAATAATCTGGCCACTCAGTGTATAGAACTGAGTCCTGCTTATTGGCCGCTCCACTAAATAACCAAAAATGGCCTCACCTCTTCCATGTCCAAATTTTCATTGAGATGAATGTGTGCATCTCAATGGTATAAGCTAATCTCATGCAGAAAACTAGTTGCATGTGGGATATGTAGTCATTACCACGCAGCCCCGGTGATACAGGGGGCAGGAGCATCAGATCAGAGAAAAGTGGAACACTCCATTGAGTGCAAGCTGACAATACCTAACACATTTACTTATCACATTCCACATTTTCAGAAGCTCATCTTATAACTTCAGGGTCCTGAGTCCACACCTGACATGACACATCCTTTCTCCCTCCTTCCAGCATTCCTCTGTCATAGCTCTTCAGCAATTCACATACTCAAAAAAGCGGCAGTCAGCCATTCATAATTTTTTAAATTAATGATAATCGATTAATTGTTTGACTTCTGCAGTATCACAGAGGCTTTCTGTAATCATTAACTTAATTTTAACAATATTCAATTGGGAATTTCAGGTCCCATGGCCAGCTGACATGGGAAATGTATTACTAGTGAAATTTTGAAGCCTCTCACTTTAGGTCATCCAAGAGCTAGCCCCAAACCATGATAGTGTAATATAACCAATTTCTTATTTTGTGATCATGAAATTAATAATAACACACAAAATAAAAGGACTGTATTCTTGCAATATTTCTAGAAGACTAGAGTGATTTATCTATAATAATAAAAGCATAATATGCTAATTAGACCAGACAGCTGAACGACCTTCTGGACCTCCTTCCAGACGACTTTACAGATGAAGCCGGGACTGCGAGGGCTGAGCCCCTTGCACGAATTTTGTACATCGGGCCTCTAGTTACTTATAATAGTGATAAAATAAAACTATGAACTTCAAAAGTGACCAAAAATGTTTAAAAATAGTTTGGAATTAATCTCCCAAAACTGTTTGTCTTGATCCCTTCTATGTTTTAGTCAGTAGGAACTAAATTGAATTCCTATCTGCTTTAGTCAGAATCATATCCCTTCAAAACCTTAAACTAATAATTTAGAAAATGATTTAAAGTTCCATATTTGGAACTTCCTACTTATATGATAAGAATGAACTATAACATGGAATAAAAAAATATTTGAAATGTCTCCAATATTGTATATCTCATGAAAATTATATTCTCAACTTTCTTATCATTTATTCCCTTGCCCATTTTTTATCTTTCTTCTTCTGACTCTCTTGTCTCACTGTAAAGAGTAAAATATTCGCTATTTTTCTTCAACTAGTATTTTATTATTTAAGAGCATTTTTCATTTCTCAGTCTATTTTTTTTCCAGTGAATTAAGCACTGCTACAAAGCTGATATTTTTGATAAGTGTAGGGTTTTTACTATAATTGTACAGCACACCAGGATAGGAACATTATTGAAAGCAAAATGTTCAACATATTGTGACAGGACAAAAGAAGAGACCAAAAAAGAATATAATGTTATGGGGTTTTTCTTTTCTTTCTTTTTTTTTGTGCCTTTGGGCAATGAAAATTTGTGTTCCTGAGGATGCTGATTTTTTACTGAGATACACTATTGACTATTTCTTAAATTTTTCTTGCTAATTATTATCAGGCAGTGTAAACTACAGAGGATATAAAGTGAAAAGTTTTAATCAGCCACCAAAAACAAATAAAAAAGTCCCCAGATTTGTTCAGAAAGTGTCAGATAGATGAGTACTTGTTTGCTTTACTAAATATCTGAAATATGAGTAATGTTTAGATGCAAATACTCCATGCATCTATTATGAACTAGTTAAAAATATGCTACATACTAAACTACAAATTATACACTAACATGACTGGGATAATGTATTTTTTTGTAATTTTCTCTGAAAAAAAAACCCAAATGACATCATTTTAATAATAGTACTTTAAAATGTTCGTGGATATTTTAATATTTTGTTAAGTGGTAAGGTCTAAGTTATTTGTATGAGACATGAGCCCCTGTAGCATTTTTATAAACTGAGAATAAAAAAGGGACTGGTGAGCACAGAGCTCCATTCCAAATGTCTTAAAAGCAACCCCATCTTAATCATGCACATGCCTAGTGCTGCACACAAACAAAGTGTCCCTCAACTATTGTGTATTAAATGAAAAGCAGATGCTACAATAGCAATATGAAATAAAATGCTCATTATAAGTATATTATAGCTTATCATTGGGAAAGATTTGAATAAAGATTCAATACTTATTTACTCTTACTTTGTGCCCTGCACTAATCTTCTTTGCATGCATTATTTTATTTACTTCTTTCAGCAAGCTGAGCATGCAGTGGGAGGAGGGGATAAACATAGTTCATTCCACAGCAATTTTATGGCATTAAGATGCAAATTAAAAAGAAAACATCAGAAGCATATCACAGAAGTGATCGTTGTTATCATGCCAGAAATTGTCTCATTGATCAAGAAGCAAAGGATTCTGACTGAGGAGATGCTGTGCCTTAGGAGGCATGGCCATGTCAAGCATCTACTTGCTGTACCATTGATGTGCAAGCTGTGGCTGCTCCCAGGATACTCTGAAATCCTTGTCAAGCATAGGAGTCACCTTAAAGGTAGGGGAAATCAATGTGACCCTCAGGAGGAGATAGGCTGCTCTGACAATTGGAGTCAGAAAGAGGAATTGACTTGGACGTCTGTTGGTGCTCCCTTACCTCACTGTCACTGTGAATGGCCATGTGCAGCAACCCCAGAGTAAGAAGCATATAAGTTAGAGAAAAGAAAAAGAGAAGAAGAAGAAGAAGAAGAAGAAGAAGGAGAAGAAGAAGAAGAAGAAGAAGAAGAAGAAGAAGAAGAAGAAGAAGAAAAGAAGAAGCAGGAGGAGGAGGAGGAGGAGAAGAAGAGGAAGAAAAGCGTCAAGAAGTCACCGCCCTCAGAAGTGAAAGTTTGGATCATACCACCATGGAACACCATGACCTGTCAAGGTGCTCGGCGAGGAAGAGGCGACTCTGAAATAAATCGTGGAGGAGGGAGAATGTGGAACGATGGCAGCTCCCAGATCAACTGCAGAGATTGGGGCTAGCTGTAGTTCTCACAGATCTTCCTACCCAACATTTAAAATCTTGAGAGTATCAGCATTTCCCTCAGGAAGAGAAGCCTATTGGGACAATGAGAGCTCTCCTTTGTATAAGTGTGGAGTGAGGCAAAGGGCAGGCTGCCCGGTCACGAAGATGCCCCTCTCAGGGCTGAGAGCAGAGCTCACTGAGAGCCCAGCTGCTGTCTTCTGACATCCGTTGCCACCTTTTAACGGAGGTCACACTTCCCACAGGCTGGTCTTGCCAATGGGTGAGGGTGGCAAGGATTCAGAGGCAGTCCTGTTCCTGGGTTAGACTCCTCTGACAGCAATTTTGGCTCCCCAACAGCCTTGCCAAACTTCCCTTTGAACTTCAGTCAATGATGTGTCCAGCCAACATTGCTTTCTTTCTTTCCTCCCTCCTTCACTCAGAGTCAGATTTGAATCGTGGCTGATGGCTCCCAGCCTCCGTTGGATTTCTCCCCATTGCTCTCCCAGCTTACTTCTCACAGGGCCCAGGCTCGCTAACACACATACTGACCAGGGGGGGGTGGGCTGCCCCCTTCTTCACTGAGCAGCTTTGACTGGAGTTTCATAATGAGCTGACAGCACAACAATCTTATCTTAGAAGGCTGACAAGCCTCCTATCTCCCAGAAATTAATCAAATTTTCAGGCCTGTAGAAGAGACCTTTCTAGTTTTCGCTGCTCCTGCAGATAATTATCTTAAATTTTTGCTCATTTCTTTGTTCAATTCAATGTGGTGCTTGGAGGAAGAAGTAGGTAACAGCATTTGGGGAGAGAAAAGAGATAATAGCCTTATTAAATTGAACACACCTCTTTTAAATCTTCAACATTGGTTTCAGCAAAGTTAAACTTTGCTCAGTTTTAATGGTCTCTTTTCCTACTTTACCATAGACATTTTTTACACATAGTTTTCATATGTTCCCTTTTATTTCTATTACCAAATATTTGCTTAATAATCTCAGCACTATTCCTCCCTCAATTTGCATTCTTCCCCTTTCAAATGCTTTCACTGTCTGCTTACTCTTTATATCAGTCATTCATTTTAATTACATTTACTGAAAATCAACTGTGTGCCAGGCAAGGAATGGGGATGAAAAAATGAATATAATGTAGGTTTATCCTCAGGAAACTAACATTGTACTAAATACAAAACAGTCTAGAGCTTTTCAGTAGCTAAAAGCTACTTAAGGAGAGTAATTCTGCCTCCTTTTCAGCATAACTCCTGTTTCTGCCTTTGCTGTGAGTTACCCAGGTCATGTGACCTTACAGGGAAGGATGTGCAACCACAAAAAAGTATAGAAAGTTAACAATTTTGTGCATTAATGGATGAAAAATGAAGGAAAATTTATGTAACTACCACACAAAGGATGCTATAGAAAGCACATTTTTCCAATCAGAACTTTTTTTCCCCCAGTAATCATGGAAAACTGCTTATTGTTAGCACTTACTACCAGTTGAAATGATTCTTTAAGGAAAGAGTGTAATTTTGAGCTATATCCAATTGGAAGCTTATCATAAAGCATGATTATTTGCCTTAATGCTTTATATACAGTAAAAATGTATATTGATACATTAAAAATCTGTTCAGATGTTTATGAGCTGCTCGGTTTAGAAGACCTTGCATGCAAAATTGACAAAGGCAGCCCTGGTGCAATTCCATCCTGTGAGTCTGTTCTGAGGAACAGGAGTCCTTTATCTCCATCTGCCTTCTCTCACCTAAGTGAGTGCTCCCACCCCATGGAAGATTTTGGAGGGCATGACATGAGCCCTCTGAAACCTGGAACTATCTTTTCAGTTGTGAACTAAAGGCTGACAAAGGTTATCGCTTTTAAGGTGGGTGGTGATGAAAATGAATACTAATTATCTTAATGAATGGTCAGTTCAGGGGCTGGTGCAAAGGCTAAATTGTCCATTGTTGAAGCAGAAGCAATGAATTATGAGGGCAGTCCAATTCAAGTAGCATTGGCATCTTGAAAATGTCTGTACAGTCAATGCTTTGCCTTGGTAGCTTTGCAATAAACCACCTGTGATCTTACAGTTGAAGTGGGGTTCATGGCCTGTGCATATTAGTGGATAGCACTTAGCTGTGGTGGGAGATGCAGAGACAGAAGATGAAGAGGAGGAGGATGTGAAACTCCTTGGTATGTCTGGAAATCGTTCTTTCCTGGAAGTGGTAGCAGGTTTCCACAGAAAAAAAATAAAACTTGCTACTGCTGAAGGTGATGTGGACAATGATGAGGATGAGGATGAGGATGAAGATGATGCTGATGATCCTGATCTGATGCTGATGATTTTGAGAATGAGGAAGTAGGAAAAAAAGCTCCAATAAAGAAATCCATATGAGATACTCCAGCCAAAAATGCACAGAAATCAAACCAGTATGGAAAAGACTCCAAATCATCGACACCCAGATCAAAAGGTTAAGAATCCTTCAAAAAACAGGAAAAAAATACCTAAACCACCAAAAGGACCTAATTCTGTAGAAAACATTAGAACAAAAATGCAAGCAAGTATAGAAAAAGCACCTTCTACAATCCTGGGCACTACTGGTAAATTAAGCCCTAAGATGGAGAAAAAAGAGAGATAAGTATAGCTCATACTAAGTATCACCCACAGTCCAGACTGAAGTCTTCTATTTTAATCTCAGTCCCCTTTCCTGATTTGCCATTCACCCAGGCCCCCTTTTGGACTGGAAGAAATCTCACTCTTAATCTCCTACAGCACTTTTGACTGCTGTGATTAAGTGAACTTTTCTTTCTACTTGTTCATTTGCCTCACCTCTTTAACCATGTTTTGGACACCTTTGTATCTACATAGCTGCTCAATAAGTATTTGAATGGATTAGAAAATGACAAAAGCATACTCTCAAGAACAAAATCTATGGAAAACAAAATAAGAAAAGAAACCAACAACAGTAGCATCTGTCCATGAGTACTCCTGAGAACTTCTCCTGTCTTTGCATTCTAGTTTACATTTACTACCTTCAAACTCAGATTTTATCTTGAAATTTGATTTCCACACTCATCTCATAGATACAACAACCCTTCTTGGCCAATCTGGTATCTGACTTCAGTTTATTGGTAATAACGTATTGAGCTCTATCTTATTAGAGTTCTCCTTGGTTTTCCATTTTGACCGGGCCAGTCCTTTTATTTTCTTCTTCAAACTTTTATTTAAAAATTTTCAAACATGCCATAACATTCTACCACTGAGATTAATAGTTAACCATACTGAATTTACCACGTATATGTACTGCTACACATCCAAAATTTGTTATTTTTGATGCATTTCAAATTAGTTGCAGACATGGCACTTCAGTGTGCATATCATTAACTAGAGTTCAGTAATTCTCTATTGTTCTATTTGATTTTAGGGGTACAATTTATAAACAAGGGAATGCTTAGATCATGAATATTCTATTTCAGAAAATTTTTAAAAAATGCTTTGACTTGTGAAACTCAAACCCTGTGGACATATTTCTTTCATTGTTAGAATTTCTAGTAGCTAACAGCTCATAGCTCAGAGACACATTGACATGTGAGTGAATTTAGCTGGAGCAAGAAAATCCTTATTGGAAGATAAACTTGTTTTAAAATCAGAGTCATCTTACAAGTAGGCCTAACTACATATTACTATGTAATATTGTCATTTATTACATAGTAATAATGGCAGTTAGCCCCTGTTACCTAGACAAAAAAATGTTACTTGTCTTTCATTCCTAACGCTTAAGAAGAAAGAAATAAAGTTTTATACTTTACTGAATAAATAGAAGTTGAATATTAACCTACACAAATGTGTCCAAACTGATAATGCATACATGTATCCCTTTCTTTTCAAGTACATTAGTCCCTGAGATTCAATAGCAAGAGTTTGGACTACAATGTATATATCCTATATAATAAAAGGCTAATATGCAAATTGACCAAACAGCAGAACGACCGGTCGGTCGCTATGATGCACACTGACCACCAGGGGGCAGACACTCGATGCAGGAGCTTACCCCTTGTGGTCAGTGCTCTCCCACAGGGGGAGCACCGCTCAGCCAGAAACCGGGCTCATGGCTGGCGAGCACAGCGGCAGTGGCAGGAGCCTCTCCCACCTCCACGGCAACACTAAGGATATCGGGCTGAGGGACACCCCCACCCCAGTGCACGAATTTCGTGCACCAGGCCTCTAGTATACTAATAAAAGGGTAATATGCTAATTAGACCGGGAGACCTTCTGGGAGACCTTCTGGACGTCCTTCTGGATGAAGCCATGGTGGCGGGGCTGAGGCAGAGGCAGTTAGGGGTGATCAGGCCAGCAGGGGAGGGCAGTTGGAGGCAAACAGGCTGGCATGGAAGGCAGTTGGGGGAGAGCAGGCAGGCGGGGGTCAGTTGGGGGTGATAAGGCTGGCAGGGGGGGAGTTGGGGGTGATCAGGCTGGAAGGGGGGCAGTTGGGGGCGATCAGGCCAGCAGGCAGAGTGGTTAGGGGTGATCAGGCAGGCAGGCAGGTGAGTGGTTAGGAGCCAGCAGTCCCGGATTGAGAGAGGGTTGTCCCAGATTGGAGAGGTGCAGGCCAGGCTGAGGGATACCCCCTCCCCCGTGCATGAATTTCGTGCACTGGGCCACTAGTATATATATATGTGTGTCTGTGTGTGTGTGTGTGTGTGTGTGTGTGTATTTTAAAATCTGTATGCTCCTTAATTCCTAAATATGTATTCTGCCTGTCCAAGTACTTGTTTGACCTCTAATATAGGTCAGAGAATCAAAACCTCATCCAGATGAGGATATCTGTAAAATGCTGGCTTAGCATGGTTCGCTAGCCTAGTAACTACAGGTGAGAGAATCTTACTATGAGGGATTGACTCTCTATTCTCCTATTGCAAGACAGCAGGGCTTCTTCAGGTTAAAAATGCAATTCCAAATTTCTATAGACTGCATTATTTGACAGAAAAATAAAATGATGATAGAAAGAACCAGAATCTTGAGATGTTTAGAAGTTCCCATGAGAACTGCTTATTTCATCCCAGCAAAGACTATTCTTAGCATGTCCTTAGCAGAGGTATCACTGGGAATAACACCCTCTGAGAGTCATTGCTATATTTTGTCAATTGCTGAGAGCATGTAAACCAACACACACTATTTCATGTTTTCAGAATTATTCATGTTGCAAATACTCGTCTCTGCAAGTGCTCTGCCTCTTCACTACTGCACAGATTTTCTTACACCTCCATCATAGCATCGTGCCACGTCCTCAGATGGCCCATCACTGACTATTGTACTGGCAGTAACCTTCCTCAACCTCCCTAGTGTACAGAAACATAAAACAAGGTTACCTCAGGAGAATGAAAAAAAGGTGAAAGCAGATCTGGGCACTGTACAGATTAATGATAAGAAACAATCAAAATTTTCCAAGAAAGAGGCAAATCAGGCTGTCAAGTCTGAAGATGACCAAATCTAACTTAGATCAAGTTAATAAAACTAATGAGCGTGGAAGCTTGCTTCTCAGCAGGCCTATGGAAACAGACTCCACAAAACCTTTATGCAAGCTGACTCTGACATACTAGGCTCTCTTAGGTGCCTACACTAGTCTGCATTGAGTCTTTTCCTCTACCTGCTGTGACCCTTACATGATCACTAATCCATCTTTTATCTTTCTGGACCCCCAGCCTCCTGCATATTCTGACTTCGGAAAAAGAAAAGCATGTGCTACGGTGTTGATTAACTTTACATGCTCAGGTACTCCAGATAACTTTTTGCTAGGATGCTCCTTTAGTCTTGGCATTTTAAGCTACCAGCTAAGAGCATTCTGCAGTGTTATCAGGTAACCAGGATTGAAGTGAACCATAATAGATTTTTTATTCATTCATTTATTCAGATATTTATTGAGACTATCATATGTCATGCCATTAACTAAGACCTGGAGCATAAAATTAAATACAATCTGACTTCTGTGCAAAGTCATGATATGAGAGAATAGAAAAATATTCAAGACATAATTACAACACTGTGTGATAGGTACAAAAATACAGGCATAAATTCCCTTTACTTGGATAGGAATGGCAAATGGTAGAGCAAGCCTACAGAAGAGACATATTAACTGTCTTTAAGGATGAGAAGTTTGCTACTGCTGGGAATTGCAGGCAGAGAAGTCTAAGTAAATTGACAAGGTTGTACAGATAACAAATTGTAGAGTCAGGATTCAAATGCAGACAGTTTGTATTTCCCCCCTTGATTTTAAATTAAAAATATTTTTGAGGTAAAATATACATATTGCAAAATTCACAATTTTTCTGTGACAATCTGTGAATTTTTGGATGTGCATTTGACATTTATTTATATAATTCTATATAACAAAAGTCTAATATGCTAAGTGTCCAGTCGTCCGTTCAACCAATCAAAGCATAATATGCTAATGATATGTTAAGGTTGATCAACCACTTGCTATGACATGCACTGACTACCAGGGGACAGATGCTCTGGGTAGGTTACCTTGCTGCTGGGGTCTGGCTGATTGGGACTGAGTGAGATGGGCTGGACACACCCTGGAGCCCTCCCGCGGTCCCTCCCCAGCTGGCCAACCTCCTGTGTCCCTCCCCAGCCCTGATCATGCACTGGTGGGTTCCCTCGGACTGGCCTGCACCCTCTCGCAATCT
Source organism: Myotis brandtii (assembly GCF_000412655.1). Classification (NCBI taxonomy): domain Eukaryota; kingdom Metazoa; phylum Chordata; class Mammalia; order Chiroptera; family Vespertilionidae; genus Myotis; species Myotis brandtii. Next base: position 4,134,438 of record NW_005354291.1, on the reverse strand, counting down.
GGGATCCCTCGGGGGATGTTGGAGAGCCAGTTTCAGCCCGATGGTGGAACGACCAGTCGCTATGATGCTCACTAACTACCAGGGGGCTGATGCTCAACGTAGGAGTTGCCCCCTGGTGGTCAGTGCACTCTACAGGGAGAGCACCACTCAGCCAGAAGCCAGACTCATGGCTGGTGAGCGCAGCGGTGTTGGCGGGAGCTTCTCCCACCACCATGGTAGCCAGCAGTCAGACATCCCCCAAGGGCTCCCAGACTGTGAGAGGGTGCAGGCCAGGCTGAGGGAACTCCCCCTCCCCGAATACACAGATTTCGTGCACCAGGCCTCTAGTGACATATATTAGAAGCTCCTGAATAGCTTCCCTTACATCAGTTGGAAGACATTTTTGTTGTTTTACTTTTTGATGATTATGAATAATATTAGTGGCCCAGTGCATGGATTCATGCACATTGAAAGGAAATTAATTAGAAGAAATATTTTAATATCGCTATTCTCCCTTTCTCTATAATAGAAGTATCAACTAAATTCACGATCAATAATGACAGATAGAAACACATGTGTGCGATTGGTGCCAACAAGAGCTTTATATGTATCGCACATGCACGAGTCAACTTAGCCTTTTATAGATATAGAATAAACTTGCTTAATTCGACCTGCTTTCTGAATTAGCTAAACTTTTTCCAGCCCAGTGAAGCACCCCAACTTCTCTTTCAGGTAATTGTTGACAACACAGCAGTAAATATCAACACAAAGCAGATTATTATTGTAGGTCACACAGGGAGAAATATTTAACTGCAGCAGTGTTTGAGTATACTAGTATTCTGCTCAGTGAGAAAACCTGAAGTCATTTTCAAGGTCCACCATTTCTTACTTCTTTTTAGTCAGGTCAAGTTTCTAAACTTTCTAAATGTCTGTTTTCTTGCTAATGAAAAGAAAATAGGATTCCACCAAGTCTCCTATCTATCTACTCCGAGACTTCTGTGAGGATCAAATGAGATGAGGCAAGGGAAAACACTTCACAGACATTTGGTTACAATGTGAAATGTTTCCGCCTGGTTATAAAGCAAGTTGTATTCCTGGGCTGAAGAAATTCCAAGGAGGCTAGTCACTAGGGAGAGGAAGCCTGGCATTGTTATGTGACATCATTACCCAGATGGACACTTAGCATATTAGCCTTTTATATGTATACTAGAGGCCCAGTGCACGAATTCGTGCACAGGTGGGGTCTGGCTGGCCTGTCCCAATCGGAGGATTGGGGCCAGGCTTGTAGGGAGGAGGAGATAGTGGGAAGTTTGCTGGCCCACCCAAATCTGGGCCCGATCAGGGCCAGGCCGGCCAGGGGGCAGGCCCTGCCCCTGATTGGGATGGGGGACCGATTGGGGGTGGGGCTGGCCATGGGGAGGGGCTGTGGGCAGTGGGCCAGCTGGTCCCGCCCTCGAATAGGGTGGGGGTGGTCGATCAGGGCCAGCTGCCTGGGGGAGGGGCCATGGGTGGTTGGCTGGCCGGCTCTATCTCTGATTGGAGAGGGGGGGCAAATTGGGGTGATGGGGGCCCATCAGGGGCAAGGGTGGGGCTGGCTTGGGAGAGGGG
>NW_005354291.1:4126523-4132747 GCF_000412655.1 Myotis brandtii | reverse complement strand
GGGCAATTGGGGGGGGGGGGGGCCTATCAGTGGTGGGGATGGCCAGGGGGAGGAGCTGCAGGAGGTTGGCCAGCCGGCCCCACCCCCTATTGGGGTTGGGGGGCGATCAAGGGTGGGGCCAGCTGGGGGGAGGGGCCATGGGAGGTTGCTACTGGCCCCGCCCCCCAATCGGCCAGTGGGCATCATAGTGACCTGTCGTTCTGGTCATTACTCTGTTTTAGTTGCTGGCTTTTTGTATATATGGATAGATTACGACAAAGTCCCTGCTTGATAGTTCTAAAGTCTGGGTCATCTCTGAGTCTGGATCTTTTGATTGCAGTATTTTTCCCTGCTTTTTTGTGTGCTTCATAGTCATCTATTACATGCTGAGAATCAGGTGTAAAGCAGGAAAGACTCTGGTAAATAACATTTATACCTGAAGAAATTCACCCTTCTTCTTTCAGGCATGGTGGCCAAATTTTGTCTTGTATCTGCCTCTTTTCTAGTCATATTAGGATAGAAGACTGGTTCCAGAACCCCTTTCTGCTGCTTTCTCTGGGATAGAGGGTTCTTCTCTTCTGTCTTTCCTGCCCTGTCGGTGTGCCCTTACCTCTACCCTGAAGATGCCAGGGTTTGCTGTTCCTCCCTCAGTGTCCTTAGGCTTTTGCTCCATATATGAAAAGGATAAGGGGCGTAGTGTGGGGTTCCATAACTTTCCCTCCATGGTGACTGATCTCCTCCATGTTTACACCACCTTTGGGGGGTCTCTGCTCTCCCATATTCCCCCCCAATCTTTCTCATGAGCAAAAAGTGAAGGTTCCTGGATACGGGACTATGAGTATGTGCAAATTCCACTTGGGTCTAGGGCTCACAGAGATATTATTTCATCACACTAGTCCACACTTGACATTAAGAATTCATTTTTTAAAATATACTTTTTATTGACTTTAGAGAGGAAAGGAGAGGGAGAGAGACAGAAGCATCAATGATGAGAGAGAATCATTGATCGGCTGCCTCCTGCTCTCCCCCGACCAGGGATTGAGTCTGCAACCCAGTGTGTGCCATGACCGGTTCACTGTGACAACCCCCTGCCACTCCCACATCCTTGCTCATAGGTCCGCACACAACCACTGAGCCACACTGGCCGGTCAAGAATTCATTTTTTATTTTACTTGATTTATTCTTATCCACGTGTGCTGTCTATGCTATTCCCCTTGTGAGAAAAATCCTTGTGTTCTATCTCTCCTTAAAGAGGTCTGCTTCTTCTGGGGATTCAGCCTACTTCATTGCCTTGCAACACCAACAATCTGATGAATTTAATAAAAGCTCTAACTTTGTAGTGATCCAGATTTCTCTCATTGTTGGGAAGGAGCAATGCTCATTTCAGCTTTCCACATCTTAGGCAGAAACCAGACTGCTTTTAATCATCACATGAATGTATCCTTCCAAAGTAGCTGCGAATTAGATAATTTAGGGCTTACATGGATATGAGATTCAATTTTATTCTGAAAGGCAGATAGATACAATAAGATTTTAAACAAGGGAATAACATAATCAAATTTGAGATTTAGAAAAATAACTTCAAAAGTAGTATTAAAGGCACAGGTTAGAAGAAGGAAGATGAGTTAGGCCTGAAATATTCTAGGAATAAGACGATGAGCATCTAAATAACTAAAAATAGGCCTGGGGAATGTCAACAAGTTTTCCACACAATGACCAATTAGTTGAAATTTGAAAGATCATTATAGTGTAACTTTATATTCTAATTGACCAATATACTAAGCATCCATTTCATTATCAAACATATTATCATTTGAATGAAAAATTAAACTATATTGTCAATTTCAGAATAGAATGTCTGTAAGGTTTTCAATTTGGGAAACAAGGGTATAGTCATTAACATGGTTGAGATATGCTTTAAAGGGAGCCAATATTGGAGGAAAGAGAATAGGCTCTACGAATATTACTGCATTCCCCATCAGGTACTCTTCAACAAACAGCTGGATATTTGAGTCTGGAGATCAGAAGAGAGGCCTAGGTTGGAGGTATAGATTTGATGATCATTACTAGTATTGGGATTTATTGATATAAATGAGATTGTCCACAGAAGCTAAAGTTAGAAGAATCAGGAAAGGAGCCTGATAGAGAATGACCAGAGAACAATGAGTGTCAATGTAAAGAATTGCCTTGAAAGACAAGAAAGTAGAGTTTAAGCATAGAATGGTTAATAGTATCAAATAGTCATTGAGTGGAGAAAAGGTAAACTTAAATTAAACCAATAGATTTTTTTTTAACCCAGACAACAAAGGAAACAGAGACCAAAGCCCCAGAATGCATATTATACAGATTGTGAAATCAAAACAAGCACTCTTCCACACATATTTACACTTCTTATCTCATATTATGTCTCAAGCAAAAACATTATATTTGGAAGAGTAAAATTGAATGTAGTAATGGTATGTTTCTTCAGAAGATGGTGCTCATTTTTTCTCATATTTGTAGCTTGATGAAAACCTTTTTCAAAGTCACAATAAATAGAACTATAAATTATGTATCACAATGTATTCAGCTGATTTGATGTATTATCAAATTTTGTGATTTATTACATTTCTTACTGTTACAAATACTCTCTCTCCAGAATGTCAGATTGTGCAATATATGGGAAGGGGTTTTTGAAGACCAGAAAAAGATTTTAACCAAGACCAAAGAGTGTGTGTGTGTGTGTGTGTGTGTGTGTGTGTGTGTGCACGTGCACTACTGTTTATTGCATTAAAGAGTGTGATTAATTGATAATTAAAAATTCTAATCTAGTCCTAGCCAGCTTGGCTCAGTGGATAGAGCATCAGCCTTCATACTGAAGGGTCCCGGGTTCAGTTCTGGTCAAGGGCACATGCCTGGGTTGTGGGCTCGATTACCAGTCGAGGGCATGCAGGGCAACTGATCAATGATCCTCTCTCATCATAGATGTTTCTATCTCTCTCTCCCTCTTCCTTCCTCTCTGAAATAAATAAAAATATATTGAAAAAAATTATATACTGGGAGAGTCATTTCAAATTGCCCTGTTTAGAAGATTGAATGTTCAATATTGAAGAGTCAATGTTTGTCCTCTGTGTCCTCTTTTATGAGTAAATTTAAATTAGTCATCTTGTCTTCCTGCATAAGACAAAATAATTTATCTGGATTTATGGCTTCTTCTCTTGGCATTTTTTTCCCCAAGAGTAGGTTTTCTTTGCTTAGAAATTTTTATTTTCGCAAGTTTTAAATAGCATTTGCCCTTTCTCCATCATTTTATAACTTTAACCAATTAAGACATATCTATAGTTAAAACAAAAAATCTTTTTGAAATAGCCTTTCTGCATGTTTTTCCAAAACAATCATTTCTACTATCCCATTAAAGATATCCCCAATTTTTAAGACATGTGTTACACTCCTTCACTTTTACAAAAGACCTATATTAGTTATCATTTTGCTAACTGAAATAAAATTGAAGAGGATTTCCACTTAACACACACACACACACACACACACTAGCATTCAGCATTAGCCTTGCTTCGAGCTGTTATGGAAGCAGTTGCACCCAGCAGTGAGAGCGGTCTCACCCATCTCCTTCCCCTGGAACCACACTCAGCATCAAGCCCCATAGCTTTGAACTGTATCTCTGAGCATCTGTGCTTTATCTTGAGTAATGTTGTGCATTTGTTATTGAGATGTGTCCTAAAGTATCAGAAAGCTCATTAAGGGCACTATGCTTAGTGTAATTCTGGACATAATTAAGCATTTCAATCCTAGTGAACAAAACAACGATGTGTGTGTATTGAATTTGCTTTTGTCCACCATTCACACTATTTACATGAGAGAGAACTAAATCTTGAAAGCTGCTAAAATTATTTTTGGTCCTGGTAGTAGCAAAGTGGCTTTTTCATCAATATCCAGTAATGGATTCAATGGAAAGTCTACTATTTGAGTGGACTGATGGGTATACAGATGTGGTGTTTCATTATCTTATACTTAAGCAGAACTCAGTCTTCTTAACCAATGAAACTATATTGCACATACATTAATTCTACTTTACTCAGTGTATTTGTCAGATTCATCATGGTTTTATTATATGTTAGTGTTATTTTAGGTCTACCGTGTTATTTGGTATGATTTGATAGGGGATCTGGGAACACTCAAAATGTTTCCTTATACATTAATGATAATTGCTTCTTTGTTTTATGCCATTTTAGCTTATGAAAGATTTTATAGGAATGTTCTATTTCCAATGGGGGGAAACCAGAGCTCTGCCATTGCAAACCTTTTTATTCCTTTTCTCCTTTTGTTTCTGATTATGTTTCATGTAAACCTTTTATGACCTGTCTAGGGACCCCTCCACCTTAATAGTGTTGGCAGCGATTTTTCTTACCCTTAATTGTGCTCTTGACTTTGGTTTAGTTTGTCCTTTTCTGCTCTGAGCTTCAAGGTTTATCATTTCAAAGAATTCATCCGTCTGTCAGTCACTTCTCCCTCACTCTTTCCGTAGGCATTCATAAAACTCTCTCTTGTTATGCTCTGACTTTTGCTCTTTCTCTCCCTGGGGCTTAGTCTGGAAAGAGAAATGGACTCTAATCCTTTCATTATCTTTGGAGTGGGAAGCATCGACTGTTGCTTTCACAGCATCTGTTTGTAACCCATCTAAAATACTTTCCCCTCAATTCCACTTAAACGCTTCCTATTTTTTGGCAGGTATTGAGGAAGGACTGTTCATTTTCATTGATTTCTTTCTTTCTTTGCCCCGACAATGCTTCTTTCTTTCTATTTTCCCTTCCATCAGTTATATATAATTATCTATTTTTCTTCTTTCTTTTTGTTAAAGTATCTTTGTCCCTCCATTGTCTTTACGCCTCAGTGGTATGTCTTTCCTTGTCATGACCTTTGTATTGGCTTCCACTGAATCTACTTCGGGAGTTGTCAACTCTCCCTGCACATTGAAATTACCTGAGGACTTAAAAGAACAAACCAATTTCTGGTGACACAGCCCACAAATAAATCTGACTCTCTAGGGGAGGATTTAAAAGCTTCTCAGGTGATTTCAGTGTGCAGTCCAGAATGAGACCATTGATCTACTTATTCTTAGCCGATTTGTTTTCACTTACCTTCCTGTTTCAAGTAAGGAAACTCATGGGGATATCCTTGCAGTGTTTTTTATTTAGCTGGTAGTGAAATCACATAGCATTTGCAAACAGTACTGATAATCTCTACCCAAACAGATAGGACAGTTATGAATTACATCATATTCACTGTCACTGGGTGAGAGCTAGGTAAGGCAAGAGATACAGCGAAGAAAATAAGGCAAAAAGATAAATAAGTTGTGGAATGGGGAGGCTGAGAGACACAGAGAAAGAAAGTAAGGAGAGAGGATGCAAGTGTTCCTGAAAGTGCTAACATCACCTAGGGATGCGTGTGACATATGCAGATTCCTGCCCATTCCTAATGGACTGTGTCAGAGGCGCTCTACGAGGCTCTCTACTTAGATCATTTTCAAGATGATTCTATGCCTATTGAAGTTTGAGAACACTAACCCTGGCTAACAAAAAATTGATAAATCTCACTAGAAGTTACCACTCTTTTTTCTACACTTAATAAACTGTGGACATAAAAAAAATTCATTGAAAGGTGGTCTCTAATAAGGCAGAAATGCCATGTCTGTGAGGATGTAGGGGGCAGATAAATGGTGCTCGTGGTTGCACATAATACCACATTTTGCATTATTCCCCCAAATTTTAAGATCACAAGATTATCTGGCCTACTTGTTTAACGTTTACATTTCTGAGCTCCTTAATGGGGACAAAACTAATATTTTGATTCAGCAAGTCAGGAGTGGTCTTCAGAAGTGTGTGGTGTGTGTGTGTGTATGTGTGTGTATGTGTGTGTGTGTGTGTGTGTGTGTATGTGTGTGTGTGTGTGTGTGTGTGTGTGTGTGTGTACCCACAAGTTCCGTAGGTGATTACTAGATAAGGAATTATTAGATAAGGGTGATTATTACATAAGGGAAATCTAGAAAACACTGGCAATTTCAGAGAATTGAGATGACACCTCTGAACATTTAAAATAGTCTGTTTTCTAATGCCAGAAATCTACACTAATAAAAGAGAAACATGGTAATTAGCATACGACCGCTACCCTTCCCATTGGCTAATCAGTGAGTATATGCAAATTAACTGTCAGCCAAGATGGCGGCCGGCAGCCAGGCACTGAAGCGAGCA
>NW_005354291.1:4090320-4125562 GCF_000412655.1 Myotis brandtii | reverse complement strand
CAGGCCGGGCGGGGGGCCCCCCCCCCCCAGGGCACAAATTTTTGTGCACCGGGCCTCTAGTGTGTTTATAAAAGGTCACTCATTTGGTAGATATAAGGTATAGATAACTGGTATCAGATTATTTTTAATGATTTATTTTAAAGCAAATGATAGAGGAAGGACATACAAACAATAGAGACATGGTTTGCTTTCTTTGGACATGTTTTTTGTTAAATGGATTCGTGCAAGTAGCAAGATTGATGTTGTGGGTGAGGCGAGGAACTATGGGCTCTGCATCCTTGGAAGGGGAATGTTGACAGTCCAGCTTCACTTTCAGGGAACTGAGTGGAGAAAGTGGGAAAACGGATCCCCTCTTTTTCTTCAGCTTTACTCTTTAATGTATGTTCCTCCCTAGAGGTCCCCAAATTCTGCTGAGCTCTTCTCTGCCCCTCTCCCAGCCTACCACACAGCCTGAGAAACCTTCCCAGAAGGTGGCTTCACTTTCTTTAGGAAGTGTGTCTGATTGTTTAGCCTCGGGAAGTATGCAACTTCTAACAACTAGTGTTCCATGTATGAGGAAGGAGAGAGAATCCTATCTGGGCTGCCACTTTTGCTATGGGTAATGCAGTTCATTAATTGCTCAGATGATTCTACTTGAACACCTGTTCTCTTCTCATTTATACATTTCACTATGAACATCTTCGGATCTGATCTTACTATGAATCTTTCTAATGGTTTCCTCTTGAGCTTGTTTTGAGCTTATGTGTTTTTCTACTCTCGTCAATCCAGTGCCATCTATTTTCTCTTCTAAGTGTTTCTCTCAATTGCTTTGATGTTGGTCACATCCTTATTGGTTTTAAATGCTTTCTGTAATTTTAAAGAATTAGGATAAGAGGAGGGGAAATATGAAACCAAAATGGATCAAATATTGTATTAGTCAATTAGAAAAAACACACACAACAAAAACCACAGACCTCTGATTAATTTGAGCTGAAGTGAAATGTATTGAGAGGATATTAAGAAGACTTGCAGACTTGCCCTAAATCCAATGCACCTGTGTTCTAGAATCAAAAGAGGCTGAGAAAATGAACATTTGAAGTGAGATTTTATGACAGAAAGGAGGCAGTTAGGTCTTTTTCAACCTTAGTCTATCAGTCACCTTCTGGCTTCACTTTTTGCAAACACTGCTCAACTTTCCAGTGATGTACTCATTACCACCTTAAAATATCCTTGTATATTTAACCTTGCACTGTGTCAACTTGCCAATCTTCAAAAGTGAATCACTCCACCATCTGTTTTTCAGGTTTTATTCCCAGGTTGGCGGACTTTGCTGGATAAATTCTCAAAATTATGCTGACTGAAAATTCATGCTAACTTAATTCTGAGTCATGATTTTGCCCGTTTTTCCTTGACCTTTCTTTGTTCCCTTCATTTTTTTGTCCATGATCAACTGTAGCATAAATGAAGGAGTAGAAAACTGGCATGAGAAAACCTGATTTTAACTCTAGGTCTATTGCTTGTTAGTTGTAGGATTTAGGGAAGGACTCTTCATTTCACTCTGTCTCAGTGACATGAGTAAATACTTAAATTATAGGATGCTTGTAATGAATAAAGAGGTATACCTGTGAAATTAGCTTCCAATCTACATTATATCCACTTAGGTTAGCTATGTGATGCTTCATAGGGAAAGCAATCCAAAACCTTTATTAAACACTTGTGGCCTGGTACACAGATTCGTGCACATTGACAGAAAATTAATTAGAAGAAATATTTTAATATCGCTATTCGCACTTTATCTATAATAGAAGTGTCAGAGATGAAAGAAAATTAGTAAAATATACATTAAAATAATATATAAATTGATTATTAAATAAACAATAAGAACATGATATAACAACAAATACATGATATAAAAACACGATATAGGCACAGGCGGAGGCCGCGCGAAGCACGCTACGGGCTGGATGGAGGCGGCCACCGACGAGTGCGCCCGGGGCCCGTCTCTCGAGGCTGCCTCTGGCGCGAGTGAAGGCCTTAGTTAAGGCGGACCCTGATGTGACTCTCGCGGGACAGGAAGCCATCTTCATTCTGGCATGAGCCGCGGAACTGTTTGTGGAGACTATTGCAAAAGATGCCTACTGCTGCGCTCAACAAGGAAAGCAGAAAACCCTCCAGCGGAGAGATTTGGACAATGCAATAGAAGCTGTGGATGAATTTGCTTTTCTGGAAGGTACTTTGGATTGATTACTGAGCTGGACACTTTGTGAGCCTTCACCTGCATCCTTCAGCGAGCCCTCTGCAGGCCTCAGCTTTGAAGAACAGAGTCCTTGAAAAGTCGCACTCTATAGTTTTCTGTTCTAACTTTACCTAAGCCAGAATAACCTGCTCGTTTTTCTCTACAAGGTCTTCCATGGCTGTGTCTTCCATTTCTGTCTGGATGAAACTGCTGCTGCTTGAGGCAGAGACAAAGAAAATGATTTGTGTTGGTTGCTTAATGAATGACAGGGACCAGAATAAAGGTCTCTGATCAGCTTGAAAAAAAAACAAAACACGATATAAAACAACATTGATAAAAACAATGACTAATAAATTGATTAAACTTATTCTAATATCTCCCTGTACACCACATTAAGAGTAAAACATTTTCAGAGTGCTTGACTAATTTCCCTTGTGATGAAGTATTTACAACTTTAACTTTAATGTCACATGTTCTTCGAACTCGAGAGAAAGCAACATATAACTGACCATGTCCGAAAATGGGTTCAGGTAGGAATATTCCTACTCTGTCTAGAGTTTGTCCTTGTGATTTATTAATAGTCATCACAAATGCTGGCATCACGGGAAACTTTCTTAGAATTAATTAAAAAGGGAGGCCAGTGTCAGACAGGGCCAGTTGTGCCAATAGTTGGTCTTCAGACATATTCTGTCAATGACAACGCTTTCTTTCAGCTTCAGAATGTCAAGAAAAACAACAAAATTCATGATCGACAATGACAGATAGAAACAAAAGTGTGCGATTGGTCCCAGCAAGAGCTTCACATGTATCATGCATGTGTGAGTCAACGTTTATTTTTAAATTGCCAGTGCGCATCATATGTACCCGCCGGTCAGTTGGTTGGATGGTCAGACAGACATATGGTCGGTCACTTAGCCTTTTATATATGTAGGTCTTTACTTGCTAATATCTTTTCTATGTATGTTCATTTCCAAATTTCCAATTCTATCTGGACAGTTTGAAATCTCTACTGACACATCAAACGAAAGATATCTATAACAAGCTTCATCATTTTTCTATCAGAACTTCTCTTCTTTCTGAAGTAAGGCAATTCTGGTTAATTAAGAGAGATTCTTCTGTCTTGCATCACCTTGTTGTTCCATTCCCATCACATTTGCATCATCACATTTTTAAACATCTTTCCTTCCACTTCATTTTGACCAAGGACATAATATTCTGTCCTATCAATTTGGTATTAATGACCAGAAGCTGGAAACCTCGTTTCATGTACTATTTCATAACCCAAGATATGATACAATCCCTGGGATAAGAAGAAAATTTTGAGTAATCCAAGCTACTTAGTCACTTTATTTACTTTTAATTCCAAGAAATTCTACAGTTCGCTTCACAAGCCCATTAGATAATATTTGCAAAACAAATACTACATTTATCTCTCGAATCAGATTTTATGCCATTTCACTTGTGTCCTTCATATAGTTATGAAATATCCATACATTGCTTCATTCTAAGAATTGTGTCTAAAATTCTGGAATCATTACTTCCACGGAAGGCCCCTCTGCTATTCTGGGCTGACATCAATGTGTATGTGCAGAAGACCTCTCCACTCCTTGGGATCCTTGCTTCCATGTGCCAAATTGTGTGAAATGTCTGCACCTTCCTAAAATCCTCTCATTAAACTCAGGAAGAAGGATTCTTGCAAACCAACTGCAGACACAGGATTGGCTTTTCTTGTGCTCACAATGGAGAGGTAAAAATATCTGCTGGAGTGCAACATTGAGCCTTTTCTCTTGGGAGCTGCAGGTGGAAGATGCAGCTGCTTTCCTGCAAATCAGCTGCCTCCCATCAGGCCTCTGTTATTCATTTCCCAGAGAAAGTTCTTCTTTTTTAACAGTGTATTTTCCCACACAATCTAAATTATTTTCATACAGTCAATTCTTGAGTTTCACTTTTAACACTTTAAGATGACGTCCAAACTTGCCTTTCTTTCTTTCTTTTTTTTTCCCCTGCAGAAAGCTTTATTGTTTCATTTGATCCAATGCATGGGAGAGGGCTTCAGGGTGGTTAAAAGAATGGCTAGTAGTTTTGGGGAGAGACTCAGGCAAAAGCCAGACCCCAGGGGGATGCAGAGGGGCCCCTCAAAAGCCTCTGGGCTCCAAAGGCTCCTAGTCGTGCTTGAGGGTGAGCCTTTCAAAGAGATACTCGCCCAGCCCAGCCTGGGGGCCGGCAGCCTGTGGAGGGTGTCACCCATCTTCTTGATGAGTTTCACCTCCTCACTCCGGAAGTGGTTCTGCAGGAAGTCCCAGAGCTGAGGGTCTGCGCGGGCGGAACCCAGGGCCTGCAGCTCCACAAGGGCCTGGTTCAGGGTCCTCTCCAAGGCTAGGGTGGTTTCCATGGCGTCCTGAGTTTTGCCCACTCACCTTGGGGAGGCTTCAGCTCGTCCTGGAGAGAATGCGGCCACCATGCTGGTTTTGGTTTTAAGAGACGTTCAGCGCCCTCGGCTTCTCCTCCGCCAACTCGAGGAAGAAGCGGCCCCGCCCTCGAGAGCCACACCGTTGGTGGGAATAGAAGCCCAGAGAGAGGTAGGTGTGGGAGGCCTGCAGAGGCAGGCTGGCCAGGCGGGTGACCGCAGCCTCCCCCTCGGTGGAATAATTGATGAATTTGGGAGCTCATGTGTTTAGCAATAAGGAAGTTAAGGTAGAAATAAAACAGGTGTGTTGGCTGGTCCCGGAGGTGGTTTGAAGTTGGTGACTGGATAAGACGCAGGAGAGTGGCCGGAGGCTGGGAGAAGGGGTGTCCCTGGGTCTGTTCCATCCAAACACGGTTGAAGCAAGAGACAGATCTGGGACTGCCGAGGGCACTGCCTGCCTTACTGTCACTGAAAATAGTGAAGTAATTGCATTCTTTAATCTCAAAGCAGTAAGTCTAGGATTTCCTGGCTGTATTGTGGAATGATTTCATAGTAATGAAGTCTGAATTATATTCATAATTGATATAATTAATAGTTTTATTTGTCAGAGATTCAGATTCATAAATTCTGAATAAGGGATACAAATAACTAGTACACCTTAATGGGTTGAAAAGACTACTTTGAAAAATCAAGTATTTACATAGATTTTTATGAACCAGGACTGACACCATTTTGCCTTTAAATAGGATTTGCTTAACAAGAGCGGCTCAGTTATATATTCACTAGATATTCACCACTGTGTGATGTACTTTTAAGAGGAAATGTAATCAATTTGAATATATAGATATGTCTTTCTCTTAAAATTTCCAAATATATACAGTATATATTTTCTGCTTGGTGATTTTATGTGACTTTTCTGAGAAATATTATCTATAGCTATCTATCTATCTTTCATCTATCTATATTAACTAGACAAATATTTCCATTTTTTGCTAGCTTTGCCTGGGTAGACATAACATTTATGATGTTTACTAATAAGGAGGCAATAAAAATATTTTAGGAAAATTGAAACACCATATGAATATCCTCTTTTGTAATCTCTAAAAATCAGTTTAATCTATGTACATTTTTCTAAGGGATGTTTCATAGATAAACCTTTAGTCAAAAAATAGAGGTAACTAGTTAGGTCAGGGACATGGAATCATTGAGGTCCCCTTGGTTTATGTTATAGACTTTTGTGTATCTTTAAGGGAACATATAACAGTTTCATCACAATTGACACAGCATGTATTTTAAAGTAATTATTTGCTTAGAAGAGGTGGTAAAAGCTGGAAGGAGCCTGGCCTTCAGTGATGGAATGTCAGCATTTGAGAGCTGCTGTCAGCCTAGGCTCCTGGACCTGGGAATGGGTCAGTCAGGCTACAAATATGTGCTATTTCAAGGCGTTGGGGATACAGAAATAAAACACACATTTAACTAATTGAGAGGGCTGGAAAGTGAACCTGACTATACATAAGATGATTTCAGAAATCAAAAAGTGTTACGAAGAAGATACATAATAGTAGAGAATGGCCCTCCACCCATGATGTTCTGGAAAGAACTCTGGGACCAAGTACATTTCCACTAGGATCTGAATGATGAGGAAGAGGCAGCTACGTAAAGACGTGGAGGGAGGGGGTTTCCAAGTAGGAAGAACAGCAAGTGCACAAGCCCTGATCCAGGAAACAGCACGATGTGCTCCAAAGGCAAGGGGAACGGCCAATGGCTGCTGGAGAGGAGTGGCTAAGGGAGAGAGTGCAAGGACAGGAGGCAAGGAAAGCAGCCCCAGGGAGGTCACAGAGGACCTTGTGGGGCATGACACAGACGTCAGATTTGTATTTGTATTTAATGGTAACTGGTAACCACTGAAGTTTTAAAAAGGTAGTGAAATTATATGATTTACACCAGGGGTCCTCAAACTGCGGCCCACCGAAAACATTTATCCGGCCTGCTGGGTGTTTTTGCCGCCGCTGTGTGCATAGGAATTTGTTCATAGTTTTTTTTTAAAAACTATAGTCCAGCCCTCCAACGGTCTGAGGGACAGTGAACTGGCCCCCTGTTTAAAAAGTTTGAGGACCCCTGATTTACACTTTGGAAAGATCATTCCGGTTGTTGTGTGGTGGATATACACTGGAGATAGAGGCAGGAAGAGCAATTAAGTGGAGCTACTGAAAATCCAGGGAGAAATAATGAAGGTTTGGAACACAGAAACATTAACTGAGGTCGTGAGAAGCTGCGTATTTGGAATATATTTAGAGGAAGAGCTGACAGGACAAACTGATGGGTAGCACATAGAGTATATGAGAAAATAATCGACTATTTGCCTCACTTTCCTCACATTTTCCTCTGAAAATATTGTTTTTGTTATAAATATAGGGGAGCAACTCTTCCTCTTCTCCTCATTTTTTTTTCAATATTTCTCTAACTGGTCCCATGGCTTTTTTTTTAAACTGTATATTTGGACGTGATAGTATAGAATTCTGAACAAACAAAAAAACACAACAAATAAAAATATTTTTCTACTCTCAAGGCAAAGAAAATCATCTGTGCTCATCAACATGTTTCTTTGTGAAAGCCTATCTTGCCTCTCTTCTTCAACAATGAATGAATGATGAAGCGAGGACAGAGCAGTTGTACACTTAGCATCTCCTGTGTATGTCTAATGACAGTAATGGAAATAGGATATTACATCCTTTTTCAAGTGAAAGGTAATTGTTGGCTGGAGGCTAAGTACAAGAGAAATAATAATGGCAATTGTATTGTGAGTGCTTGTTCTATGTCTGGCATGGTTCTTCATGCTTTATGTATGTTAACTAATTTAACTCCAAACAATCCTATGATGTATTTTAAAGATGAGAACCTGAGGCACTGAGGTGGACACACTTACTCAAGGTCATAGAATTAATGCATGAAAGAGCTGGTATTCAGTTTTAGGGAGCCAACTCCAGAGGCTGTGCACTTTCCCAGCATGTTGATATTCCTTCTCATCTTGGTGCAGTTTTAGAAAGAATGGAAGAATGGCTACTATTTTTAGCATCCTCTCTCATGGTAAAGATAGAAGCAACATAGCTTCAATCTCTGAGGCAAGAGAAAGTAGCCCAAATGCTCATTGACCTCTAATGATGGATAATAGAGGCGACCATACATGCTCACCTTCCTAATGTTTTAAAAAATGAATTAATTATTCTCTAGCATGAAAATTCCCCAGCAAATATTTGAAAAACATAGGTCTGGTGTGGAAGGAGACACTGGTATACTTTTTGTATGTTATCACCTTGAAAATTCATAATAAAACTCATAAGTATTCTTAATCTGGTATTATGAATGGGATTTAAAAAGTGATGAACTTGCTCAGGTCATACAGACAATGTACTCCAGATTAAAATCCCCATGTAATTTTTAAAACATTGGTAAATTATAAGAGCCAAAAGCACTTTTGCCCAGTTTCAGATATCATACTTAAATGATAATGTATTGAACTGATATAAAATAATACTTTAGTAATGCTTTGAATCCAATAGGACTTTGATATAAAAAACTTATGAGAATAGTGTTGTTCCTTTGTTTTTCCATTTATATTCACTTGTGCTATAAGAAAATTTGAATGATCCTTTTAAAACAAAACCACTGTAGCACAAAATAATATGAAAGTATCATTGTTCTGAAGAGAGGAAACTAAAGAAACAATACAAGTTCTACTTTCCTTTATGATTCATTAATCAGGAGTTCTATTTTTTATTTCTATCTTTTCATCCACTTTAATGGGCATTTTTTCTTTCCATGGACTGATTTTGCTGTTTCATCCCATCATTTTGTTCCATGGCATTTTCTTTGATTGGGTGGCTTTTGTTTTGTGCACACATACATATATGCGTTTTCATTGTAAAAGGTAGAACCCTGCAGTAAGAGTAAACCAATAAATTAACTTAATCCCACTTACAATGGAATCTTCCAAAGATATAGACAATCAATTTAACCCAAAAGAATGAATGTTCTATAGCTGAAGAGGGAGAATCATTCTTGAGTGGTGAAATGTGAAGGGGGACTGGAACTAGACAGGAGTAAGTCTACTTCAGACAGAAATCTGCAAGGTGTGCAGGTTATTATCTAGTTTGACCACTGGGACTACTACATTCTTGATTTCACTAGGTCAGTTGAATAAGTCCATCTGATCCAAACATCTACCCAAATCAGTATTTTACAAAGTAATTTTAAAAACCTGGCAATTAGAAATAGCCAAAGTAACACTATAGATTGAAAACCACATATAGTTTATATGTAATTTGTTTTAATTATTAATACTAAATATGGCTCCTCTGTTCCAAGTTTAAAATGCTTTAGCTTGTCCCAGTTTGGTCCTAATATACAGATTTCAAATTTTCTCTGCCACACTCTGATGCATGTCCACTGATTCCTAAAGCATTTATAAGTAGCCTGGAATGTGATTGGAAGGTGATATCTGAAGGCATATCAATGATTTGACATCTTAGACCAGGGGTGGGCAAACTTTTTGACTCGAGGGCCACAATGGGTTCTTAAACTGGACCGGAGGGCCAGAACAAAAGCATGGATGGAGTGTTTGTGTGAACTAATATAAATTCAAAGTAAACATCATTACATAAAAGGGTACGGTCTTTTTTTTTTTTTAGTTTTATTCATTTCAAACGGGCCGGATTTGGCCCGCGGGCCGTAGTTTGCCCACGGCTGTCTTAGACTCTGAGAATCAATCAGGATAGCTGAGTGGAATTTGGGGCCTTAGTGGTAATGGTTCCACCCATGTGATGGGCAGCTGGGTAAGACCAGTTGTCCCTGTGTTGTAGAGCATGGGTCCAAGCTCAGGCCTGGGTGCAGAGCGCAGCCGGGAGCAGAGATTAAGCTAGCCAGATAAGACAGAGACTGAGTTGGACTAACCTTTGGCATGAAACCGAACTCGGGCAGCTTTGGAACCCTGCGGATGCCGGGCCAATGGCACAGAATCTCTGGACCCGGAAACTTCTTCTGGGCTTTGTGAAGACAAGGCCAGACTTTTTCCACAGTGGGACTGAGCTGAGCTACCTGGTTGTGGATGAGACACCGCACACCTGGGGACAGTCCTTTATTTCCACTCCAATTAATCTTACTACTACACCTCATCCTTCCAAGCGTGGTCCCTGAAATGCTTTTCTTGCAACTCCGTTGAAGAACCCCATTTCTACCGGCAACCTCATGACAATAATTATACCAGAAACTGATTATTGATGCAGTTATAGACTAAATGTGTAGCCTACATTATGTCATCTGATAATTATAAAACCTTGTGAGGTTGAGATTTTATTCCTTATTTACAGATTAGGAAGCACAGTTTTGGAGAGAATAAATGACTTGTCAAAGGTCATTGAGTAGGAGGTAGAGTCAACATTTCAACTCACATCTGTAACCCCAAAACACTGGTCTAACCTTCACACTTTCTGGGCTCCCGCTACTCAACATTGCTCATCCCTTGATTCAGCTACATTAAGTATGGGTATAAATAGTAAATTGATTCGGGGGTAGAAAACCTCGAAAAACTAAACTCTGTGTGTCTGAAGTGTTCAGACAAATCATGAGTTAATTATATATTCTAAAATTATGCAAATAATCCTTTTAGTTGTGAATTAATCAATGTTAATCACTTGAAAAGCAGCTTTTAAGTTATTTTTTTTCTTAGAGATGTGTCAGAGTAGTTGAAATTCTCTTAGTAAGCTTCCTTTTAAAAAATCCCATTTTTTTCCTGGCAGATGAAGACTACTTGAGTTATTTTGGTGTTGAACAACAGTCACAGTGGGTGATTAAATTAGAGACAGGTGTAAAACTCCTAAGAGTCACCAGCGCTCCGTTTTCTGATCTCTGGAGTCATGGATCAGGGGTAAGTTGCTAACATTGGAGTGCCTTTCTTTTGTTTAAGAAGATACGAATGTGACCTGCTATTTAGAAAGAAGAGTCAATAAAGGAATATCATGAATATTGGATGAGGAAGATATGGCTCATCTGTTTATTTGAATCCAAAAGCAACACATTTTCATCTGTGGGTATTTCAAGTGCATGTTAAGAAAAATGCAAATAGAGCAAATGGAATGGCAACCCTCTTTCCTTATCAGCAAACAGTAATCTAGTAACTCTTCATTCATTTTCAAAAGACCTTAATTGAGTGGCTTTAAGTAAAGTTTCTAAAGGTCCTCTGGTAATGCAGTTCATTCCAGTATATTATTGACCTATATTATTTTGTAAAAAAAAAAATAGAACTACAGAAATACTAGTATAACATGCATTCACACCCTGACTGAGGATGGAGCCTGCAACCTAGGTATCTAGGTATGTGCCCTGACTGGGAATCAAACCGCATCCTCTTGGTGTAGGGATGATGCTTCACCCAGCCAGTGCTAAGATGTATTTTCAATCTGCATTTTGCTTAATGGATATGCTTTCCCCCATCCTAAATAGGATATAGAAGCACCTGAAAGATTTGGCTTACAGGAAGGAATTTTGAGATGTCCTAAATTTAATTATGGTGGTATAGGGTGAGAGAAAGAGATACCAGTATTTTGCCAGTTAACAGACATGGGCCAACTAACTGTAGACTGCTCACATTCCTTAATGTTGGAGCTTTGAATCAACTTCTATTAAACCACCCTGTGTCCTGCATACACATAAACGTTCAAGACTGTTGCCCACCACCAATCAAATCAGTAAATATTTCTTCCTAAGTGTTATCAGTGGGGTGCCCTCTGTGTCCTACCCACTGCCAATTGAAGTCGAATTCTTGCAATGTTGTAAGGAAAGGAATTTCCTGAGACTCATGTGGGAGAATAAGTGATCTCTATTTCCATGGAATTAAACCCCTGGGTTTTGAATGTCCCATTTCCCTCTGTCCCACCATGGAAAAAGTCCAATCTTGCCTTCAGCAGGGCTAGGATTAAAGCCACTTCATATCCCAGAACCTGGCCCTCTTCTGGCCAGTATATGGCTCAGTAAACCCTTTCTTTCAGAAAAGCTTTTCACTGTGAAAGCTTTTGTTTAACATGGGTATCACAAACTATTTTTAACATGAAAATTCCTAAAATTTATTGCTCTTAGGCATCTGATATGTTTTGGCATGTCTATGAGTGTTTCTATTTCCAAATACTGCATTATTTCTTTCTTTTTGTAAAAAAATGTTTTTAAATGTAAATCTTTGTTTTTAATGGTTCTTACAGTCTGTAATTCTTAAATTTATCAGCGTTGTATGGTTTTAAGAGCAGAATGTTAATAAGATATGGTTTGATTTCTCCACTGGGTACTTATGTATTGGATGTACATAGTGTATGATTCTTCCTGGATCAGAGTGAATTATGATGATGGACCTACAAATTAACTTTTATATCTAGAACATAACAAACATACAATATTTGGAATCCTTTTTCCCCAGAGTAGTTAAAGATGAAACATTTTTAGCTGTCACACTTTAACTGCTGTAGGAATGACTGCAAATACATTTTCTTTTAAAATAAAATCTTACATGAATCTTTAAAATAATTTATTAGTATAGTAATATTCCAGAATTTCTTATACCTTGCAATCACAAGTATTTAAAAAAAGTGCATTTAGGTTCCAGTTTCTTGTATAAAGTTATACTAGATAAAATAGAATTAAAGTTAGTTAACTAATAAAAAATACTGAGATTTTGGAAACAAGAAACACAACATGTGTTTTCTAGTACTTTATAGTTTCAATTACTGACACAACCTTGAAATGTTGGCACTCTTTTGCATGGTAATCTGTTAAAAACCTTTAAAGAGGAGAATTAAATTCCAGTAAATACTTGATATTATAAAATGAATCACAAAATGACATATTTTAAAACATCTAGATATGCTTTTAGTTCAAAAAGTGTGTACATTACACACACGTCCATATTTAGATGATTAATAGATCTTCATTGATTAAAAGTTTGGTGACAAGAAGTATATTTGGTAACCTAGGAAATAAAAATTCATTAATTCGAGAAAAATAGTAGAAAAATCCCTATGAATAGAGAAGTGGGTATTATATTTTCCCAAAGCTATACTGATTTTTGTTTGTAATCCTAAAGCTTGACCAATCATTTTAACATTTTTTTCAGATGGCTAAACAAAAAAAGTATCCTAAAATAAAGAGGCAAGACATAGAATGTTTGAAATCTTACTTCACTTTTCATTGATTATAGTCATTCACTTTCATTTATTATATATAGATTTTCTTGTTGACAGTTTATTATGAAAGGAAATGGAATATGAGAAACTGAGAGGCTACGATTGCTAAAAGTAAGATGGCTTATTACTGCTCTAAAACTGCTTAAATATTTAACAATAGTTTTTGCAATAAAATAGAAACAAAAGAACCCACAAAAGTAGAAGTTGCAGTGAAAGTAGTTATGGAGACTTTTCTGGTCCTCAGAGGTTGAGGTTTGTCAGTTTCACAAGTAAGTTCATTACCAAATCTCCTGACTTATTCCTGTGCCTGCACAAGACGCCTAGATTCATTCTTTCCACCGTCTCAGGCGCAAAACTCAGCCTTGTCTTTTGCTTCCACCAGGAATCTAATCATACGGAGGAAGGCCCTAATGTAAAGTACTAAGTAGCCTCACCCCGCTTTTAGTTTCCATAAATGTTTCTAAGGTGACCACTCATGCGGATTTTCCTGGAACTACCCCAGTTTTAAAACTGCAAATCCCCACCCAGCCAGCCTGGCTCAGTGGTTGACCATCGATCTATGAACCAGGCGGTCATGGTTCGATTCTGGTCAGGGCACATGCTTGGGTTGCGGGTTTGATCCCCATTGTGGGCATGCAGGAGGCAGCCAATCAATGATTCTCTCTCACCATTGATGTTTCGATCTCTCTCCCTTTCCCTTCCTCTCTGAAATCAATAAAAAAAATGTATACTAAAAAAAGAATAAAATTTAAAATTTCAGATCTGGGGGGCAAACCAGAATGATTGATCAACCTAGAATCCTATATTCTCAGGGGTCCTCCAAATCCCAATACTCCTGTCTTATAAACTTCTGTGGTGTTCAGGCATTCTGCCTTCTTCAGACTCTCAAGGATTTGGGGGACATTTTCTTTTAAATCTCTTTCTGAGTGAAAAATAAACACACCTAGTAAGTTTGCTGCACAGATATTTATTGAAGGCATAGAACAAGCATGGCATTTATTTGACTTTTTTTGACTTGTGCTCCTCCTGAGTGGCTGGGCAAGGATTTTCTCTGAACTCACTTTCTGGGTGAAAATACCTCCTAGTAGTTTATGTTTTGGGAACAACCATGCCCAGCCTATGATGTTCTCCACTCCTGGCTGGTCAAAGAGTGGTTCCTCTGTCAATAAAACTCACGGAGAATTCAAGGAGCCTGGAGAATGTGCACTTGTTCTATCAAACTCATCAGTACATTTTAAAAGTGATGCAAAGCCCCAGCCCCTGTGTTTGAAGAAATATAATCAGATGGATGTCTTATCTGCCTTTTGCTAAGTTAATGTGATGCTGTGATCACCCAGCATTTTTTTTGAAACTTAAACATAAAAGGGTATTTATTGGTTCACATGATTGAAAAGTCCAGAGGATATACTGGTGTCAGGCATGGGTGGATCCAGGGCCACAATCATTGTCAAGACTCAAGTCTCCCCATCATTGGGCTCTGCTTTCCCCTTGCACTGGCTTCATGCTGATGGCTTATTTGATATGGTTTGAGCTTTTTTTTACCCTAAAAGCCTTAGTTAATAGAGTTTCTGAGCTTCTCCTCTTCCACAGTTCAGTAAAACTCCTAGGGTTGAGATCACTGACCAACCCATCCAGCATCTTTAGAGTTTAGAAAACGTGTAATTATGGCCTCTGCCATATGGCTTGGCATTAATTTTAGAACAAAGGAAAGAGATTACCTTAGAAAAGAGGTTTATTTATTCCAAGATGAATCTTTCGGCCCAAGAGAAAGTTTAGCATAAAGACAGAGACAGGTTTGAACCCCTGACCATTCCCTGAATCCCTGGCCTCACAACTAGGTCAGACTTTCCAGTCTCCCTTGCAATTAAATGTGCTTATGTGACTGAGATCCAATATATTTATTTAACTCATAGAGCTGTAGTGGTTGTTTTTTTATAATAAGAAATTTAAGTACCTCTGTATAAGCAGTCTATCCTTTGGGTGTCTCTGTAACTCATAGTTACAGAAGAGCTTCTTAAGATTTCTCAGAAATATTCTCAAACACTTCAGTAGTTTTCTTCTACAAAAACTATGCCAAAAAGAAAAAAAATGAGATTTTTAAACACATAATACCCGTGTCTGCAACAATAAGACGGGTATACTGGCAAAGGCAGGGCAACTTGAAAAAGTGGGTACTTCTCCCTATCTCCCCCCCACCCCCTGCCGCCTTCTTCCACCTATTTTGGGAGTGTCTCTAAGAGCATGTTGGGAAAATTGATAGGGCATATGAAATGCAATAGTTGGACCAGGGAGAAAAATTTTCACAGTAGTGTTACACTTAAAATGTTCTGCAGGATGCATTAGATTTTGGTCTTTATTTCTGCCAAATTCTCCTATGTCTGTGCATAATTTTAATCCTAATAAAAGGATAAACTAATCATGAGTTTCTTTCTAGTTACAGTTCTGGCAATTTATATTCATATTCACCTTAGAGATATTTTGCCCCCCACAGGCAGGCATTTGCTGACATTTCAATTGAGAGATTTGCAATTATAGACACTTGGTATCTAAATGAGTTGTGACAGCTCAAAGAAAAACTACTGTTTTAAAATTTTCTTTCATATGCCAAATCACTTCATTACTTAATTTACAGTGACACATTTAATGGCATTTTTTCATCACGATAAGAGTAACACAATCCAGAAATCCATGGTCTTTTGACATGTCACGTTTTTTGACATAAATAAAAAAAATCTATTAACAATTTAATTCATACCACATTATTGGTCTCTAGCTCATTTTCTTTTATTTTTGGATGTCTTCAATCTATAAGGTCTGAAAATATTTAAGAACTTTCTGACCTTTCTAAAACAACATGTTTGATGGTTATTTATTTTGTAAGGAGATTGAGAAAAGTTTATTTACTAGACTTCCCCAGAGGTGAGAGAAAATGTGGACATTTGAAAAATCCTCTGGCTGCAAGAATGTCTCGAGGGGAAATGAATTGCAGTGCACAAGCTTGACTACAAATTCCAGCATTATGTATAGCAAGAAGGGTTCCACATCAGCAGTGGAGCTTTCCGATGGTTATAAAACTGTACGAATTAAGAGAAGGAGACCTGCTACAACAGATAGAGGCAGCAAAATTGGAGTTAACTAGAGGAAGGGATTCACACACTTTGTAAGCAATTCTCCCTGCTACCACTTCTTGTAAATATTCACTGAAACCACAAATATCACCCTTGTGTTTGAGATAGAGTTTCTGTCGAGGTCAATAAGAAGCAGATCCAGTCGGTGTATTTGAACGCGGGAATAGAGATACCTAGGAAGCTGAGAAAATAAGATGAAATTGGGGCATATCCTTGTGCGAGTGGTGCCTCGCAAAATGCACTTGGCATAGGGAGCAGCTAAAACTGCCTTTTCAGATATTGATTTTAAGAAACCAAATATTCAAAATATTTGACCTTCCCCTTTCCTGCCTAAGAGATTCAGATGGAAGGGCCTGATCCGGAAAAGAAATCTTAGCATGTTCACTTTAGCCTAATTTGAATTAATATGGTAGAAAAGAAGACTCCAGGCAGGGTCCTGGTAGCTAGATCACCCCTTTGTCCCATTGAAACAAAAATTTGCCTGCCATGTATGTTCTGCTCTTTCTCAACTGCCTGTAAATTGCCCATTCTCACTTCTGAAATCTAAGACCCCAATCCCCACTTTTCTCCTTTGTCTAAAATGTCTTTTATACCTACTCTTGCCTCACTGTCTTTGGAATTTTCATGCTTATGTGAATTTTTCCTGCATATGTATTAAAATTTAATCTCCTATTTTTGATTATTTGCCCACCGAGAAGAACTTATTACAGCGGTTCTCAACCTGTGGGTCACAACCCCTTTGGCGGTCGAACGACCCTTTCACAGGGGTCGCCTAAGACCATCCTGCATATCAGATATTTACATTATGATTCATAACAGTAGCAACATTACAGTTATGAAGTAGCAACGAAAATAATTTTATGGTTGGGTGACAACATGAGGAACTGTATTTAAAGGGCCAGAAGGTTGAGAACCACTGATAGAAGGTGGGAAGAAAAGTTTTGTTTTTGTTTTTTTAAAGCCTCCACAGCCTCCAGACACTTGTTTCAGTCTAGTGAAACTGATGTCATACTCTTTTCCTCCAAAATGGTGAGAGAATCAATTTCTGTTGTCTTAAATAATGTGTTACCACAACCCCAGAAAACTATTAATCTGTCATCTATCAACTATGGTATAAAATTATCTCATATTTTTACTAATCAAATTTCTAAAGGCAATTTACTATGATTCAGAATTTTCTTTTTGAAACTTCTTTGCCAGTTAGATAGAGAAAGAGCAAAAAACTAGAATATGACATGATTAAAATGTACCAAAATGTGATTCTGTTTCATTAGCAGTATAAGAATAGCCACCTCAAAATAAATAAAGTGAGGCTACTATTAGTATCTACTATAAAATTATATGCTAGTACATACTATCTAGACCAATTTAATTTTCATCATGCATCAGAGATTCTTAGCTTATATAAAAAATGTTTTATCTTTTCATAGAATATATTCAAGATTATAATTTTGGACACAATTCTTTTTAAAACAATAGAAAATAATATGTATATCTTTCAATATATATTCATTAAAAATAATCCTAAATAAATCAACTTCATAAACACCTTTTTAAAATATAACTTTGTAGTTTCTCTAAAACAGGATTTGGCAGAAAAATAATGCAATGTTTATTTACAAATGTACAAAATAATTTACAAAGCATTTGTAAAGTTTACTTCACTTTTTGAAAGATTTTACACTCAAAATAATAATTGGTGAGCTAGGTTGACAGTAAGTATTGAAATATTTGAAGTAAAAAATATGAGAGTAAAATTATGAAACTGAATAAAAAACACTAGAATAAATGTTCAGCTTTTATCAAACTAAGTAGCCTAAGAAGTTTGAATATAAATCTTTGCGTTTGAACAGATCATGTTTTAATATATTGAAGAATTAGTTGATATGGACTGATGGGATATGAAACGGAAATTCAATGCCATACTAGAGTATTTACTGCATCCACAAATACAGGAACTTTTAAGTAAAGTACTAGAAAATAGAATTAATCTGTTTATTACAAGAATAATTATACATGAACAAAATATTTTCCTAGGAGTTCAGATAATTTTATTCCAAATGAGAAATATGTTAAGAAATAAACCATAGTTTAAAAACATAAATAGATAACTTGAGAAAAAAAGTTACACAATGAAAGAAATAATCACTAATTATTCTTTAAAGATATAAACTAAAACACATTTTTCTATTTTTTTCCAAGCAAGTTAGCTATAATTATTTTTTTTTATTGTGAAAACTCAATGGCAGCAGATGTGTCCTGAGATAAAGCCCTCTCCTACTTATCAGAACATCATTTAAGACAACACATTTAGAAAATTGTTTGGCAATAGTTTTCAAGAATAATAAAATATTTTCATTATTTGACCTTGTAATTCTATTTCTGGGAATCTCCCCTAAGAAAATAATTTAAAATGCAGATGCTTTTTGCTCAAATATATTCATTACAGCATTATGAATTTTGG
The DNA here is from genome assembly GCF_000412655.1 of Myotis brandtii. Lineage (NCBI taxonomy): Eukaryota > Metazoa > Chordata > Mammalia > Chiroptera > Vespertilionidae > Myotis > Myotis brandtii. Next base: position 4,107,123 of record NW_005354291.1, on the reverse strand, counting down.
AAATAATTTTATGTGTGCAAAACAGGGAGATAGTTAAGTTTGCATTGGGTAGAACCAGAAGAATAGCTCAGGTAAAGCTATGGGTATGAGCATAAGAGGAACACTTTAATAATATCAGAAAGAAAAACTGTAAAAGTAGTATGTAAATTATTTTAATTTGTCCATTAATGTTAACAAGTAATTCGAGTTTGAGAAAAGCTTCCTCTTGTTACCTAATAACTTTTTACATATTTGCCACATCAGAACATCTGTTTGCATAATGGCTTTTTCAGTGTTCTTGAAATAAAATGTCAATTGGCAGGTAACATTTAACACTTTAAAATGTCCTGAAACTTGGGATTTGATAATTATTTCTCCATTTTTCTGTCTTGTTACTATTTTCTTTTTGGAGCAGTTCATTTTCCTGAAGGCTATCTAATTAATGGTCAGGCATTGAGTACATGCTTAGCATTAGAGTGACACAAAGTCTATTAATTCTGACAGTAACTCCCTAACATTTTTATGCCAGTGCATAAACTCATGAACTCTGACTGTGGTTAGAATGAATTTGTCTTTTTCAGTGGTTCTCAACCTTGGCTGCACATTAGAATCACCTGGGAATCTTTTTAAAATCCTGATTTCTGGGCCTCATCATCCAGAAATTCTGTTTCTTTGTTATGGGGTGAGGCCACAACATTAGTTGTGGTTGAGAACCACTGCTTTAGATGAAAGCAACAAGAACCCCTCACAGCTTGAAAGAACGGTTGTTATCCAATGGGTTCCCAGCCACTGTCTGAGAGTCTACAGCAGAAAACTTGAGGCTCTCGGAATAGACAAGCGGAGGAGACGGAGTGCCTGCAGGATTATGAGATATTCAATAAACATCTACACAGGACCTAATTTCAGGTCCAGGTAAATGCTAAAAGCAGCCAAACAAGAAAACGGGCGGGCTAACTGGAACCCAGGGTGAGAGGAGGAGCGGGCATCACTTTCATTTGGAGAACTGCGAAGTGAGGCTTGAATGGCGAGGAGAAGGCAGCGGCACAATGACCTGGAGAAAGAGATTTCCAAGCCAGAAGAACATACTGGTGTCTGGCAGGAGAACAAGCCAGGCATATTCGAAGGCAGAAGTGAGGCTCTCCTGACAGCAGCATTGATCAGAGGGATGAAAAGAGGAGCTCGGAGAGGTATTCAGGACCGTGTCCTACAGGACTTGTCGGCATAGAAGACGTTTGGATTTTATTCCAGTTGAGAAATCATTGCGCGGTTTGAGCCAGACAGTGATCTGGTTTGATCATTGGATCATTGGTTTATGGGAGGTGAGAGAGCTCATATGTTTTCACAAATTAACCTCTCTCATTTAGTCGGCACGTGAAGCGCCAGGTCGTTGAGAGCCTTCAAAAGGAAGCAGTTAAAAGACAAAGCTTCTTGCAGTTTCTTTGTTGCTTCTCAAAAACAGACTTTGCTGTATGATTATATTAATAGATCCCCTGCCTTCCAGGTGCGAACAAGGGCAATAGCACAGAGAACCTCACACTGTTCGCCAGTGGCAGTCTAGTGCTCTTTCACAGGCCAGAATCCCTTTGAAGCTGGGACAGCACACGATTAGATCCCCAGACCTAGTATAGTACCAGAATAGAACTCAGTTACTGTGGGTTGAAGGAAGAAGAATCTATGGAGGGAATGGAGAATTTCATTGTTCTCTCAAAGGATGGTTGGTTCCTGATGGAATCTACTTGTATGCCCCAGTGGCCATACCCATCTCCTTTAAAGAGTGCTCTATAGCTCACTGCAGGCTCCTGACATTCAGGACAGATTGCCATGTCTCCTTGAAAGATTTGAGCTTTCATTCCTTGAACTACAACTAGGTGAGTTCCCCCTATTGCTTGCTTGCATTTACTTAGGTTTCAATGCAGAAAACAATTAATTAAAATGAACCTGAAGATTGGATTGAAAAGGGATATGTGTTTTTTTTTCCATTTGCATTTGAAAATGCAAAGGACAGGGTCCAGAGTTCTAAGGATAGGATGGTGATTGACAGTAATGAGTAACAATTCAGAAGAGTGAAACATATTGCTGGAGTCACAAAACCTCTAATGCCCCAAACATTTCCCCTCTTTTAAACATTGGCCTTTTTCTGCATTACCTTTTTTAATTTTTGTCAGAAGAGTTGTAGCTGCCATTCTTAGCTCAGCTGCTTTTGCATTTATGCTCACGAAGAAACAAGAGTGCCAAGCACAAAAGCTGTACATTTATATGTTCAGATGAAAGGCTGAGATCCCGAACACAGAAAGCTATTGACAGCTCTGACAGATCCATCTCTGGCTCTAACAGTCAAAGATGGTTGCATGGAAACACTAACAGTCAAAAATAACTCCTTTTGTTACAAAAAAAAAAATAGTAATGAGGAGGAGGTGAATTGAAAGGCTTTGAGCCCCAAGTGAGTATCACAAAAATTATTCTAAAATTTGGACCTGACATTTGTCTATTCCTTTTCATTCTAAAAATTTCAAGATGAGCCTCAGAGAAATTTGCTTCACAGGTTGCTAATTTGAGTTTGGAATAAAATACTGTGACTTTAGAATAAAAAAAGTGACTTTTTCACAAAGGCTCTTTAAAACATTGCAGTCTAATTTTCCCTACTGTGATTGATACCCCGAGCCTTACCTTAACTCTATCGTCACCCTCCTAGATCATTGCTGAGGGTTCTATCTCAGCTTTTCAGTTCTACTTTCTCAGCTTGACTTCCATCATTGTCATATACAGGGCATTCCTGTAAAATACATTTTCTCCAGTGATACTTTATGCCATGGTTTGATATAAATAGAAAATAGCATGGCTAAATACTTAGAGGCAATTTTGAAGATTCAAGAACTCAGAGTAATAGTTCTGTGAAACCATTAAACTGGCTATTGAGGAAAGATATTCAAAAGTGGTTGTTTAATGAAAATTTTCATGTTCTAGTGAGATTTATTGGCAGCCTATATAGCAAGTCTTATTTCTCAAAAAGTTTGACTTGTCTGAAAAAGAAAACAAAGAAAACAAAATGGACATTGTCAGAGTTTAAGAAGGATTGACATTCAGCAGGACTCATTTTCCCATGTCTATAAATAACTGTCCAAATGCACTTCCTCACAAAATGTTCCTTTTCTACCTATAAAACTCTGTCTGAAAAGGGCCCATCTCTCATTAATATTCATTGGAATTATTTAGCTCCCTAATTTTTTTCTGTGTGTTTTTTTCCCTATTCTCCAAGCAAACTGTTGTACCTTAGGGGAACTAAGAGTCATTAATTTTTGACCGACCTTTGAGATTTAAATTTCTTTGTGCACTTTTACCAAACTGATTCTCTGACTTGCTTTTCTGGCTTAGACTGAGCTTGCTTTATTAGAAGACAACAGTCTAATTGATGACATTTGGTGAATGAGTTGGTATTTCAGAAGGCAAATAAAATTTGAGGCCATATAATCACTTCCTAAGCCCTCATCCTTACAAAAGGGCATCAGATTTTTCATAGTTTTGTAGGCTGCTTTTAGAATCCAGCAACACACTGTGATGTAATTTTTGAATTAATAAAATGTCTGTACTTTTTTTACTCAACTATATCAAATATTAAGTTTACTGGACCTAACCTTCTGAGGAGTGCCAGAGTAGCATGAATTATGGTAGTGAAACAGAATCATTTGACCAGGAGAACAGCAGATTTTCTTGGCTACGTAGCATATACCATACCATGGGAATCACACTCAAGCAAAAAGAGGCTTCTTGAAGCTCTGATGAGATCTCAAATTATATTGATTTCCCTATTATGCTTTTTAAAAATATTTTTTATTGATTTTTTACAGAGAGGAAGGGAGAGAGATAGAGAGTTAGAAACATCAATGAGAGGGAAACATTGATCAGCTGCCTCTTGCACACCCCCTACTGGGGATGTGCCCGCAACCAAGGTACATGCCCTTGACCGGAATAGAACCTGGGACCCTTCAGTCCGCAGGCTGACGCTCTATCCACTGAGCCAAAGCGGTTACGGCTCCTTATTATGCTTTCGATTTTATCTCCCATCCAAACATAATAATCACTACAAACATATGATGTGGAGGGCATATGTACAATGGAAGGAATCAGAGTAATATCAAGGGAGATGCCTGCTGTCACAAACTGACTGCATTTGCTACTATTCCAAACGGACAGCTGAAGCATCATTCCGCCCCTAAGAGAATGGCTTAGTGTGGGAACTGGGTTTGAACTAAAAACTTTGCCATGGGCCAGTTGGGTGACCTTGGGAAAACAGTTACATTCCTCTGTCCCACAGGTTCCTGATTAGTAAAATAAGGAATAAGTATACAGCCTATAGGATGTTATGTAGTTTAAATCAGTTAATACACATAAGAGCCCTCACAACAGTGCCTGGTGCACACTGATCATGTCTTCATATTTGCTGTTTGTTACTGATCCTTTCGATAGTTTGTTCATGAAAGAACATAGTAAATACATGCTCTATGGAGAAGGGAGATTTGTCCTTTTAGAAAAGATGATTAGTAGTAAGAAGGACATCAAGGATTCCTCCAAGCCCCGTGGTACGAAAGAAAACACTGCCCCGCCCTGACAGGCTGCATGAGAAAAGGGGTCCTCAAGGGAAGGCCAATGCTCAGGGAAGTGCAAAGGTGACAGGAGCACGAAGTAGAGTTAGAGGATTTTGCGAAGGACAGACTACAATTTTCAGGTGGTACTGAGCCCTTGTTCACGTATAGTTTTCAAGGAAAAAGGAAACAACAAATTAGTCCTTGTTTCTTTCCAAACTCTATATAATATTCTGGACTGGGGACAACTGCATGTTACCTCTTTTTCTTGATTTGAAAGGGATTAGTCTCTCCCCATTATTATATATTGAGTATAGATTATTTAAATTTATCATTTAACCCTAGGTCCAGATTACAACAAAATGCATGCATATACAAAATATACATATACCAGATCAAAAGTATTGCTCATCACTCAGAGGTGAATCAACTGACATGATTTTTTCTTTAGGGAGGAGGTGAGTATGTTTCTAAGTGTATGTGGATAACTGTGTGCTGGTAGGACAGGACATTACATATATATGATAGTAAGATAGATATTTATATTTGGGATAAGGGAAGTGTGTGTATGTGAGTGTTTGCACTCATATGCAGAATTAAGAGGAGGCATATCTTGGTCAGCTCTGCACACCTTTTATCATCTTGTGAAAATCGCATCCTGCTTTTTGGGCAATTGCTTCTTGCCCCTCTTCTGTTCCCCCTCAGCCCCCCTTATTGTGGAGACTTCTGGAAAGGCTGCCAGTCATTGTACTGAGCCACTCAGGCCACAAGAGATTGGCTTGGGCCAAAGTGCCTCATTCTCCTGGTCACAGAGATTGATTGATGTGTTTGTGATTTAAGGCAGACCAATAAGGATCCATCCCTATAATTTTTATATATAGTCATTGGGAAAGGACAATTCTCTCTTTCATCTGGGGGTCATAATCTTGATTAATCAGAATGAACCTGGGGCTATCTACAGCCATGCTCATAACTTGCCCTCCACACAGAAAATGTCTTTATAAAATAGGAGAGAATGAAGTCAATATATAGATGAGAACTGCTGAAAAAATGGTGAAAGTCCTGGTAGTATTGTTTGTGTCCCTGAATTCAAAGACATGTAAAACTATCCATCTCTGTTTAAGATTCAGAATAGACAGAAGAGAATTGGGGTTTATTGATAAATGGGGTTCTTTTTCAAATCCCCAAAGATTGGATAAAAACAATAACCCAACAAAGAGTAATGTCAAGAATAGTGGGCTTGCCGAACCGGTTTGGCTCAGTGGATAGAGCGTCGGCCTGCGGACTCAGGGGTCCCGGGTTCGATTCCGGTCAAGGGCATGTACCTGGGTTGTGGGCACATCCCTACTGGGGGCTGTGCAGGAGGCAGCTGATCGATCTCTCTCATCGATGTTTCTAACTCTCTGTCCCTCTCTCTTCTTCTCTGTGAAGGTTCAATAAAAATATATTTAAAAAAAAGAAAAAAGAATAGTGGGCTGAAAATCAGGACAAGTGGCTTCTAGTTCAAGATCTTCATTAATAATTCATGTACATGTGGACAAGTTAGCTGTTTCAATTCTTAGTTCTCTCCTCTATAACATGTTTTAACTAATTCTAAGATCTTTAAACTATAAACATGCATGCCCCAGGCACTTCTAAACTGATTACACTTTGAAATAACTGCTCCACCTTTAAATAGGTGCTTCATAATTGTTTTCTTATAATAATATTTTTTTCCCATTTGCTTTAAGTTTTCAGTTAAAAGAAGTGTGATGTTGTTAGAGTAATCCAGTAGAATGTAAATGTAATCAGAGACTACATCAAAAGTGTCTGTAATCCACAACATCTCCAAAGGAAAAACAAAATTATATATCCTAATTTGAACCAGCTGAAGTAACTACTGATTTTTATAGTTTCAATGAAATAGTGAATTGTCAAAATTGATTGTCTCTGCAAATTACAACGCTGAGCACTCATGTACAGAGAGAAACAGCAGCCCCTGCACCAAATTGAGAGCTTCATGAAGTTTAGCATTGGAAATGCTCCTGTGTGTCCTTTCAGTGGGGTCTCAGCCCTTTCAATCCATCCTTCTGACTTCCTTCTCAAGCTCATGCAAGTAAACGCATCATCAGGGCCAACTGGAATACACTGCAGGGAATGCTGGGTTGGAGAGGGTTTCTAGACTGTATCACAGGATGCTGTGATAAATAAGTGGTGTCTGCAAAGGACACAATCCTTGAAAAAGTGGGTATATGCCATTCAATTGTGAACTTGATTTTGTATTCCACATGTTTGCCTTTTATAGAAAAATTTCACATTCAATTTCTAAATGATAGGACTGAGCCTTTGATTTGTGTATAACATCCTTCCTTATTGGGTGATACATTTTGGGATGAGGGTACTTTCTACGTTATTCTTTAAATCCAACCATCTATTCTACTTATTGACCATGCAAAGACAGCATAAATTTATATCTTTGGTGCCTTTCACAAGTCCAATTTGTTCCCAGCATGAAATACCACTTATATGGGTTTGAAATTCTTTTCTAAACTTAGAGACGTCGATTTCTGTGTAGGATGTAAAGTTGACAAAATATGTACTTTTTTCCTAATGCAAATCTTTCAATGCATTGGCTTTCAGGTAGTTAGGCTGACACTTTTGGGGGGTGTGCAAGACAGAAAATAATTCCTATTAAACAAAAGGGTAAGGAGTGAGGAAAGAGGAACAGATCTAGTTTGTTAAATGGAATTTTTAGAGACACAGACCAAATGGTTCTGTTTTGTTTTGAAGGAGATTAAGACTAAAAATAAGGTATCTAAAATGAGAGTGAGTATACCTTAGGAGGTTAAGGAAAGCCGACAATCTGCCAGTTGTGACAACATTTAATAGTATTCAAATTAATTATAATATTGAAAATGAAAAAAACCTGACTTCAAATGAATAATGAATAACAAAGCCAGATACGGCTCTGAGGTGAAATGTGATTTTCATGAGGATGGGAACATTTAACATTTATACAGCAGTTCATATTCTCAAAGCCATATATCAGCGACAACTGTAAAATACATCTTTAATTTGAATTGATGAAATACTCTGCAGGGTTACATTCAGGAGGTAGTACACTTCCCTCCCTAAATAAACCGAGAGCAAGAGAGAGAGAAGATTTGGATAAACAAATGCTTTAAAAGTGCTTATACAAATGTAAGTCAAATGCTCTGATATCCAATCATTTGAAATGATTTAATTCTTGGTAGGTATATTTTTGTTATTCATTCACATGAATACTCAGGGTATGTTATAACTCATCATGTGCTTCGAGGTTAAGGGTAATCCACATTCTGAATGCAAAAGGATTGATTTATAAATATAAACTATAATGCTTAGACAGTAATTTAAATAAAAGTGTTTAGATTATGTATTTTCTCCAAAATTGCCATCTGTGTTCTGCTTTCCCCATACCCTTGCCTTGCTTAAACTTTAGCTAAAACCTTTCTTAAAGTACACACATGCCCGGAGATTTCAGCTCTATTAGCTACTTCTCTGCTCCAATACTCAATCTATTAACATGGCTACGGAGAACTCAAAAGTACGCCTGTAGTGATTTCATTCCTGGTAATAGCGTTTTAGTATAATGTCACTGAACCCTCAACTCTACAGCCTTGCAGTAAAGTAGAGCATGGCCAAAAATCGCATCATGGAATAGAAGCAGCAGTGCTCCATGTCACTTCCAGGCCTGAGCCACAAGCAAGCCTTTCCCCCTTTGGCTGACTGCAGTGGCAATAACAAGAACAACATTGCAAGTCACATAAAGAAGGGAGAACCGCCATTATCCTTTATCCTGGAGCTCTAAATGAGCCTGTGGAGATTAGCTGCCCACTAACCTGGAACACCTCTGTGGATTGTAAACTTGTGAAGGATGTAGGTTTTATTTTGCTGGAGGTCTTTTTGTTTTTGCTTTTTTTTTATTATCCTAGCTAATATAAGTCTAGATTTGCTGCTATAAACATATGGTTTCCAAACCCACCTGGCCCCTCAGTGGAACTCTGCAATTCTTAAGAAGCTGCCACTCTCTCTGCCTCTGCAGCTTTTTGAAATCTTCAGAACTCTCTTCAGGATGTCATTCTAGCCTCCGATCCTGCCTTTCTCAGCAGATGACATTGACTCAGAAAATGATGCCATCAGGCATGAATTCCTTTAATTTTCCCCTTTGCCAACTCAAAAAGTATTCATATGTGTCCCAATCATTTTTTAAAAAAGTATATTTTTATTGATTTCAGAGAGGAAGGGAGAGGGAGAGAGAGATAGAAACATCAATGATGAGAGAGAATCATTGATTGGCTGCCTCCTGCACACCCCCTTCTGGGGATCGAGCCCACAACCTGGGCATGTGCCCTTGACCAGAATCGAGCCCGGGACCCTTCAGTCCGCAGGCTGACACTCTATCCACTGAGCCTAACCATTGTTAATTCTTTTCATTTTATTAAGAATTTTATTTGTCTTTAAAAGTACTCCCCTCATGATTTTTAATTTTACCCTTAAAGTTTTTATTTAAATTACTGTCTAAGCATTATTTATATTTTTTATAAATCAATCCTTTTGCATTCAGAATGTGGATTACCCTTAACCTCGAAGCACATGATGAGTTATAACATACCCTGAGTATTCATGTGAATGAATAACAAAAATATACCTACCAAGAATTAAATCATTTCAAATGATTGGATATCAGAGCATTTGACTTACATTTGTATAAGCACTTTTAAAGCATTTGTTTATCCAAATCTTCTCTCTCTCTTGCTCTCGGTTTATTTAGGGAGGGAAGTGTACTACCTCCTGAATGTAACCCTGCTTAAAGCTTTCTCTATAGTACTTATTTCTCCCTCATTCCTGTATTTCTTCCCTTATAGTATAAATATGATCAAGACTCTTTGATCTTTAAAAAATTCTCCTACTTTACTCTGTATCCCCCTCTGTTCCTCCATCCATTATTCTCTTTTGCTTTTCTTATAAGTTCCCTTAAAGTGTATTTTACTACTCTTTTCATTTTGTGATCTCTCATTTACCCCACATTCTATAACCTGGCTTCTATTTCTGAGGCTCCCTTGAATTGTCTTAAGGAAAGTGTGAGTATTACGTTGCTAAGTCCAGTACTTCAAAAGGTGAATTTGATCATTGTATGTTCTTTGTTAAAACACTTCAATGTTACTGTCTACGGGAGTTAAGTCCAAACACCTTAGTATGCCTTATAAAATACTTCATTCAGTCTCTGGCTCTTATTTATTCTCCTGTTTCTTCTTCTATGGCTTCCTCCCAAATACCCTGAACTAGTTCAAGTTAATTATGTTTAAATCTTTATATTCTTTTTCTGAGTTGTTTTCTCTACCTGGGAAGTATGCCCTCAATGAACTATCTATTTAAATAACTTCTTATACTTTAAGACCAGCTCCAGGATTTTCTTCCTCTTAAAGCTTTTCTTGTTGCATTACATCTTCTCTTCTGTCACCCAGTGTATGTTGTTTACTCTGCCCCAGAATTTACCGCATTATAGTGTTTGGTATATCGTATTTACTCTCCTACCAGACTATGGAGGCAAAATCTTTATTCATTTTGGTATCACTAGAAAGTAGCCTGGTGGTGAGGGCAGAGTAAAAAGCTAATATATTTATTGAGCAATGGAATTAATGAGTGTAAGTTATTTTCTTATTTTTAAGCAAGCTCAGAAAGTTAGTGAAGGTTGTATTCATTAAATGATATACGAGATACAGCATATCATCTGGTTGATAGTCCAAACATCAAAATGTCAGAACAAAATGAGGACATTAGAAATGCCCATTTAAATTATTTTTTGAGAAGAAATTTGTATCTAAGAACTTATCAACAGGTATTTTTATAAGAAAGGAAGGTCTTTATGCTTTTGTAAGAAAATTTTAAAAAGTATAAATAAATTGCTTTGGAATAACAACTAGGACTACAACTGGTCATATCTGATAGACTTCAGAGCAGAAAGCAGTGATGTAAATTGTGGACTCCACAGGGGCCACCTACTGCAGGATTTGCAGATCCTTGTAAAGAGGACAGAGGGAGTGGACGGAAGCCAGCTCCTTGGAGAATGGAATCTCTAAAATGGAAGGAGCGTCATTGCCTTTGTTACTGAAGACTGGATTGACGTAGGCAAATTTCTAAGAGAATGTTTGACAATGCCAAATGTGTGTGAGCAAAGAAGCCTGATATTGGAGACTCAGGTATTCATGAGTCAGAGTTAAAGAGAGGAAAGTTTTTAATTGCACTGGAATGCCTTCTGTCATTTGAAACGAGCTGGATTACACAATTTCTAAATAATCAGATGGTAAGCCAAACCTATGGAAAGGACTTTCAACCTCTGGTTAAAGAAATGAGCACTGGCCACTTAGAGAAAATAATGAGGACAGAACGAGATTTTCCAGGACACAGGTAGAACACAAAACAATCGAAAATGAACTCGACAGCAGTGCTGAGATGAAATGAGATTAATGAACTAATAGTTCAATTGAGGCTTTTCTTGTGATTCTGAAGACTAAGTTTATCACGTAAACTTCAGAGGAATTTCTAGGTCATGTGATGAGATTTCCAGGTCTGATGAAAGCAAATACAATCAAATGGCCCCCAAGTTCACTTTCAATGTCTCTATTTTCTTCTAAATATCTTCATTCTAAAGTTTACAAAGCCAATATTCTTTTTTCTCTATCAATTTGTTTTTGCCAAGTTTTTCTTCACCTACAGGGCTAAAAGCAAAGCATTTTTCTTTTGCATATTTCTCCTGGTAGGTTACTTCAACCAAGGCAGTAGAACAGTAGCTTACACTTAGCTCAAATATAAAATTTTCTTATATTTTTAACATTCTGTCCTCAACTTCTCCCCCTTTTCTCCAATTCATTCCCATTGATTATTTATCTTTGTGTTCATTAAGATAACCCTGAAAACTTAAGCTCACAAAACAGTTGATGGTTATTATTATTTTAAGATCCAAGAAGAGAACTTTTAATAAATGTGTTTTTATTGATTTTTTTATATAGATGAGGGGGGAGGGAGAGAGAGAGGGAGAGATCCACTTGTTTCCTGACTGGGAATTGAACCCAGGACTTTTCGGTGCACAGGATAATGCTTAACCAACTGAGCCACACAGGCCAGGGTGAGAGCACTTTCTATCTCAATTAGATAGCCCACATATTTACTTGCAATCTAATTGTATAATATTATACAAAATATTTTTTTCAATTTCTTTATTTCTATTTACCACCAATCTATACTAATAAAAGAGTAATATGCTAATTAGACCGGACATCTTCCGGATGTCCTTCCAGAAAAAGCCACAGCAGCTCGACGGCTGAGAGGGCCAGGGCTCAGGCTGGGCTAAGGGACCCCCCCCTCTCCCGAGTGCATGAATTTTTGGGCACTGGGCCTCTAGTTTATGTATAAGTTATTCAATGTAAGCTGTTTGTGTCTGTACATTTAGACACAGAAGATCTTAAGAAGTAATGTTAAAATTTTATTTTCTCTCAGCTACTTCCAGTCCTTGAGAAACAGAGACTCATGGTAGGTAGCTATTTACTCCACAGTGTGTCCTTTTCATTACTCTATCTTAAAATTGTTTTCAAAAATTATTGTTTTATTTTATGATTTTCTAGTGAAAACCAAAAATCATCAACACTTCTCTGCTTGCCTTCTGAACCTTTTATATTCTTAAATTCAATATGGATGAAATATCTTGTTCACAGCCAAATGCAGTATACATTTTTCTGATCGTTAGTTTATGATAATAACTGATAGAGCAGTCAGCTTTTTAAAAATCGCTTTAAGTTCCCTGGCTGCGTGGCTCAGTCGGTTGGAGCATTTTCTGAGCACCAAATGGTGGAAGATTCAATTCCCCACTGGGGTGCGAACAGGAAGGCAACCAATCAATGTTTTTCTCTCACATTGATGTCTCTCTCCAGCTAAAATCAATAAATAAATAAAATAAAATTGCTCTAAGGATGAATATTTTTGTCTACTAACTTGAATATTTGGAACACCTGGTAAAACTCACAAGGAGTGATGATCAGTATAAACAGGTTGGAGAGGGAGCTGGACTAAATAAAACATTTAATAGGAGAACAAACAATCAAGATTTACCATGGACTTATATAGACTCGGTCAGTTAATAATGGCAGGAACAGTTGTTTTGTATGCATATGCTATCGAGCAGAAAGAGTTTGTCCACCCAGCACTAGCAGAGCCAAGCACTAGACAATGAGAATTACAGTGGAGAGATATTGGCTATTTTATTATGAATGGTAAGCTAATGCTCAATGCTGGATGATCCCGATGGCTGGCGTGTAGGTTACAGATTATATACGGCAAAATTGCAGGACACCATGGGTTAGGGGCTCAGGGTCCTGCTGCAAGCTGATTGGGGAGGTAAGGGTAATTCATTTCTTCAGGTCTTGAGGCTAGCTCTGAGGTCTTGTCCTACAGCCCTTTGTCTGGTCTCATGAGGAAGTAGCCAGGGGGTTGTTTCACCTTAGATCTGAGGAGCTGTAACATAACTTAGGTCAAGATGCTATCTTTCGCCTGCCAGAGGTTCAGACCTGGTGATTATTAGTCAGGTCCGGGCTATTGTCTGCGGCCTCTGAGTTTGCTGATTATCTAGGGGAAAGGCTAGATCTCTTAGGAATATATATGTTTGAGAGAAGTGATTTCTAGAGCTAGAATTCAATGGTAAATTTAATCATAATCATAAGGACCCTCAGTTTCACATACAGTTATTCCTATATGCAAAACCAATATAAGTCTACAGGTGCCAATCTTACAGAAATGGAACATATGAGAGTGCATCAAAGCTGTTGTTGAGAAGAGAGAGGCATTACTTTCGGGTCATATTGAAAGAGCACAATGAACTGGAAAAGTCTCTTCAAAGTGACTACCTCTTAAAAATAAAGACAAAAATGAAGAAAGGCAAATCTATTTTTTCCTAATGTTTTATTCTTTGAGTGTGGAAGAGTGCGGTGTATATCCTTAGAAGAATGTCGATTGCTTGGTTTTGAAAAGCTTCAGAGTTCCGTTTGAAACTCAAAGGTGTGTCTTATGAATTGAGTTTAAGAGAACTTGAAAGAGTTCTGATAACTTTCCAAGATGAGAAACATACTGATTTCTTAATGTCTAATAAGATTTTCAACCCATTCAACAGGTGTGTTTTAAAAAATGTATTTCTCTGCAAACATGTTTATTGGTTAGAATACTTTTTTACTCTTCTTTTTTTTCCTTCTAGTATATATTACATGAAATTAGTGATTGGGAATATAAGAGTACTATCAATTACTGGGGACTTAGTTTTCTTGCTCTGTGGTCTTATTTCAACTTTGATTAAATAAGAGTTTGAGATTGTGTGTGTGTGTGTGTGTGTGTGTGTGTGTGTGTGTATACATTTTCCCCTCTGAGTTAGCTAATTCTAATTAGGCTCTGACCCAAGTAAATTCATAATGAGTTACATAGAAATTATTAACTCTTCAGTTAACTGCAGTGAAAGACTATGAAAATTTCTGACAAATGGATATGGAAAGCACTATTTTTTCTTAAAATGGAAGCACTGTGGAGATGAATGGAGATGCCCTTGTGAGTAGAGTTCTGCTTTTAGGCTCCATCCTCCCCACCATAGAAAGTAGACACCGACCCATGTCTCCATGAGGGTGCTGGAAGGAGCTGGTGTCTTCTCGGCTCCTGGCGGACCTAATTTTTAAGGATCCCCTTTCCTTGCAAATGGTAGTGTCTGCAATAAGTTTTACTTCATGGGCAAGGTGTCAGACTTATCATCAAAAGCCTCCAAGCCCAGTGGTGAGTGTAGGATCTTATATAAAATCATGAATGTAACTGGAATTACTTCCTCTTTTGTGAGTTGAGAATGTTTACTTAGTTATGTTTTTATTTGGTTGGTATATACACACTCCCTATTGTGCAAAAAATTGGGCAGCAAATACAGAACTGCTGACATGGATGGAGGAGGTCATTGTCTATGGAAATAGCTTGTGCAGTGCTCTTTGGAATCTCAAATACTAAAACAACACCCGTGACTTTTCTTTATGATCTCTAAGATACCATACAAATTCAAGAGATTCTGACAACCAGAGGCAGAAAGTTAAGGCTAAAAGTTTAAACTACAAACATTTGTTAGGTTGAATATGAGACTAAAATAAAAGATAAGGATAGTCAGGCCTTGACTATTCACAAATTGCCTAGAATTTGTGATTGTTGTTGCCCTTTGATTCTCCTTCTCCTTCCAACCACCAACCATTGAATATTTCCCTGCTCATTAACACTTGGCTAGGAGTAGAAAGATAAAATGCTAATCAGCCAATCTGGCTAATTGTTAGCAGCAATGATCATTATTTTATTTTATTTTTCTTGAAGTTGAGGTAGGGAAAAGATGAAATCTTTTACTAAAATGCGGGCTGTAGATTTCTAAACTTTGTGCCACCTTCCCTTTCTTTTAGTGCATACATAAGTTCAGATACTTTGTTTTTAGTAAGATATTAAAGTGAACAAAAAATTGAGTAATTCATCTGTTCTCAAATGCTAATATAAGTTCATATTACAGATTTCCTATTGCCTAGTGTTTGGATAGTCTTAGTCTCCTACAAGGAAGCTTCAGGATTTAATAGTTGCAACTTTCAATGTAGCCCTATATAAATAACTGCACTTGCTCAGTGGATTTAGACTAATAGGGAATCAAGGTGGAGAAAATGACTTAAGACTACCCTCCCCTTTGCCTCTGCTAGACATTACAGGGCCCTCCCCACACCAAATAAGGGGAAGAGGAATGTTCTGAGCATTAAGGACACTAAGAATAAATCTGAGTTATCATGGATAAGATTACTTTCAACTCTTTAATTCATGTTTTCAGATGTAGACCCCAAGAACTGTAATTATCTTAGGAAAACTGCGAGGGATTAAGCAATACTTTTTAGTTCCCTTTCCTTCTTTCATTATTTCTTTATTTTTTATTGCCTATCTCTATTTGGGGGTGGGGAGCTGGTGTGTGTGTGTGTATGTGTGTGTGTTTCCCAGTGCCAAAAAAAAAGTACTGCAGAGTCCTAGGGAGATGAGGCTATTTTTATTTGAAGCTGATACTTCTGCCTGAGCCACAAGTGCTGCTTGGAAAGGGCTCAGGTTGTTTCCAGGGGGAGAACTCTGCAGAGAAGATACAAGTTCAAGAAGACACAAAGGAGCAGCAGGAACAGCCAGGAAAACCAAGAGCCCTCACTCTTCACCCAGAACGCCCCCAGCAGAGTTCTCGAATCCTAAAGTATTCTGCAAAGTGCCACTAGACCAGGACTCTTGGCCTGCCTTTTCCTCTCTGGAAACACCATGACTGAGATCACTGCCGAAGGTACTGCTACCATTTTCCGATAGTATCAACTAGAATACAAAGTAGAAATTGACAGTCAATGTGCCGACTTAAAATCTTGTTTTTAGTTCATTGCTTTGATCAAGTGACTCCATACGGGATCAGAGAAGTGGATTTGGGAGCTGAGAGGCGGGCAGAGCGGTGTGTTGGGGGAATGGGAAGAGATTTCTCGGAAATTTTGCATGTGGAAACTTTTTTGCTACTGCCAAAGGCCCCACTAGTGAATAGTGTCACCCACACCTCTATAAATAGCCGTGGCCTTGTAACATAGCTGATATCTCACCTAGCAAAAATACAAGGCTTGCAAGCATGGAGACCACAATGAACTTAAAATTTGTATTTCATGTTTCAACTTAGAATTTGAGTATTTTGTCTACTGGTATTTTAAAATAGAAATCCTAATTTATGTTTCCTTTCTAACTGGAGTATATAAATACACACACATACAGATTTGTATACAATTTAAGATATAAGTTCTCCCTCAAAGTTTTTTTTTTATATTTTACTAGAGACAAGGTTTGGAATTACAGAAAATCACTACAGATCAATGTGATTTCCAAAATAAAGCAATTTAAAACTGGCTGTATTCTGATTCTTTTTGTGCACTCATGTTTCTTTCCCCCCTAAATGATGAATTCTATCTTTATTTTAAAACAAATAATTTATTTCAATACTTATTCTGAAAAGGTGCATGCTATAAATAAAGCATATAATGTTTAATTATTTCACCATGGTAGTAATTGTTTTACATATGTATTATATGTAAAATGTATGTTTAGATGTAAATATACAAATGTATATATCTAATTATATATATCTAATTATATATATAGTTATATATAATTATAT
>NW_005354291.1:4084046-4086541 GCF_000412655.1 Myotis brandtii | reverse complement strand
GGCTTGAGAGCCACATGCGGCTCTTTGGCCCCTTGAGTGTGGCTCTTCCTAAGCCTTAGGAGTACCCTAATTAAGTTAATAGCAATGTACCTACCTATATAGTTTAAGTTTAAAAAATTTGGCTCTCAAAATAAATTTCAATTGTTGAACTGTTGATATTTGGCTCTGTTGACTAACACACACACACATATTGGTAAGTGAATTTACTGACCACCAAATCCTATATAATAAAAGCCTAATATGCTAAGTGTCTGGTAGTCTGTTCATCTGTTCAACCAATCAAAGCATAATATGCTAATGATATGCTAAGGCCACTCAACCGCTTGCTGTGACATCTACTCTGGCCTAAGTGGAGATGACTTGTGTGTGGCAGGAGGAGAAAGAGAATAAAGCACTAGGTTCAAGTCCAATTCCTGCCGGGTATGTTCTCCTTTCCAGGAAAAGCAAGAGACCACAGAATATCATTTTTAGATGCAGAAACACATTTTTAAAGTCGAAATTAATAAGCCAGTGTAGTTGGAGGAGAATCATGATGGTAAGAAGCACAGTTAAATGAAAATATGTGTACAGGTCATTTAAATGCAAGGTTAGAATTCTTTTATTATTATGTACCACTAGAGAAAAATGCAAAGACCCTTGGATAAAAGTCTGGAAACCACAATAAGGGAAGCTGTTTGCAAAATATAGGGCAATGATAGCGAGGACTAACAAAATAAAAAAATAAAAAAGGAGAAAAAAAGAAAAGAACAACAATAAAAATATAGCCTCCAATTTTTAAGAAACAGAGGAGTGCAGAATATGCTATAAACTATTCCGTAACATGAAGTCAACAAAATCCAGAGTATGGGAGCCTCTACATTACAAACAACCCAGTTCCTTCAAATAAGTTATTAGGAACAAAAAGAGATGCCAAAGAAGCTGATAGACTAAAACAGTGATCGGCAAACTGTGGCTTTAGAGCCACATGCGGCTCTTTGGCCCCTTGAGTGTGGCTCTTCCTAAGCCTTAGGAGTACCCTAATTAAGTTAATAGCAATGTACCTACCTATATAGTTTAAGTTTAAAAAATTTGGCTCTCAAAAGAAATTTCAATCGTTGTACTGTTGATATTTGGCTCTGTTGACTAAGGAGTTTGCCAACCACTAGTCTAGACCACTTTCCTGTGGATCCCAGAGATTATTGCTTAGACACTAACTAGTTGGTATTCATTTACAAAAAAAAAAAGGGATGGTGGGGGCTCTATGGTCAAATTAATTTGAGATACACTGGATTAAACAAAGTATAATAGGCTTCTCTGCTGCAGGACTTGTCAGGACCTTTACAAAGCCAGTGTGCATTGCTTATCTCCAGGAAGAGAATAGCAAATGCACAATATCCTGGTCTTATCTGACTACAAAGCCCTTTTCCCCTGAAACAATTTCTATGGGGCTAATATCCCATGGCGCACACTTTGAGAAACACTGTATGACGCTGGTTTCGGCCCGATCCTGCAGGCCAGGCCGAGGGACCCCACTGGTGCACGAATTCATGCACCGGGCCTCTAGTTTATTTATAAGTGCAAATTATTCTCTAAAATGAACAGTCTATTGTTATTGAAATGGAAACCAAATATACTAATGTTAGAGGAGTCCAGAAATGTACATTACATTTGTAACAGCAGACAAGGAAATGCCGATTTTTAAATATAGTCATTATAATGTGAAAATCTGGAGGTTAGTTTCATATAATTTTTTCCAAATTATCAGTGACATTAATTAGAGACATTAATTAATAGCAGATTATTTTGAGATGGTCCATGTGAAAACCTAAGAACTTAAAAACCTAAGGAGCCAGTATGATGCAAGTAAAATAATTCTAAGAAACACTATAGTCAGAAACATCTCGGTATTGACAGGGTATTAAGGGCCAAGGTCTTACATGAATATCTCTTTTAAATATCACAGAAACTCTGAAAGACTAGAAGGCAGATATCACATAAATCTGATCGGTCTGACTAAACTACTTGACCTTCTGTACTGCTCAAGTTGAATTTAGAAAAAGTGAAGAAAGGAGATTGTGAAAATCAGTGGGCGATATAGTTCATTGAAAACCAGATAGAAAAAGTGATGCAGAGCTGAGAGAAGGCAGCATTAAAATAATTAAAGGCAGTGTGACATAGTAGAAAGTGTGTGGGGTTTCAAGTCAGAAATCTGGGTTCAAGCATTAGCCTATTACTTAACCATATATGGTCTGGGGAGGATGGGAGAGCCTCATGGGGCCAGTCCAGAAACTAGTGGGTGAATCTTGGTTAATTGTGTGTCACATGGCCAGATAATTTTTTCAACTTTTTATAAGATTTTGCCAATTGGTTAAATTAAGTTTATATTGTTTTAATTGTGCAAAGCAACCATGGTGCAAAATCTGCAGTGAAAGTGAACAGAAAATATATCTTTTTTAGTGTCAGTCCTAGCTGTATTCCATTAAGAATCTTTTTGTTGTAGCTTTTTTCATTTGTAA
>NW_005354291.1:4080116-4083980 GCF_000412655.1 Myotis brandtii | reverse complement strand
CTAGAGCACACAGTACCCAGGGAAAATGTTCTGTTTGCCACCTTAAGTGCTTTTCGTTTTTTCTTATTTATTTTTGGTCATCATTGTGACTATAATTTAAAAATCATGCTACTTTTACAATGCAAAATGAATTGAGCCTATTTAGTTATTCCAAGGGCATAGGAATACTTAGAGATTTAAAGCCTCCAATACTGTTTGCATTAATTTTTAATCAGTTAACAATATTTAATATGAGAGAAACATAAAATGGTGCAACTAAGCAAGTTTTAAATCCTCTAGGTTGACCTTTGGGTTGAATATATCAATTTGAAAGGAGAATGCATAGATGGCTAAGATTTTTCTGTTAAGCTTTTGGTGTTACAGTCATGGAGTTTAAAACAGTATTTTCTTTTCTTCCTTCAAATAAAAAAAAAGAATATATTTAGAAATGCAATTTAAAACATGTAAATGAGGTGAAAATCGTTATTTGGTAACTATGCATTAATATCTTACAATTATTGCAAGTTTATAGAGTTTAGGTTCTGTTCATCTTCAAGTTCTAGGAAGATTTGTGAAAGTTAAGTTTTTTGCTATCCCCAATTCCGCTTTCCTGTGGATAATCTGAGTGTCATGCACAATTTCTGTTAGGAAATGTTTACTTGAGTGTCACATAAACATGTATTTCCCCAAGCGAGGGTTATTCAGAGATAGATGAACTTCCTGACACAAAAATATAGTATTTTTCCATCTTCAAAGGAAGTTAAAAAGAATATTGTTGGCATATGTGTAATGAGTAAAGTTCTTCTCTCTGTACAAATGATGCTCTCTAAACACCAAACCTTCCCCATCTCTTTGCTGAAGCAAGCTGTCAAAGACTCACAGAATCTATGATTTTGAGAGATCCTTTGGTATGTAAATGAGCGGTTTCCTCATAAACCACAGAGCCCATCTCACAATGTACTTAAACATTACATTAGTAAATATATATGGCTTAAGTATTTTCTAATTTGGTAGCTACGACAGAGGCTGGGGCATGTGGTCTTCACTTAAGCAAGTTGAAGATACAATGTTTTAACTACAGGAACAGACTTCATTTATATTCAGCAGCCTGCTTTTTATAAGGGGAATCTGGTTTTATTCAGGAGGCAGGCGGCTACAGCTCATTGCCATGGACTGGTTTTACCTGTCATACTCCGTTGCTGCATTGTTCTCTCTCTACCACGGGTTACTGAAATGAGACACATGAAAGAAAGAAAAAGCACTGGTTTTACCTGTCATACTCCGTTGCTGCATTGTTCTTTCTCTACCACGGGTTACTGAAATGCTGAGACACATGAAAGAAAGAAAAAGCGCTTAATATTTAGAACTTAGTTTTAAAAAGGTCTTAGCACATTGCATGTGAGAAAATCAGTTTCCACTTATTTAGACTCTCAAAATACATTTTTAGCAAGGTTTCCCTGGAAAATTTATTGTGACCTTTTAAAATAAAATCATCATGTGATTAAAAGAATTTCTGTGGTAGACATTTGATACAATGTCAAGACAGAAATGGTAAATACCAAGTGTTGCGTCTTTGACCTTCAGTGCTGGAGGTATTATTTTTGTCCCTGCTTATTCCTATTTGACTTATGTACAATTACCTGGGAGGAAGAGAGTGTACTATAGAATCTTTCAGTTATCTTAGCATGGTAAAAAAAACAAAACACCACACAAGTTTGTGAATATAAATCTGCAGAAGTATTAGATGCTACGTTTAGAGAAAAGCAAATAAACAAAATAAGTCCATTTGAAATATAACAAAATTTTAGATTCTATTAATTACCAACCTATAAACAGACTTATAAAGCAGGAGGTCACGTCAGAGTTTCAGTTGTAATCAATATTTTAGCACCTATTATGTACTAGGCTGAATGCCAGACAATGGGGACATGAAGATGAGTAACACAAGGTTCCTGACTCTAATATAGTAGATTGAAAAAGAAAAAAAAAAGATCAGGAAACTTAAGACTGTACAGATTTAAAAACATATGACTACAGTTGGTTTTATGAATGATGGGTGTTTAATTTAGTTGAATAAAGTCATGCCATCGTTCATAAATTTTATGATTAGTGAACACATTGAAACTCGCTGAAAATAGTTTTAGAATGATAAAGAGTGCCCCATCATTGACTCTGTTAATCTGCATTGCACATGCCATTCTTGGGAAAGTAAATGGCTGGACAAAGAACAAGGAGATTAGGAGTTGGTTGGATCAATGTAGAAATGAAGAAAAAGGAGATAGGTTGTAGGGGATAGGTCTGTGGGATGAAGCCCTCAAATGACCAAGGTACAGAGTTCCCTGGCTATGAAATTGGGTAAAAATCCTGGTTTAAATACTCTATTTTTATTAAGGCATCCTATTGTTAATAATATCGAAAAGGTTGGATGTCTTATAGTCCTGATTTATTTTGAACTTGTTGTTTGTTGTGATTTCTAGGTTCCCCCCCGCCCCTCTCCTGTATAGTTTTCCCATTATTTGTATTTCCATTGCTGCTTTTCATTCCCAAATACTCTGTTTTAAGCTTAATTTGTATTTGTGGAGCACCACTTCTAATGCATAAAGAAATGATGAGCCCAGCTGGCGTGGCTCTGTCGTTGAGTGTCAGTCTATGAACCAGGAGGTCACAGTTCCATTTCAGGTCAGGGCATATGCCCTGGTTGTGGGCTGATCCCTGGTGTGGGGCATGCAGGAGGCAGCCAATCAATGATTCTCTCTCATCATTGATATTTTTATCTCTCTTTCCCTCTTCCTCCTTCTCCAAAATCAATAAGTATATATAAAAAATAAGAAATGATGAAGTAATAGTCAGATAGGTACTCATTAAATAAGCTTCTTCAGGTTAATAATGAGAAATAGGCTTTTAAATAAAAACTAACTCTATGGTCAGTGTTGTTCTAGGTTCTTACTATGAGAACCAGTGTTACAGACTAGTGGTCTTATCAGGATGTTCTTGAAATGAAATATATACAAATGTAGTCCTCAGGAGAAATGAAATAATTGCATAAATAACTATATGATACAAGGCTGTTTCCTAAGAAGTTCCAATTTTCTAAAAGAAGTAACAGTTAAAATCTATACTAATAAAAGGGTAATATGCTAATTAGACCGGATGTCATTCTGGACGTCCTTCTGGACGTCATTCCAGATATCTTTCTGGACGAAGCTGGGGCGGGAGGGAAGCCACCCTGGTCCCGGGTGCCTGCCAGTGGTGCCAGAGGAGGGAAGCCCGGGTCCCAGGTGCCAGAGGGAAGCCAGTGCCAGAAGCTGGGTGAAGGAAGGCCTATTCTTGCATGAATTTTCATGCATCGGGCTTCTAGTTATATATAAAAATTGTGAGATAGAATCCTTGATTTCTTACCACTCAAGTCTAAAGTAGACATTTATAAACATGAAACAACTAAAGAATGGATTGATATAAAATAAATAAATAAACTGTTATGAGATGTGATTATCAGAGAAATCTAGGAAGAGGAAAATAGATGAACTTTGTTGATGAGTGATTCTCATAAAGAAGTAAAACTTAAGTTAGTATTTCTAAGTAAAAAGACAGGGACAGAAAGATAATGCAAATAATTCAATTTCATCAACATCCCGAGATCCTGAAATTTCTAGGTTAATTTATTTAACAAATAATTATTTGATAAGTTTTCACTAAATTTATATCTTGACCTCATGCTCTATGTCAGTGATTCCCAAAGTGGGCGCTACCGCCCCCTGGTGGGCACTGCAGCGATCCAGGGGGGCGGTGATGGCCACAGGTGCATTTGGGGGCGATGAGTAACTGCTATTAAAATTTTAAAAAAATTAATTTCCAGGGGCTGAGTAATATTTTTTCTGGAAAGGG
>NW_005354291.1:4066898-4079111 GCF_000412655.1 Myotis brandtii | reverse complement strand
GAGGGAGAGAGAGAGAGAGAGAGAGAGGAGAGAGAGAGAGATTTATTATTCCACTTATTTATGCATTCACTGGTTGAGTCTTGTATGTGCCCTGTCTGGGAATTGAACTTACAACCTTGGTGTATTAGGATGACGCTCTAACCAACTGAGCTACCCAGCCAGAGCAAGTCATCATAGTTTGTTTTTTAAAAAAATATATTTTATTGATCCTTCAGAGAGAGGAAGGGAGAGGGACAGAGAGCCAGAAACATTAATGAGAGAGAAACATTGATCAGCTGCCTCCCGCACACCCCCCACTGGGGATGTGCCTGCAACCAAGGCACATGCCCTTGACCGGAATCAAACCTGGGACCCCTTAGTCCACAGGCCAACACTCTATCCACTGAGCCAAACCGGTCATGGCCAACATAGTTTTTAAAATGGTTTTAATTTTTCTATAAGTTATTTTCATAAAATATAGGCAATGAAAGCTGCATAATCACATACATTTATATATAATTTACTAAACATAACCCACACCCACATCGGGAAACAATATTTCCATCACCTTTGAAGCATATTTCCATCTGCCCACCCACCAACTGACTCTCACTTCAGTTTTGCTTCCTAATCAAGACTCCCCTTCTCCAATCCTTCCCCACAGGGAATATCTATTCTGACTTTTTGGATAACAATCTTCTTGCTTTGCATTATAGTTTTATGACTTCCACATCTACAAACACCATAGGTTAGTTCTGCCAAGTTTGTTCTATCTCTCTCTGGAACCACAGAGTATGTATTATTTTATACCTTGCTGCATTGATTCAATACTCTATAAGACTCATCTATTTCATTGTATGTAGCAGTAGTTTGTTATTTTTCTTTCTGTACAGTATTTCATTGTAAGAATGTTGAAATTCATTTATCATTGCATTTTTTTAAATTGGCAATGATCATCCCTCTTCTTTTAATTTAATATTCTATGGTTCTATCATCAATGTATAGTTATTTCATGACACTATCCTCTGTGCTAAAAAGGTACATTCAGCATAGAGAACATACCTTGTTCAATCAAACTGGATAGCATGGACAAAACTTTACATGGACAAAAGGTGACCTCTACTTGAAATACCCCAGCTTCTTTTTCAGGAGAAATCCACCTATCCCCATGAGGTACATAAACTGGGTATTGTAAGGAACAGGAAGAAAATGAATAATGACGACTACTTAGAGATAAAGAAGTAATCCCCAATATATAGTGACCCTTATCTGAGACTGTATAGGCAGTAGCTCAAAAATTAACATTTAGACCTGGCATAACAGATTCTCAATTACCACCCATTTGGACATTTTCCAAATGTGAGTGGACATTATATTTGGTTAATATTCTTAAAAGATGCCCTGGTTGTGGGCCAGCAAATTGAAGCAACTTTCAATATGTAAGAAACCCACACAGTACTTTCTCTGCTGAACAGGCCTAGACAACACTTTGCATAGAGAAGTGTTCACACAGTGTCTATTGATAAAGAGTAGAGGAAATATTAGTTTTGGTTTGCATAATGATGGCCCCCAAAGATATCCATATACCAATCCCAGAACCTGTAAATGTGATATTTTATAATGCAAAAGGGAATTTTCAGATGTGATTAATTAAAGGCCTGGAGATTGGGAGATTGTCCTGTATAATATGAGTGGGTCTATTCTAATCAAAGAAGTCCTTAAAAGTGGAGAATCTTCCTCACTGTGGTTAGAAGATGTGATATCAC
The DNA here is from genome assembly GCF_000412655.1 of Myotis brandtii. Taxonomy (NCBI): domain Eukaryota; kingdom Metazoa; phylum Chordata; class Mammalia; order Chiroptera; family Vespertilionidae; genus Myotis; species Myotis brandtii. The sequence goes on along the minus strand of NW_005354291.1, from coordinate 4,077,366 downwards.
ATGATCAGCCACTATTGGCTTTAAAGATGGAGAAAAGGCCTGGCTGGTATTGCTCAGTGGTTGATCATCAGTTTATGAACCAGGAGGTCAAGGTTCCATTCCCAGTAGGGGCATGCCCCAGGTTGCAGGCTCCATCCCCAGTAGGGGGCGTGTAAGAGGCAGCCAATTGATTATTCCCTCCATCACTGATGTTTCTAACTTTCTCTCCTTCTTTCTTCCTTTCTAAAATCAGTAAAAAAATATATGAAAGATAGAGAAAAGACCATGAGTTAAAGAATACAGTAGCCTGTGGAAGCTGGAAAGAGCAAGGAGACCAGTTCTCCCCTAGAGCTCTTTGAAACCCATACTGGATTTTTGAATCATAGAACTGTAAGATAGTAAATAAATTTGTGATATTTTAAGCCACTGAGTTTGTGGTAATTTGTTATGGCAGCATTAGAAAACTAATATACCAGGGCCTATCTGGTTACTATAAATCTCTCTTATGCACCAAGGACAAATTTTCAGAAGGCTCATATAAAATTGACCTAGAAGAATTGCAAATTTATTTTCCACAAAATATTTTTACATAAATCACTCTATAAATAAAAATGAATATGGCTCCCTTCTATATAAGAAAACTGAGGCTAAAAAGGAGTTCCTTTTTCAAGGTCATAGAGCTCATTATTGGGACAATTAATAATGGATTAGTGACAAGGTTATTCTCTATGTAAAACTATATGCTGACTTTCCTTCCAATAAATGGAGTTTTCTAGTAACATGTCCCCCTGGTAACCAGAAAATTTAGAGAGACACTTCATTTTGGTGTGTATTTCCACCAAAAGATAATTGCAAATCTTAAGAAAGGAGGCTGTAGTTTGTGCAGTATTTAGTCCTTCTTAATATCTCTACCAGTATGATTAATCTATTTTCATACACGTCTATGAGCATTTCTGAAACACAAATTGTGAATTGTTCTATAATCAATAACAGTTGCATATATACTTAGTTATGTACACATAATATCAAATACATATTGTCCACAATGTCTAGATGATTATAAAGTGAATCTTTATTTTAATTTTTTTAAATCTTCACCTGAAGATATTTTTCCATTGATTTTTAGAGACAGTGGAAGAGAAAGGGAAAGACAGAGAGAAATATCAATGTGAGAGAAACACATTGATTGGTTGCTTCCTGCATGTGCCCCAACCAGGGTGAGGCTGGGGAGGAGCCTGGAACCGAGGTATGTGCCCTTGACCAGAATGGAACCTGGGAACCTTCAGTCCATTGAGCTAAACCGCTAGAGCAAAGTGTACATCCTTAAAAGGCTTCTTTAAGCCAGGACACCTGCCCCTTATTAGAATGGGTGTCCTTCACTTCCTAGGTTTGTACACACCAGGAAGCTATGGACATTTTCTGCTGGATAAGAGCCTATTAATAAAAAGTTGACACCACTGCAGTTTAAAAAAAAATCAGGTCAGAGATTAATTTCATGAAAGCCACAGTCATGTCAGCTAAACATGATCTGTTTGAGGTTTATTCATTTCAAGAGTTGCTAAAAATTAGAAACTAAAACCAAAAGCAGAATTTCCCTCTAAGCAACCCTTGAAATGCTCTAGGACCTTTTTGCTCAAAAGTGTGGTCCATGTACTAGCAGCATCCTCATCATCTGGGAACTTGTTACAACTGCACATTCTCAGGCATCACCCCAAACCCACTGAATCAGAATCTGTCTTTTACCAAAATTCCCAAGTGATTCCATATGCACATCAAAGTTTGGGAGGCATTGGTCTAAGTATGTATGAATCACTTCCTACTTCAAGCTCCCCACCATTCAAAGAATATAAGAATGTTACCATGAAACAATAGTTAGCTATGTTTTAGATAACTTTATATTGACCCTTGTAATATTAATTCAAAGATATCTGAAGTATAAATTTAGAAAACATAAGACAACTTGCAAAATTGTTCTAGAATAAAATACCATTACTAGCTGTTGACCTTAAGCTACTGTTATATTTAAAATACTTAAAAATATTTTTAATTACACTTATTAAAGAATATCTCTATCTAATAATATTACAATTTTTGTGTTACAGTTACCTATTAATATTTTTTTGCTTTATAAGTGTCTCATATGTTTTAGGAACTCAATATTTATTAAGATAAAAACTTTACATTCATATTTTATGTTGTGCATCACAAGTCAGTTATGTGCACTTTATTTATATGAATTTATACTGTATAAATGCTATACAAATATTATAGATTTATGGTTTCTCACCACATAATTTTGCTCTGCTGTTGTATGCTTTTCTTTCTAAAAAATATCCCTTTAATATTCATCAACAAAGATATCTGAGAGAGGACCAGGAGAAAGAAATTTTCATTATTTGTAGTTGACATATTTGAAAGAATATATATGAGCCTTTTTAAAATGAAAGATTCATAATGCTGGGTTAGTTAAATATTTTCATGCAAATATACTCAATGTTTTCCTTAGAAAACTATTTGTCTAACAATGCTTATGTCAAGCTGTCTTTACCCAAATCTCTCCTTTCAAGATTTAACACAATTTCTACTTTTATTTTCAAATTTGAAGTAGGACTCACCATTCTCTTTACCCCTTGTCTTCTAGAATGCTAATCTTAACTTGTTCTTGTCTTTTTACTTAACAGGTTGAAAGACCCATAGAAAAAAGTGTTTTTCCATATGCTGTACATTATTTTTTTAACCTTTTAATCATATTAATTTCTAGCCTGGATATTTTAAATAATAGTGTGTTTTGAGAAGTAGATGTGATATTTAAAACATTTATTAACAAGTAAAGTAAAGGCACTGACTGATAAGAAACAAACAAGCAAAAAACCCACCTAAACCAATCAGAAGGAATGTCAGCTTTGATTCTGTGCTTGTGATTACTGGCTAATTACCAGCTCTGTGTATTGAGAATGTCTGATGAAAAAACTATATATAGTCAGATAGTCAGAGCTTTGGACTCCTGCCCTCCCCTGAAATCACAGTGTGACTTTTTCACATTAACTTTGTGAAATGCAGTTTTCTTATCTATAATAGAAAGGTTATAATCACAGTTCATAGCATGTATGTCTGAAAGTGCACCAAATTGCCTGACAAATACTAGGAGAACATAAATATTCATTTATTTATTTCTCTTATATTGATCAAATAACATTATGGGAGCTCTGAAAAATCATACACTTATGTGGGTGTCTGTATGAATCATGCATATATACAAGCAATAATACATACTAGTAAAATGTTTATTTTTATTTACTCATATAATAAAGATAGCAATGTCCCCCTAACTTTCACAGAGTAAGTGGGGACAATTGTTTCTTTGTTTTTTCCCCCCTCTTATATCTTGTGAATAGGGTGTAACTTTTGTTCTACCCAGTCTGATTTTCTTGGTTATTCTAAAATTACTAGTATTTGCATTTTTCAGATTTAGAATTTAAGTAAAACCTTATTACACATTGAGTTTTTAGTTTTCAATTTTTTTCACATACTGATCTCTATTTCATATTTATTAAGAATTCTGAAATTCTTAAACAATTTAATTATTCCTTCCAGCTCGAAGAACTTGTACAAATAGCAAAAGAAAATAGGGTCTTTCCAGGGTTTAATTCATTTTAGCGGACCCCTTGTATTACTTTTCTATTGCTAGGTAACAATATTACCACAAACTAAGTCGCTTAAAATAACACATATTTATTATCTCAGTTTTTGTGTGTCTGGAGTCTGGACATGACTTAGTTGGATCTTCTACTTTAGGGTCTTTCAAATATGCAATAAAGGTGTTAACCAAGATGAAGTCTCAAACAATGGTGAAATGGTCTTGAATTGTATTAACAGTCTTATATGTCTCGTGTATTATATCAATTACTTTATGCATTTTTCTAAAATATAACCTTATTCTTCTGTAATATATTTTGAGTTTTATCCAAGTTTATATATAGCTTTAATATAAATAATTATTAAAATCTGTATAGTAAGTAAGCAACTTACTATCTAGTTACTTTGTTACAAGAGTCACAGTGATGAGATCTTACTGCTCAGATTAAATATTTATTTATAAGCTAATAAATCTTCATGAATCTAGTCAACAATGATACATAAGTCATATCCCTTATCCATGCAGTGAAAATATATGCCTGTGTGTGTGTGTGTATAAATGTTAAAATTTAACAGACCAAATAAATATCCAACTATTTTAGTGACTATAAATGCATTATTTTCCCCAGCAAACCTGCTTCTTTTCCTCAATATTCTGTCTTGGCAAATGGCACCATCTACTTACTTTTTGTAGCTAGAACTCTATCGAGTCATTGACCTTCCCCACCCTCTAATCATCATATCACCCATGGTATTATGATATCATCAAATCATTCAAAACCTGCAGATACTATTTGCTGAATATTTCTTAATTTTATCCCTTTCTTCATTTTTCATGTCATTTCCAGTGTTCAGCTTTTATCACAGAAACTTGGATTTCCACAGAATTCTTAAATTTAGTTTCTCAACTGCTGTGGCCTCCTATTTAAACAAACTTTCCAACATGCAAGTATGATCAAGCTCCTTCTGTGTAAAATTGAGCTCTGACTTGCCATGCTATTGGTTATAATTTCCAACTTCTCATTTCAGCTGTCAGGGACATTATAGATGTGTTTTCTGCCTACCTATCTCTCTTCCATTTTGCTGCAGGTGCCTTTGCCTGCAGTGAAAAGGAACCTAGTCCCCTTTCATGCTCTAAGCTTTTACACATACTGTCCTTCTGTCTGGTTTAGGGGTCCTGCTCACACTGAGTTCTCACAGTGGCCGGTGCAGGACATCGTCACACGATTAGCGAACAATGCTGTGATTATGGTTTCCATGTCTGTCTTCCTCAAGAGTCTCTAAGCTCCTGGAGGTTAGGACCAGATCTTGTCAGATTTTACCTCCAGCACTTGACTGTCACGGTAAATGTTCAATATACATTTATGAAATGAATGAAAAAGGACAAAATTCTGATAACCACTCAGTGGTGAATTTTGCTTTATCAATCTTCTGAAAACAGCATTTTATTTCAGATAGATGCAGTGCTACTTCTTTTGATGACAATATCAATTCTAGTCTTGTTTTTCTAACAATATATAGGAGAATGTCAGTAGGAGTATGTACATTATTGCAGTAGATGCATTTGAGGAAAGTAGTGCATTTGAGCTGATAACTTCAGTTCAACATAATGGTACTTTCAGAAATGCATGCTTTATGGTAGAGATTTCTGAAAATATCCAACATTTAAAAAAAATGTTACAAAGTAAATATACAAGAGAATTTCCAGTTGCCATCTCAGCAAAAGGTTCAGGCTCTCTAGAAAATGGATAATAGCAATAAAAAAGCATAAAGAATCTCAAATGTTTAAAAATTAGGGGGAGCAGAATCTAGTTCCATCATTTTCATTCTCATAACATAGAACAATGCCTAGAACAAAGTAAATACTCAGTAAATATTTGATGAATGAGTAACTGCATGAATCTTGGGGAAATAATTGAATATGTGATTAAATAGAGTTCATATTACAATGTTCAGCTGTAGGGTAAAATAAACCCAATATAATATCACAATAAGATGGCTTGATAAGTCATGGCAAACCTCAATACAGAAAGAGATAAATAAATCCTGAAAGGAATGAAAATAACTCTAAACTAATTTTATTATACCAAAGTTCAAGTAAAAAAATTAGATGTGGCCCGGCCGGCATTGCTCAGTGGTTGAGCACCGGCCTATGAACCAGGAGGTCACAGTTCGATTCCCAGTCAGGGTACATGCCTAGGTTGCGGGCTTGATACCCAGTGTGGGGCGTGCAGGAGGCAGCCAATCAATGATTCTCTCTCATCATTGATGTTTCTATCTCCTCTCTCTCTCCCTCTCCTTTCCTCTCTGAAATATATATATACATAGATTGAGTATGATTGGAATGACAAAAGCAAGTGTTTACATTTTTCCTAATGGCATCTCAGATAAGACTAAATCAGGCTGCTCATTTCCAATTTCAACCTTGTGTCAGTGATCTTCGTTTAGAATATGTTTACAATTCATGAAAAACCAAACTTGGCCAGAAACACAAGCAAGCTTCTTTTTTATAATGCCTTTCTAATTTCTTTTGTGCTGAGTCTGTTCAAAAACTACCATAAAGAAAAAGAAAATTCAAAATGAATAGTATTATAATTGTGATTGGATTTCAATAGATCCATGATCTATCCATTGTTATACATTAGCCTTTGGAATAACAAAGATCGAAATATCTGAAATTTAAATAAGAACTGATGCTAAATTGAATAATGCATCCTAAAGTCAAAATTTAAATTTCATAATGCGGTATAATTTTATAAATCTAAATTGCATATTTATTTTAAATATAGTCACTGTCCCTTGGCTAACGTAAGAGAATGAAGTCATTGTTATGGGGTAATAAAGCAATGATTATATTTTGCCTCTGTTGCTCTGTTGAGATTTTATCCTGGGCTGTGGTTGCTAGTCCGTAGGGCATATGGAAATAATGACAGTCTTGTTTTGAAAACTGCTTTTCCAAAATTTCCCTTTGTAAATGCAGGGAAGAGTACATTTATGGTAAGTATTGTGATTTGTATGGAGCTCAGTTTCTCTATGTTGTCAGCAGAGCCTTATTCCTTCTCCTGTATTTGGATTGAGATAGGGTAAATACCTCAGTACGTATTTGCCTTATTCTTGATGCTCTAGTTCCAGCTGATTGAATTGATAAGTCTACCACTGTGGGTTTTAGTCTTGGCAGGATTATTTTCCAGTACTGATCACATAATCTCTTTAAACATCAGTTTTCTCTAAAGTGAAAATGGGATTAGCTGCCTAGCCTACCTCAAAAGGTCACTTCATACAATATCTGTGAACTTCTGTTTCAGTTTTACAAACACTGAAATATTACACAAATGTATGATTTTGTTTGTTCGTTAGCTTAGCGCACAAACAAAAACTTTTGAATTAATTGTTTCCTGAAAACCTAACCTCCAGTCCATATAGATCAAGACTGGGGTTGGCAAATATTGTGCCCTGCAGGGAGATGCCTGGTCAACGAGGCGAGACAGAATCTGGGGTGGTTTTAGTTCATGAGGCCTGATCTCTGGTGTAGCTGTGATTGCATAGAAGAGACACCTTTTACTGATGAGCACAAATCAGGCATTTGGAGTAGCTGGGGCTTTGGCCAAGACCACCCATACTTTGATTCTCAGTTACACTTGATTCACTGTTGAAGAAATGTAGTTCCTGCCATGAAACATGAAACCTGCTTTTCAATTGACAGTAAAGGCTGCAACTTTATTCTTGAGTCCATGTGGCTAGACATGCAGCCAGGCTGAGCAAAAGGGTTGATGATGGCATATCACCATGGGTTGCTTTAAGCGGTTTTAAGGTAAAGCATTATGTTTTTCATAAGAGTTGATAAATTTAGTATTCGGTCTTTACAAATATTTAATGTTCATCATCTCAAATTTGATTATGCTATACTTCACATAGTCCTTTCCAGCCAGTTTTGTATACTAATTCAAATATTGTCAAATATGGTTGGCAGAGGGAGTGAGGAAAGGATAAAAAATCAGGTTGATACAGCACTTTTTTATTTAAAAAATGTTTTCGCTTGTGTTCAGTTATTCAACTGATAAGTACAATATGAATAATAAATTATTTTAGTCTTTAAAATTTTTATAAAGAGCCATAAATGCATAAGTAGTATGCAATGGATACAAGTGTGCTGAACTATGAATCCTGCTCTCCAGAGTTTCAAATTAGAAAGCAAAAAGGGGACAATAAAGTTAGTCCTATACCCAGGAACATCTCCCAACAATACTTACAATTATCTGTGAATATGATGGTGGTTGTTTCCTTCCTTAGCTCTTTTCTTCATTACCTATTCCCAGTGTGTGTGTGTGTTTGTGTGTGTGTGTGTGTGTGTGTGTGTGTGTGTATTTGTTATTGTTAATCCTAACCTGAAGATATTTTTCCATTGATTTTTAAAGAGAGTGGAAGGGAGGAGGAGAGACAGAGAAAGAGAAACATTGATGTAAGAGAGACATAGTGACTGGTTGCTTCCCATAAGCGCCCCAACCAGGGCCAGGGATCCAGCCTGCAACTGAGTCATGTGCCCTTGACCGGAATCGAACCTGGGACCCTTCAGTCCGTGGATCAGTGCTCTATCCACTGAGCCAAAATGGCTAGGGCTGATTAATATTTTTTAACATAGCGCTCTAAATTTTCTTTCCATCCCCCTATATTTCTACTGGGATAAGGCTTAGGACCCAGAAAAACTAAAATCAGCTCTTATAACTCCTGCCATCCCAACCTTTGTCTCTATCTCTCTCTCATTTTCCCATAGCAAAGCCTGCTGCTCCTTATGTAGCCCCTGCTGCCAGGATCTTTCAGCCATTCACCCCATTGTTGACACACGTAGGTTTTGTCCATCCTTGTCTGGTCCTAAATCCCTCCCCTTTGCATACTCAACCCAGGTGCCATTCCCGGAAGAACACACAGCATTCCTAGTTCCCTCCTTCAGGGGAGCTGAAGGCAATGGCTGAGATTCAGTGGTGTCCCACATGCAGACCCTCAGGCTGCTGAGGAGGAAGGAGAGCACTATTGCTTCACATGCTAGCAAGGCTCCACATGCTGTGATAATCTGCTGATAAAGGGGAGGATGTAAAATGTGTCCTTGTGTCCAGCCAGTGTGGCCCAGTGATTGAGCATCGGCCTATGAACTTTTAGGGGTCCTCAAACTACGGCCTGCGGGCCACATGCGGCCCGCCGAAAACATTTATCCGGCCCGCCGGGTGTTTTTGCCGCCGCTGTGTGCATAGGAATTTGTTCATAGTTTTTTTTTAAACTATAGTCCGGCCCTCCAACGGTCTGAGGGACAGTGAACTGGCCCCCTGTTTTAAAAGTTTGAGGACCCCTGAAGGAGGTCACAGTTTGATTGCGGGCTCAATCCCTAGTAGGGGGTGTGCAAGCGGTAGCCTATCAGTGATTCTCTCTCATCATTGATGTTTCTCTCTCTCCCTTTCTCTTCCTCTCTGAAAAAGTAAAAATATATATTTTTTAAAAAGTGTCCTTATAACAACTGCCCGAGACTACACAAAGCACAAAAGGGTTCTGTGCTTTGTGTAGCATAGCACACGTATTTGGAACAACTGCTTCATCAAAAGCACAAGAGGCATTTGATATTCTGGTCAGCATACCAATCCTATAACATTTATTTAGGGTGAGTCATTGTCCTGGGCACCAGAAATACACAAATAAGGATGAGAAGCTTCAAAGAACTTACATTCTAGTGGGAGATCCAGAGACATAAGCAGGCAATTGTAACACACTATTGTAGGTCCAAGATAAATGTGCAAAGATGGTGGTCTGGAAGTGTCCAGGAGGGACATTTAAAGCACCCTGGTTGTTTATATCGAAGGATTCCTGAAAGAGCTGAGGCTTGAGCTGAGTAGGACTTGCTCCTGTCCCTTGCAGAGATAATATACAAACACATAAAAAAAGCATGAAAACGTCTACAGTTTTATTTGTATAATAATTCAAATGCATAATATTGGAAAAAGTTTTGATGGGCATACTGAGACTATAACCAACCTTCAAAACATTTTTTAATTAAAATGGAGAAATAAACTTTTACTCCAAATAACCACCTTATGAAAAAAATTCTTTTGGATCCAATTCCTGTTTAAAATAAAGAATAGCATTAAATTGCACAAGGGATGAATAAAAATAGCATTACTATGCTTTTTGTAATTGGTAGTGAATTAAAAACACTATGAGTTTTTCATATGAATGAAAATGCATGATTTTCCCACTAGGCATTCTGAACATTGATTGGAGAAATACATTTCTGAATTGTTTACATCTCTTGGCTTTTTTATAATGGTGGTTATGAATGAGTTGAACACCAGTGTGTACTTCACCATGTAAAATGTCTTCAAAGAAATGAAGACAATTATCATATACATGAAAAAGTGATGTAATCTCATCACTTCAGAATTCCATGTTCAGAGCAAAATTAACTGAATGGATAGGGCTGAAGTAATCCCCCCATCTCAGAGAGACATTTTAATAAGTAATGTTTATATGGAAAATATTTATCACTGTTAACAATAAGTTGGGAGGGTTGGCAATAGAGGGAAAGGAGTTAGTTATGCCTGAATCTGTGCTAGATACTTCAATCCTCAAAATAACCCTATAAGATAGTTTTAATGATTTTTATTTTATAGGTGAACACTGAGGTGCAGTTGCTAATGAGGAACAAAGCCAGGATTCAATCCCAGGACTGTCCCATCTAAACCCATCTCGACCAATTGGATATGAAAGCATGGAAGGTTTTATGTCACTGTTACATAGGGCTCCCCTATGCCTAATTAATATTTATAAAATGCTAGCTTATGTTATTTATATATATATATACATATATATA